>NC_083624.1:13254873-13567373 GCF_963584025.1 Labrus mixtus
CGTAAGTTGAAGTTGGAGGTGGAGCAAAAATAAACAGTTACTGTGCTTGGGTCTATAGAACGTTATCTGTCAAACACAAACATCTGAACGTGGTACTTAACAGTTCAATGCAGCACTGAAGGGATCAGTATCCTCTCACATATGTTTTTATTATACAAAAGGCTTTGACTATGAATACCCCCGATACCACCAAGATACATGCTCTCTCACCCACCCAAACAAAGACACTAAAATGCCTGAGCTTTCAGCCTATTTAAATAGGGGGGTTGTATGCTTCTAGCATTTTAAACTAGAAGCGTATACGACCCCCCTATTAGAACCCGATCTCCTACAGTTAGCTCAGCAGGACCTTGTGAAACCTATCTGTGTGTGAGTAGGTGTGCACGTGCATGTGGTTGAGTCTGCTTTTCTCTCAGAGTAAACCTGTTGAATTTTTAGGCAATGTACATAAAGCCAGGTTCTTTTCAGAAACCACCAATGCTCGCTCATACTCACACACACACACACACACACACACACACACACACACACACACACACACACACACAGATGCTCCAACATTTGTTCACCCTTTGCAGAATTAAACTTTTCATCAAGGTCCGTTTATCCTGCACTAACAGGAAACTTCATAAGGATTTGACAGATAGAACAGGGGAAGTAATGGGAACAGATGTTAGGGCAGAAGTAGAGTATGATGAGTAGAGGCTTTACCAGCATCTGGATTTCAGCCAAGATGAAAAAAAAAAAAAACATGTTTTAATTAGGAATACACTAAACCTGCCTGATACAGATGTCATCTTTCTCCTCACAGGACTCAACGTATGAAGAAAGAGTTTTATCTGAATGTCCGACAACAGCCTTTATCCTGGGGAATTGTCTATTATCATCACAAGTTATTTGAATTTGAATTATTATAGTTTTCTGTTCATGAATATGACAGCTGTGACATTTTTGCAGCCCATGTTTCCTAATTTACATCAAAACTTCTCCCATCTGTGGAGACGTTAGCTGTAAGCTAGCAGCTATGTCTCAAAATTAATCAGAAACTCTGTTTCTGTCACTGTAATGTGTATAACATGGATTTCTAGAAACCCAGTTACATATCAGTATGCTTAAACATATAACAATTGGTAGTTGTTGAAAACCCTAACACATGTATCCCATATACATATTAACAAATATGCAACAAAATGAATGACACTGCTATCATACCATAGTCTCTGATAATCCTTAACACCCAGATAAACTGTGCTGGTTGCTAATCCTAACACTTTTTTATACTTTCTTCAGCATTCAGAGTATATAATGGTTAAAAAGTGTTTTCCCCAAAATGTTCAATGTAATACAATGTCAAAAGTGTTGGAACCCACGCCGTTAAGAAAAAGTTACAAACTCCTTAAACACTGAGAGACACCATCAACTTGCCAAATTGGCACCACATTTCTTGTCTTATAAATATATAATTCTTGTTAAAATAACAAATAACCTCCAACAAAGTCCTGTCATTGAAGGTGGCAAAAGGTGCCAAAACTGCAGTTTTGTCTGACCACTCAAGGCTGGCTCCAATAGTGTGTCAATCCCCATACACCCCCATGTTGAAAATACCAATTTAACAGCAGAATTGAACATTCGAACAGAAATGTAAACAAGACGATTTTGCAATATTTCTTCAAATTGCTGTCGTTCTTCTGTCTTTTGAGCAAAGTACAGCACTTTGGTCAGCTGAAGCTGTTTTTAGATGTGCTTCATGAACACGTTTCACTGGACTTTGGCTTTTTTTAAATCCTTTGTCTGAAGCCTTCTTCAAAAAAAAAAAAAAAAATACATTTTTTAAAGAGGGCTTGTCATGTTCGCTTTCGTGGGATCTAAACGGGTGACATCAGGGCGCGGGCCAGGAGCCAAATCTCCATGAATCCACCTAGAGCTTTGAGCATGCTTAAGCAATCATGACCTGGCATAAGGTCCATGTACGTAATCAATTATTCATTTGGAAGGTGGGGGAGAGTCGGTCCATCTGCTGAGGGGAGCAGTCCTGGCTGAGTTATTGAGCTGTGTGCTGTCTGCTGTTTAATAATGGTCCAACTATGCGTTGCTCTGTAGCCGGGACCAGTCGCAATCGATCAAGTTCAAATCACTGCATACTGAAATGTAAACCAGTATTGCAACTGACAAATAACAGCTGTGTTTGCTTTTCTTCTGCTTCTAATTAAAGATGTTCTACCATGATGCAACCCAAAAACAAAACAATTTTTCTTCCATTATTTCATTTAATTTGCAAAAAAAATTGTCTTAAAGTATTTGATTCCTTGACATTTGTTCACTCCAACATAATTACACAAATAGCTGCTGCAGACATCACTCATATCCTAACATGAGATTAACAGACTTTTCCAGAGAAAATGAAACACTAATCTTAGACCTGGAGATATTAGATTGTGATTTATAGACCTGGCAAAGTGCATCCTGGGGGAAATAATCACTGAAATCCTGTTTGAGTCTGTGTACATTTATTATTATTTTTTACTGTAATATCAGATAAGAAAGTCATAATTCCAGGCGCTGATTTAAAAAATAGATCTGCTCCCACTGAGTGGGCTCTCTCACTCTGGAGCTACACTACACTCTAGAGGTTAACACCAAAAATAATGCCGTCCTGCTGCTGCTGGCACTGAATCTGTATCTTATTAGAAGATCACATATTGGCTGCTTTTACTCGTGGACATATTTTCTAGCAGATTTTCAAAGATCTGACTAATTTGGCTAAATAGTCTGTACCAAAATAAATGAACAAAGACTTCTTTAAATTGTTGAAATTTAAAATAATGACAATAATGAGTTTGTTATGTCACTTTTCTGCAATGTATTAGAGGCTCATAATATATTGACTCATGTTTCACCTTCATGTAGGCTATATGTAAATATGTAAAAAAAAAAGAAAAAAGAAAAGGGCATTGATTTAGCTTTCTCAAATGTTTCTTTCTAAAAAATAAAAAAAGCCTTATTTTTCAGTTCTACCTTCATTAAAACATTATAAATGACTTTGGATATTAGCAGTTTTACATGAAGCTAACAGTATCAGGTTAAAATGTCAACATTTTAATGAGGAATAAAAAGCTCAGCAGCTCCGGTCGCTTCGTTCCTAAATGTTTAAAATTGATGCTATGCTTCCATCTAGTGGTAGATTGGCTAACATGCGCTAAAGTCTGTGATTTAAACTGCGATCATGGAGACAGAAATGTCCTTACAGCTCAGGGACCAAATGCTGCAGTGTTGATATGTTCGCAGCTCACAGCTATAAATGGGTGTCCTTTAGATTAACTCTCTGTGCTCCCTTTAGGCAAAAGATGAAGATTAAATGTTTCTGTCAGAGAATCTTTCTTTAAATACATCTCTATTAAGTTCAGCAAAAAAACTACATTAAATATCTGCTACTCATAACTTTCTTCCTTTACGCACATATATCACATAACATCACTATTTATTTGTTTTTGTGAGTCCAATTGTGATAAATATGCCTTCTTCATCATACACATGTCAAAATAAAATTAAAGGTTTCAAATGAATGATGCTGGATTTCATTTCGTTGCTTTAGCTTCAGGGTCCTGTTGTTGTGTAGACCGACTTAACATCACAATAATGTGTTTTCCTGGCACATTTGAACAGGACAGAGGCGTATTTTTCAGAAGTTTTTCATCAAACACTTGATAATGACGTGATTAGTATTCAAAAGAAAATACTCTGTACTCTTGTTTTGTGACAACAGTTAATATTGTAAGTGTCATCCTCTATAGGTCAAATAGAAAATGAAGCCAATAACCATTCACTACCTCACAGAACAAAAATCTCAAACTGCGTTCTGATGGCACCTAATGAGATTTTTTTTCAGTCTTATTCTGCGATCAACGACTGAAAGCTAAATATGAGGACTAAGAAGTGAATGAGTGTTTCAGATCAGCTAATTAAATACTATAATATCTCTTATTCAGAGAGTATAACACCATCAGTGGGGGCAATGAGGTCATTCATCAATATTCCTCATGATCAGGATCATATAAAGAATTGTTTACTCTCCTGGTGATACCAAAGAGATTACCATTTAAATCTTCTGAAGCACTGTGTTACTTATACCCTTCATCTAATGACACAAAGCCACTAGCAATAACACTCAAACCAGATCATTATCTAAAAGACATTTTATATTTAACAAGCTCTGCTGAGGAACTTGATTGTACTAAATTTCTGATACAATGCCCGACAGTACTCGTGAGTTTACTCTAGGGCTGTTGAAAGATTAAAATATTTAATCATGATTTATCACATTTTTAATTGCATTATTTCCCATTTAAATATAAAAATTGTTGGGCTTTTATTTTGAATTTTTCTGTACTGTCTTCAGCGAAAGTACCCAGCTTTTATTTTGAAATAAGGTAAGGACCTCCTGGTTGATCAACGGTTACAAAACACTCCTGAAAAAGGAACTCCTTACAGATTAAAACCTTAATGAAAACAGCTCAAAGGAACAGTGAAGAAGTGAAATGTCTGATGTCGTGAGGTGGATATTGACTCGTCAGCTGAGCTGTCTGAGAGCTTTTAAAAATGAAACGAGACTTTCAAAGATGCAGCAGTGTTTAGTCGTTCTTTTCTACCACTGCGACTACACAGAGAGGTTTATCCACGGTGACCCTAAAGGGACAAAATAGCAAAGAAAAAGCATTAGTTTCAGACCTTAACTAATCCCAATTAACTAGTTAATGCTGACAGCTCTAATCATACGTTTACTATGATTTAAACCAGACAAAATCTGTTTTTTTTAGAGGGAGCCAGGTTTTAGTTCATGTGTTAAAAAATATAATCACATGTAGACCATACAGTAGCTAATTAAGAATGTCTTGAATCCAGCTGTATCAACAGTCAGTAGCCTCAGAATAAAAATGCATGAAATACAAATGGACTCCTACTGTAGCAAAGCTTTACTGAGTCATGATCAGGTATTCCAGACAAAGAAAAAGTTCATATAAAATTGCATTTGAGATGTATAATCAGTGTTTTTCCAGTCAGTGTGATGAGTAATACATGTTCTACTTCTTCTGTAATAAGCAAACATGGTGATGCAGAAAACTTCTTGGGATGTGGTAAGAATACTGCTGACATCATTTTCAAAAATATATATAAATCTACTTCATATCTACAGCCAGCTGATAGCATTACTCTGACAATACATTACAACTGTATATACGCTACAACACCTTCAGACACTGTTTGAACACTTACACCGAGTAGCATAAATAACTGTCACTGCTAAGAAAATGCTGTATAACAGTCAGCTTCCCTTGTTGAATACAGATCATGACATCGACAACAAAGTGAAAAAAAAAAAAAAACTACCAAATTTAATGAGTCTTATTGATTATAATGTATGGGATACTGAAAAATAAAACAAATACAAGTCTTTCTTTAAGAGTTATTCTGATATCATCCATTAAGATAAAAAAAAGAAGGTAGGCCTCAATTTCACATACAAAACCAGCTTTAAGATATGTCACACGTTTGTCTCCAGTAATAAAATGTATCAGCAAATTGGATTTTGACAAGTTGTAAAACTTTGCTATCGTGGCATCTCCAGCATTCTTAGACGAGACTATTTGAATACATTCATTTTCCATAAGGCAGGGGTAGTAGCTACGACGTGTTAGTACAAGGAGTAATGTTCTATAACAGGGTCAGGTTATGTTATAGCATCAGTTCAGATATCCAGCGGAGTCATTCCAAGTATCTGGACACAAGTGTTTACCTGCAGAGATCACAGTTAACGGTTTAAACATCAATAGAGCCACGTCATGAAATGCCACAGGTGGGAAGAGTGGGTTCAGGAAAAAGGTACAGTCTCACATTCTGCTCAAAATGCTAAAACTTCATATTCTTATATTGTCATCTTTGAGTCATTTGAACACACTCAAGAACTAATTCTCATCAGTAATGATCACTTCCTTTTGCTGCTCGAGAACAGAACAGCAATGGGCAGTTTTAAACATCAGTAAAGACAGCATGAGTAAGAGCTGGATAATAAAAGTAAAAAAAAACAAAAAAAACAAGTGGTCATCTCTGTTGTCAGCCATAAAAACAATTCCTTTCTAGTTCCAGTGTTGCAAAGATAATCCAGTGAAGTCTTCGTAGGGCTGAAGTAGTAGCTGAATTTCACATGACGTATTTTCTGGGTTAAAAACAAAACAAAACAAAAGGGGTTGTAGTGTGCTTCAAGAGCAGTACAGTGTAATATCCACATGTGTGTCAGGTCAAGAGTCCAGGTGTTTCTATCTCTCTGAATCCACATTTTGAGTCACTGCCATTGTAGTTTCTACAGATTCTTTTTGTAGTCCTTCCTCCAGTGTACTTCAGCAGCTCTATGTGCTGTGTGATCAGAAAAGCTCAGAGCAGCAGGGATCCAGCGGTGTGTTAAACAGTGATAAAACAGCATGACTTACAAAGGGGAGAGGGAAGCAGCACTAAAAGAGACACCCTCCCCTTTCAGTCCAGCGGTGGCTGCTTTTACAACGTACCATACAGTGTGAGAAGGGTGAGGGTTTTTGACTGGATGGACTGAGTGAATGGCAAGTCACAGACAGTGAACATCATGTTAATACTGCAGCTACATGTTTCTTTAAAACTAGCCTTTGATTCATGATATCATTGAATACTCCTATTACTTTCCCTGTGTGCTAAGTTCAACTTGTTCAGTCTTTTTGTCAGCGTGGGTGCAGTTGTGTTCATGGTCCCTCTTCACAGGTTCCTGCAAACCCCCAGTGTTCAGCACAGTTGTCCCAGCTTGTGTGTGTAGATGGGTGATGGGGTTATTGGGAAAGTGGTCAGGGTAGAAGAATACTGTGAAGGCTGCTACTGTATTTCCCACCCTCATCAGAGCTCAGTGGTCAGGAGACCTCTGGGTTTGGCTCCATCCTCTGGCGCTGGCTGCTGACCCACAGGGCTGTTAAATGAGGGGTGAAAGACATTTTTGCATCAGAGAGAGAGGGACTTCTAATCCTGACAAATATGCTCATTGCATTGAATTCAAGTGTAGGGAAACCTGTATTTATCAACAATCTCTCCATGAAGTGAAATGTCTGCAGTAACTGACAGGACTTTTACAGATATAAGAAAATATTGAAAGCTTCATAGTGGACTTGACAATACTCATATTAGAAGAAACAGCATGAATTACATTCAGCCCGCCTTGACTTGCTTGCATTAGGAGTTCAGGTTAAGTAGACATTTCCCTGCTCAACCAGCAGGGGGCAGCATTCTACCAAGCTTGCTTTAAAAAAAACGAGCGCTTCGTGTTCTAGACTTTTACCTGGCCGAGATGGTGCTGCGTGCGTGAGCGAGGAGGGGGAGGGCTGGGGTGAGAGCTGCTCCCCCATCTGCAGGCAGAGGAGGGTTGACCTTAGCAGGGGGGTCGAGGTCGAGCAGGCCGTTAGTAAAGACACCAGAAGGCTGCATACGAGGGGGACGAGGGAGAAGGTGTGAGGTCACTCTACATAGCCTCTACATCAGCATGAGTGAACAGCCACTACACAAGTGCATTTGGTAACATAAGAAAACGTATAAGCCTCGTATCACTACAGTCAGGGCAAATAAGACGAATTTAGATTATATAAAAACACAGATGAAATCATGATCCCAAAGTTTCTCACTGTACAAAACTTTGAAAAGTAAGACAGACAATGGCACAAAACCAAACAGAGCAGAAAGCAGAGCTGTTAGATGGGTAGGTAAAGAAATCCATCACTCACAGCAGTTGTGGGAACGATCCAGCGGGGTGTGATGACTGGTTTGGGATGCTGCACTGGTGGTAGCTGAAAAAAAAAAAAAAATCAGAAAAGTATTGTTACACTCTAAGGATCTTTCTTATTTATTACCTGTAATACTTATTCAACCATGTCGACCTACTGTAGGGATGCCATGGTGAGAATGCCGCCCACATATTTATAAACTCATGACAAATCCAACGTCACCTACTTTTATATGATTCAGCATCTGAGGCATCTTTGCCTCTAAAGCTGATATAGTGCATTAATGATAGATTACAAACCATGCCATCATTTTGGCTGAAGAGAGCAGGACAATAAAAACAGGCTAAGCAAGAACTTACAGTACACTGCATGTACCTCTGAAGTTGAGCAAATAAACAACATTAACTGCTTCACTGCTGTATTACATTGAATCAAATGTATCTCTCATTATGAGAGTGTCAATATACTCATAAATGATGTGAATAGATGTAAGTAATAATTACATTTCTATCTCTTGTAGAAATGCCTAAACACTTAATGTAAAATCCGATGTATAAGACAGACTATTTTTTCATCTAGAAAGTTAGCTGCGTTCTATATATCAGTGCAACCAACAAATTCATCCCTGTTCACTCAGTGCAAGCCGTTCTGGGATACAGAACTAGACTTTTTAACCATCTTTTCTCCGTCATGAGAAAGAGCAGTGGTTTACTGTTCAGTGAATAAAGCTTGTGGCGTGCTGAAATAATTGAAAAGACTCCTCCGTTAACAGTTAACGAGTGACCAGCGGAGTTGTGCTGCAAGACGTGAGGGAGTAGGGTATGTAGTAATCCACAACTTTCACTGCAGGCTGAGAGCTCAACTACCGTACTGTAGCTAGCAAACTCCACACAGTAAAAACAGACTGAGCTATAAGAGCTACAGAGCTGCACAGCAATAGAATACAATATAAATATTCACGCAGTAAGACAGTTCAACCTATTTCTGGCTGGGAGACCACAAAAATCAGACTGTGTCTTATATACCAGTGAGATTAAGTATGTTTGAGTCAGACTCTTCCCCGTGTTCTTGAGTGTGTCATTACAGACTGTTGTTCGTCAAAGCTGCCTACACATAAAGTATTTTTGTGAACTTACCACAGGAGTTGGGTCAGTGAAATCAATCAGGTTATCAGAGAGTGGGGCGGTCATAGGCAGGTCAACCTCCTCTGCTTTAGCCTAGAGACAGTCACAACATGCCAACGTACAGTACAAGCTGGTATACATGCTAAATGACAACATTTGTTTACACGAGTGAATACACGTCAAAGAGATTCTTTTATGAAACACTATTCCTCAGTCTCAGTAAGAGTGGAGTTCTGCATCGATGTAAATCCTCCCCGTAGACACATTTTATAATATATTGTCTGCTTTTTATGCTTATCAGACCAGATGGATGTATACAATACAGTGTTATTAGTCATTGTTTACAATTCAACATTTCAAATAGAAAAACATGTATTCTTGTTCCTTTACAGCAAAACAGCTATTTTCTGCTAAGTAATTCAATAATCATGTTACCTTTGGTGCCATGACTTCAGCAGCAGACTCAGAGGGCATCTTGGGAACGGAGGGGTTCAAATCTTCAGCCAGCACCTCGACACTGATGAATGGAACAAGAAAGAAAAATGAAAGACTTCACAGAAGATGTCAAATTAATGAAAAAAATCTTTACACAAACATAACCAGCAATGTATTTCAAGTTCCTTGTTTTTGACAGAGTAGTTTTAAAAAAGCCTTTGGTTTGATGTTTTTTCTTAATTTACTTAAAAAATATCTTCATACTAGTCAAGAGTCCCTCATTTATTTAATTCATTTGATTTTGAAATACGCCACTAATCCCTGAGGGAAATTCTGGTTTACACTTTTATTTTAGAGACATGCTTCTCACACACATAAGCCTGAATCACACTCATGCACACACAGGATCTGTGGACATGTATTAGTGGAGAGATGTCAGAGTGGGGCTGCAGCACACTGCTATGCAGGGAGCGCACCAGAGCAGTTGGGGGTCCGGTGCCTTGCTCAAGGGCACCTCGACAGTACTCGGGAAGAGCCACGGCACCTCTCCAGCTACAAGACCAACTTCCGTATTTTTGGTCCGCACCAGGACTTGTACGAGCGATCCTCCGGTTCCCAACCCAAGTCCCACCTGAGCTACTGCCGCCCCCATGCAACAAGAACAAATATATCGCTTCAACACAACAGGTCCACATTCTCCTCTTCAGAATGAAAATCCCAGGAATAGTGGGAGCCTTTACTGCATCGATGAGCCTGGGGCCATGCAAACTCTGTGAACTGTCTAAGCACGCGTCTGTATTTTTTGTGTCATCCTACTGTAAACACTTAATGAGCAGGGACGGCAGCAGTTTCCAGGCAGAACTCAAGTCATGTGACTCATCATGCTCAGATGCTCACAAACACACACACACACACACACACACAATGCTCATACATGCCAACAGATGTCGACAAAGACTGCAAAAAACACAAAGCAACACCTTTGTCTCAAATTGGATCATTGTGAAATGTGCATTGTATTTGCTTTACGTTCTGCTTCCAGGGGAACGCAAGCTGGAAGTGTTTGAAATTATCTTCTTAAAATAGAAACTGTAGAGGCCAGAATTTTCTTCCAACTGTTCCTTGAATTAACAAAATATGCTCAGTCCATGTGGAGGTTCAAAGTGTATGGTACAGGCACAGTGAACCTTAGAAGACATTTATCCTTCCATTATGATTTGAAAACAAATATTTGAAAGACTTCATTGCAGTTTTGATTAAAACTAAGTAAAGTTGATTTTTTTCCTGAGAGACCTGCAATGATTCACCCTACACTAATGTATTCTCCCAGTTTCTCCCTCTCCCTTGCTTTTTTTAAGCAGCTACAGTGGGAATTATTGATACTCAGCACTTCTAGAGTAGGTGCACACAAAGGTATTCGGGACATAACGGACACACACACTGACCTGGCCCCTGCTGGAGACACCAGTGAGGCTGGCTTGAGCAGGTCCCAGGAGTCTTGAATGTCGGGGCGACTGCTAACAGACAGGGACGAGTTACTGCCCATTCGCCCGGTACGCACCTTCAACCTAGACAAAGACAATACAACATTTTGGTTTGTATTTAGGAATTTGTTGCTTATCTGCATGATACCTTAAGAAAAAAAAAAAACGACCTGCACAACAGGGTCAAATTGACCCCAAAGCACAGAGTGAAATCTTTTCCTAAAAATGAACAAACTCAACCTGAATCAAATCTGAATGTGCGACAGGGGATGAAACACAATGAGTTAACATCGCATTACTACACATCTTGTTAGAAAAAGAGAATTGTACATATAATTTATCATAAACATATTGTATACTCTCACAAATAGCACTAGCCAATCTAACATGGCTCATTCTCCTCTTCTCATCAGGAGCCACTGACTGTCTCCCTCTCATGCAAGACAATGCAGAGCTCTGCTTGTAAGGATGAGCTGAAGATGATGTCATGTTGTGAACTACTATAATAATCCTCATGAATATTCAAGTAGTTAATCGGCTCTAGCAGGAGGGGAGAGCTGCGATTGGACGAGACAATGTGTTGACAGTTGGATGACTCAGGAAGACGGAGGAGGAGGAGGGAGAACTTCAAGACAAAGCCATTGTCACTGAAATGCCAGCGACAATGGCATTCCTCCTCTCCATGTGTACTGCGACTGTTCGCTTTATTAATATTACAAGTTTACCTAAGAAATATGTTTGTAGAATTCTGTAGCAACAGACTTTCTTCTTAAAAACTACTAATAAGAGTGTGAACGTACCTGGAAGAAGGCTCCTGTAAATTACAGTTTTTATCTCCAACTATAACCACATGTTCCTCCGAAGGGCCCTGCACAGGGAAACAGAGAGGGATAAATCAGTGGGTGGGAAGATAAGCAGGTCAAGAGAGGGATGCTGAACTTATAAACTCACAATGACATCATAGCTATAACATGGGCATGTTTGTTTCCAACGTGTTTAAATTCAGATTTAATGCTGCTCTGACACAAATACTTAATCCCATTTTTTTTGGCCAAACTCGAGTTGTTGTCAAATAGAAAGATGATCTCTAAAGAATACAATGAATCAGTGCATTTGATTGTTCAAAGGTTTCTCTTTCCTCCGTCCATATCTGTGTGTACAGTTGGTGGTCTTTGTTCATCACCTTGAGGGCAGCGGCCTCAGCTTGTGCTTTCAGGATGTTGCTCTTCAGATCCTCTGGGGTGCGCAGTGGAGTGACAACTGGACTACTGCCTGTGCTGCTCAGGCCACACTTCTCTGTGAGCTTCACCACATCCTCCTGTTTGAGCAGGACCGAGTGAGGCCCCAATCCCAAAAAGAAGAACAGAGAGAGTGAAATATGGTTTTCACATCTGACAGAACTGAAACGTATGCCATGCCACCCCAGCCTCAGGGTTTAAAGTAGGGCTGCCAAACGATAAAATATTTTAAAATCAGAGGTCAGTCATCAGATTAATCACAGAATTTCAATAGTTAAAAACAATGAATCACATTTCTGATTGCATGTTTGAAATAACATTATTTTGCATCTCAATAAAAGTGTTTGTTATGCTTTTATTTTGTATTTTGTACTGTCTTAAGCTACATTGCTATACTTGCTGTTTGGATAAATACCTGCATTCATTTTAAGTGAAAATAAGGAAGCACTCGCACCGCTAGATCAAAGAGTATGATATGGATTTAAAGGCTTTATATGCGATTTTTCACACTTAAATGTAATAGAAATCAAGTATATCCTCTGAAAATAACTCTGTGAGTCATGACTGTCTACAATGAGTGTAACACCCGAGTCCCACTGTCTGTGATGTTTTCCGAGTTTTCCGAGTCCTATCTTCAGTTTGTTTACATCGCCAGGACGGCCGGCCGGCTCATCCCCGCTCGTATAAAAGTTGTTTAATTGAGGGACTAGAGAAGAGAAGAATAACATACTGTACTCACTGCTTAACTGAATGTCATGTTAGCGTTTCTAGATCACGGTCATTTCAGGTAAATTTACATGCAGTGTGAAGATATGCGCATAATAAAGATCGCTAGCATTAGCATGCTAACACAACAATGCAGCGCAAGTTGTTTTGGGTTCATGCTGGTGCTCAAGGGCGACATCTGCTGGATCAAAAAATTGCATATTCTTCCTTTAACCACGGAAAAGGAACTCTCCACATATCAAAAGTTATTGATAAAAGCTAAATGTAAAGGTAAAAAAAGTTAAATGTTTGGTGTCGCAAAAGGTGGATATTACTTCTGACTCATCAACTGAGCTGTGTGGGAGTCTCTTACAGTGAAATGAGCCTTTAGAAGGCGCAGCGAGCTGTGTTGTTCTTTTGGATCACTCTGGGTGCAGGAACATGTTGTATTAACTAAAGTGTCCCGCGAGGGTCAAAATGCCACGTGATTAACGCAGTTAGAAATGAATAAATGCATTAATTTCGCACAATAATCGCACTGACAGCCCTATTTCAAAGTGTTTACAAAGTAACTATAGAAACAAAAACTCACCTGATTATTCATGGCCATGTTGACATTGATGTTGTTTCTCGGAGTTGCAGGAAGTGGTGGACTGCTCTCTAAAGCCAGCTGCTTCAGACGAGCGGATGCTTCTTGAGAGTGACAATGTTACATTTCAATCAATACAGGTTCATACACATTGACCACACTCCTAGAATGACACTGTTTTCTGTTCATGATAAGTCTGTGAAACCACATTTCTGCATAGACCTGTCTCTGAATGCTCTTTGTTGTGTTTGCCAGGCTTTCTGTAAGCTCACCAGTGAGGCTGAGAGGATCGTCCCCGGCGACACCGGGGGTAGCATAGGCGCTGCTCGGTCCGGCCTCCTCTGTAGCCGTCACCGGTGGAACGACAGGAGCCCTGAGGACATCATCAATGCACGTTTCCATCAGGTCGGCAACCATGGGCACACTAGAGACAAAAAGATAAACAAAAGAGGGGGATAAAACAGAAGCAGCTGATTAATATGGGCGGTAAACATGGTAAGAGATTCAATTTTAAACATAAAGAGAAACAAGTGAGGTGATCAGATGAATACAACAAAAGATTGTACATCCATACAACTTACCTGCAGCATCCATTAGATAAGAACTGACTGCAAACATGGCAAACTCACAGATGATGACAAGGTAAAGTAAATCCCCATCAACAAACAAAAACTTGAATGAAAAAGAAAAATCTCCCTCTTCAACAAAAATGCAATGTCCTTGTAGTCTATTGTTTTTGAAAAAAAGGGGAGATTTGCTGTTTACAAAATGTAATATGTTTATCTTAAAAATCACATCATTGACAAAGTTTCTGATCGTGTAGGTTCGTTCACAGGTTTCATGTGGTCAAACATTCATTCAAACACTCCACTAGAATAATAAAAATATGTTTTGTTGTTCTTACAAGAATACAAGAAAGAATAAAAGACAAAGAACAGTTACTGTACACCTTATGGAAAGATATGGGAGCCCTCGAAAGAAAATCACCAAAATCAGTCTGAAGAGGTTTACATTCAGCCAATGAAATAACTTCAGTGTGAAATAAGGCAGGTTAAAACCCTCAGACTTTAAAGCAAACTGACAGAAAACGTTTGATACACGGGTTTTGGTAGAAGCTCTTCTCGCAGCAAAGTAATTACCTCATATAAATGTAGCCCGAAGACACGGTGAAACACAAGAGGTTTATATTACTGTATGGTGCCTGAAGGGAGAACAGGAGCTAACACACAACACACCCAAAAAAGTAAAAGAAAAAATAAGAAAGTACAGTGCTTTGCACAAGGAGAACTCATAACTCAACCCCCACATGTTAAGTAATCCTCTTCAAAGAAACAGCAAGTTTATATCCAACCTTCATGTGGGCAATAAACACAAACATGACAGAAAGGGAGGGGAGGCATATTTCACATACCCACAAAAGGAATTTTGCAAAGGAAACACATTATCACCACTGTAGTAATCATGCATAGAAGAGGGATTTCATTGTCAGATATCCAAGCAGTCAATATGTATTCAATTGTAACATTGTAATAATTCTTCGTTTAATTCTAAAAATAATCTAGTTGCAATATTTATTTTGTTATTGTACATCAGTGATGTTGATTGTCACATCTCTGTTGTTGATTTAACCTCAAGTTGAGAACAGCAACAAGGTCTCATTGCTAATGGTAAATTGACTCGAGTTTGTTTAGTTCTTTTCTAACCTTCTGACTACTCAAAGCGCTCCACCTGTTCACACACGGGCTGCCATGTAAAGTGACCATCTGTATTAACTAATCCCATTCAAACGCCACCGACGAAGCAGCGGGAGCAACTTTGGGTTAAGTGTCTTGTCCAAGGACACATCAGACATGTAGCTGCAGGAGCTGGGGCTCGAACCCTCAACCTTCCGGTTGAACTGAGCCACAGCTGCCCCAAGTGTGGTCTGCATTTTCAAACGGCTAAGTTACAAGTTTAATAGCATAAAGATAATATCATTAACTTTCCATTCTGAGCCCAACAACATGATAATCTTCTCAGATTGTGTATATACAGTAATGTGGTAGAGACTCATTACACATGAAGTACTCTGTATAAACCTTAATACTCTTCTGTGACAGATTTTGGTCTTTATTCTCATAAATAAAGTTCAACATACAATTCAAAAAGATATACAACCTTTGGTCAGTGATGTTGTAAACATTATACTAAGCAGTATTATTATAAATATCATTATTATTATCTTCTTCATTGGTGGAGCAGTGCAGGGAACATTTGATCAGTGGTGTCGTAAGGAATCAGTGAATATTCATCAGTCAAATCCACCATCGAACTTGGTGGTTGGGTCAATTTCCTTAAAACCCTACCCAACTGTGTCTGCACCATGGCATTGGTGATCACAGAACAAACTGTCACAGTGTACTTAAAAACAGACGAATTAAAAAAAAAAAAGAATTCCATTCAGTGTTGATCATCGTAATAGTATTGTGCTTGTTTGACTTCTTGCAAGAAGATGGAAGAGAAGGAAGCATTAAGGCTACGATATGTTTAGGTCAGCTTAATACTAGATGAGAAAAGACAAAAAAGAAGCATAATCCAGCATTTCTAAAAATGTGTTTGACACAAGTTAAAATGTACAAACGAGATGACTTTATAAAATATAAATAGTCTGTTTGAAAGGCGACATCCTGCTTCATTCTAAACTAGGCTAACAACCTCAGAGACAAATCTCTACGGATGAGAAATATATCAACTTCATTTCAAACAGTGCAGCAGATCCATGAATAGTGTACAACTGATTACATACAAAATATAACAATCACATTTGCTTAAGAGGAAATCATTTGAAGGAATTTAAGTTTAAATCAATAATACAGTTTTGAAAATATAAAAAACAAAGCTATTTTTTTTTAGATATTTAACCGAGGAGGGCAGGTTAAAACTCTCCTTTAAAACTTTGTAGTCACAGGTTAAACTTGTAGTTTCCTTGCAGAGATGAAAGTTAAGCTGAATTCCTAAGCCTTACATCGATACTGTGTCACCCAGCCAGCCTGTTTCATGAGGTTAAGTGTGAAGGACAGAAGAAAGAAGGGGGGGGAAGGGAGACAAAATGTAACATAATGGGAGGGGAAATAGGGAGAGAACGAGCAAATGAGGGTCACTTTTCAGAACTGTCATGAGTCAAGGGGCATGAGTCAAGGAAAAGTGGCATTCAAATACAGTGACTAACCGAAACGTTAAGAAGAAAAGGAGGACATCATTCCCTTCTTCGAGGGATGTTACCAGACTGAATATTTGATACTTTCAGTTGCTTGTGTTGAGGAATGTTTAAGGCTTGTGTCCTTCCATGTGGTAAAGTCACCACCACAAATACCAGACTGTTTTCATAGGCGTGTCACTGCTGAGCCATTCCCATTCATTAACCTGCTGTCCATTTAACACAGTACAGAAGGTGAAGGCCGTTAAAGAGTCACTCGGATCCGTTTGAAACTCCTTTGTAGGAAGCTTTGATGACACATGAGCAGGGAGGATGAAGGGAAATGGAGACCTGGGAAGAACAGGTTGGAGGATAGGGGAGGGGACAAACAGGAGGGTGGGGGGGAGGGGGGGGGGGGTGAACAGATGGGGATAGAGTGAGAGTGAGGGTATGTAAATTGTGAGTGAGATTAGAGGGGAGGAGGAAGGGAAGCATTGAATGACAATAATGCAGGAGAGGGAGATTGTATGCAAATAAGGGAGTGAGAAAAAGCTTGTTCGACACAGGATTTAGAGAAAAAACGGAAAAGAGGACGAGAGCAGAAGGCGGCTGATAACATGAGGCTGACAGAAAAAAAGTGCTAATTCTTATTTACTGCATGTTGTCACATACGTGCTTTCTTTAATGCAAACACGTTTCCTTGAGGATTTTCTTCAGTAGTGCCAACGCCTGAACTTTGTTTCGTCCTGTGTTCACTTTAAACTAAATCTTGCCACGCAAAATAATGCTGTTTAAAGTCATTTAAATGTAATGTTAGTTGCATAACAACTTTTTTTATAAACTGGATGTTCATGTCATGATAGCAGCAGTGTCAGGAAACTAAATAGACAAAAGTACATTGCCTCTGCAACACTGTACACAAGTGCTTATTCAAGAGTACTTTGACATGTGTTGTGAGCACTTGAGTGAAGTGAAGTAGACTGAATCTCTCTGGAGCGTCAGTGACCTGGCTTAGCACCTCTAACATCTGAGGTCTGATGGCTAACATGTAACTTGTGTTTATACATTCAGTCATAAAGGCTCAGAGTCACACGCTTTAAATCACAGTGACAACTCCTCTGAGAGTATGAGGGATGTAAGGGAGTGTATCGTTTTCCAATTGGCAGAGTAACGGCGGCTAACTTGATGATGACTCTTGATAGTGGAAACGCCACAAAATGCGTGCCGTACCGTGACAAACCGAACTGAACTGCTTGGTGGAAACGGGGCTTAAGTAATATGACAGCTATCGTTGTTTGTCCAGGTTCAGGTTAAACTCTTTGTAACGCAAAACAGTCATTATGGTCATGTTGTCATCATTAGGTTATCATCTCATAACTTTACGTGTATGTTTAATAGACTTGCTGTATTTATTCTGATGCAGGTGTAGTTGGGGAATAACGTTAAAGATAGCAGAGATAGGAGACTCATGTTATCAACGAAACAACCGAGGGGTTAAGAGCTTGTTGTTTCGCCGCTCCACGCAATGTTTCTAAAAGCAAAGGGGAGAAAAGCATGGCGTAAGAAGGGAAGAGCACCATGGATTAGTATGATGTATTAGAGATACAGCAATGTCTCTTTTAAAGCGCCCTCTTTTAATATGCTCTTTGAGCTGTAAACTGTTGCCGTGGGATAACAGCAAAAAAAATAAAAATAAACTGAGAGGTCATCTCAGAAAAATACACAAGAACTGTCAGTACTTCTATCTGTGATGGTGAAGCAGTTTTTTTTTTTTAAATCATGAAATGAGTTGATAAGAGAGGGGATAAGACTCCACAGAACTCTGAAGAACATACTGCTTAGTAATGTAGGCGTGTGTTTTGTTTGCAGCCATCTGTGGGTAAAGTTAAATTTTAAACACACTTAAAAGTGAACACTACTGTGGAGTTCAAATCAAGAGAGACCTTGCTGCACAGGAAAAAAAAAATGTGTGAGAAGGTTAAGTTCTAAAACTATTTACTATTACAAAGTCTCAGAGAGTAGGATACAGCATCATCAGTATGAATAGTCACCACTTCTGCAACGCCACATCTGTACACCTGTTATTGTTTTTTTAGGTTAGTAAATGAAGAAGAAAATGGCTGCTGCTCTACAGAAATGACAAGCAATCCTCTTACAACTACTGACCAGAAATGTTCTCTGTTAGAAACAGGATCACCCTAAGCTGTAAATCTGAATGAGCTTTTTTTCCTCCCCTGAAGTCAGAAAAGTCTGCTCAGGATAGAAGAGGTCCTACTTCCCAATCGGGACCAAATAAAGTGTCTCCCAACTTGAAAATCTAAAATTGTCTTTGAGCCGAGTGGCAACTTAACTCCAAATCGTCCTCAAGTATCATTCTTTTAATTTGCGAGAACATTTTACAGCTTAGAGAGGATAAATGAGGGTTTGCAGCAGAGTAGCAGGAGACTCACAGGATGCACAGCAACCCATAAGATGACTGAAAACAAAGACACCTACACAACAGAGCCGAGCAAAGTTTTGAACAGGACAGAGCCAAAGCCAAAATCAAAACCCATCGCTGATTCATGAAGCCAAACACAAGATCCCTGCAGAGCACCCCAAAGATCACATCAACATCCTGCACCGATTAGGTTAAAGTTTCATGCTGATCGAAAGTGGACAGACAACAAATCAAAATGTCATTGCATGAAAACCCATTTCCAAAGCCATAATTAAGAGCTCGCCACTGCAATAGCAACTGATTTGTTAAGCCGGAGTGATGGCGAGGTTCAGCATTTGATCGTACCTACCTGGCCTGCTTCCAGCCAAGGCCAATTTGCCCTCAGTACATGTTTATACTGGAACACACAGGGGAACATGGGTTTATATGTGATGGGAATGTGTATATATTCATCTGCAGCACACAAACAACAGATTTACCCCAGACAAAAAAATAACTGTCACATTGCACATTTACACACAGTTCACACAGAGGCAGCAATGCTGAGGTAATAACGGTAAATATAACACTATAACAGGGGACACATGCGATGTGACATGAGTATAGAAAACTTCATAACTTCATTTTTTGTCAAATAGCTGATCTATTTTTTATTTTGTAAATCTATTTTTTTGTACATTCTTAATTTTTATTTTTTATTTAAATTGTACTGTGTTCACTTTTTGTCTGCAATCTTTGCTCTTTGCTGCTGTAACACTGTAAATTTCCCCATTGTGGGATAAATAAAGGATTATCTTATCTTCTAAAACAACAAAAGGGTATAGTAATCATCATTACAGAGTATGTGTACCTCATCATCTCTTCACCGCCTGCCTGTTTTTTTTTTCATGGCTAACCACTACAAGTTTTGTCTGCTTTTTATCAAACTGAAGTCCATCTTTCATTATTTTTGACCAGACCTCTATGTTCAATATTATAACACTGCACTCTGGGCATTTTGGTATGTGCATTCCTCCTCTAAGACACTGACATACAAGCATAACAAACTTATCTTCCTCCTTAAAGTGTCTAAAAGTGTTTGTGAGAGCCCCTGACCAACACACTGTTCATACGCTGTGCTTCATGCACACTTAAAAACAGTTTAAGAACATGACAATAACAGAATATGACAGCCAATAAGCATCGAAAGGTCACACAGACACAAATAGAAAACTGCACCCGAGTAAACTAACTCTGCCTTCCTCTCTTTCTTCTCTGCCTTCCTTGGTCACAGCAAGACATGGTGAGTGGATAAGCCGTGTTAAGCCACTCTCATGGCATTAGACCGTAAAAAAACACACCAAGCTATCTACCCATTTCTTTCAGCAAGGATCAGTGGGCTGCTCAAACCTTCCCTGAAACGGCATTGTTTCAGGGAAGTAAGTAAGCACTTAGATGTTGTAAGCTTATGCTGGCATACAGTACAAAGCATTAATTGGCCTTTTGATAAAAAAAAGATATATCCATCAATTTTCTAAAGTTAAAATCCTCCTCTGGGGTTTCAAGGGGCAGGACCACATTTCATCAAATACTGGATGTAATGTGGGTTCATAAAATCTTTAGATAAAAAAAATGAAAGAAAAAAGAAAGATGTTCAAAAGCCCTGACTCTAAACCAGGAGGAAAGTTCAACTTTTCAGGTACCAACCTCCTCTTTTCTCCTCCAGGACTCCGGGGTAGAGCCTCGATTTCCATCGGTACACAAGCAGAAGCTGCTACAGGGCTGACCACAGGCACGGCAGACCAGGCGCCTCTAGTAAACTAAAAGGAAGAAAAAGAGAACAATGCATCAGAAGGTAGGGATATACAAACACTTAGTCTAAAAATGCATTAAACATTTCTTTGTAAAACAGCTTTTTCATAGATATTTTATATTCATGATATCCATACAGAACCGATATTTTCAATATGAAATCATCTAGCATCACTGGCATTTTAAGTTGCATGTCCTCAGATCTTTCTGTGGTGGTTTTGGGTTTGATTTCTGAGTTTAAAACATGTCTATGTCTGCTGCACCGCCACGTTTAATTCTCCTCCACAAAGCAGGGAGGATTGAAACACACACAGTAATCGTTTCTCCTCACCTTGTTGTCTTTACTGGAGCTGACTCCATTGCCAGAGGAATGAGCCCTGAGCAGAGAAAACCAATTAAGATTTTAACCAAGCAACAAATGTCATGTTCTAATACAACACATGTATTCATGCTGTAATTACTGAACTAGTTTTAAGTGGGGTATGTCTGAACACTTAAAAGTAATTATCAGGAACTCTTACAGCCTCTCATGATCCTCAATGATTTCCACAGAGCACAAAGCTGAAAGGTGCAGGCCAACATGGGCGACTTTATAGTTTGTGTCAGCCCACACATGAGCTGAATATTGCGCCAATACAGAAGTTCAATTTGGCAACAATTGTGAGAATACTTTTGTATTAATTTCCAGTAAATCAGGTCATTAAGAGCCCAGTTCTTGTTAAACACGTTAATGCAGCATCCTTTTGACACAGATTTAAAAGATGCACATATTTGGTTGCATCCTCACAGTGAAGGTCTGTCTGATCAAATGTGATGAAAAGTCATGGGAGTGTTTATCATCAGAATGGTTTTAGTCAACAGGTCCGGTGGAGGCATAAACTACCACTGATATCAGTCTTTAGCACACACACACATATCCCTTTAACAAAGGGCTACCTCTGTAACAAGATTACAGCGTGGGCTTATGGTGCAACTGAATGAATCAAGAGACAGAGTGAGTGAGTCACAACACTTTAAGCAATAGTATTTCATAACAGTAGACAAATTCATGTGAAATGTAATAAAGCTGTTTTCAATTCCAGCCGTGCACTGTTGACGTCTGTCACAGATCAGACAACAAGACAATGACCAGAGAGAGCTAAAATGAATAGAAAAATCTCATCTCGGGTTTGGTGATGTGATCAGTCTAAAATTAAAGATGTGCAACAAGGAGAGGATAGAACAAGTCATTTAATCAGACAATGGCACAATCACATTGGTTTGATATCAGTGTACTCACTCATGGGGATTGAATGTCCCTGTAAAAACACAAAGAACAGACATTAAGTATTTGGTTCAGAGAGATTCTTTGATGAGTTACGGTAAGTGTGTGTATGTGTGTGTGTGTGTGTGTGTGTGTGCAATAATGTGCTTATTTAGTATTTTCTGACTCTGTATAAAAAGTAATGTGTGATGTGTTTGTACTAAACGTACAGAGGGCTTTAGATTGTTTGCATTTGTATATTTGTCGCTATATTTTGGTGTATACAGAGTGTTAATCCTGAATGTCTTGTTTGGTCAGGCAGTATATTCACATGTGTTTACAGGTGTGAGACTGTGCGAGTGTTGTCGTCACCTCTGCCGTGCATGGTTCTTCTGGAGTAACGTCGACTTGGCCGCCTCTCAAACGAGGCTGACCTCCTTGCTTTATTGGCCTTAGTTGTCTGATATTCTGTCTTCCCACTGGTCACACAAATACAAACAAAAATAAAAACATTTTTTTCACTCTTTAAAAGGACTTTTTTGTCGTATTCTCCATAAAACAGAGACCTTGATAAATGCAGGCCAAACAGTTCAACACAAAACTGCTCGATGATTCTTGGATAAATGTGATTGACTAAAAAAGTAGAAGGCATAGTGATGACCCCTGCTGAACTCTGGACCCATCCAAGCGATAACCTTCTATTAATAACAAACCCTGTAACCTCTGTGTTAGACCAACATTACAGTCAATGCTTATCCAACTGGGTAATGTTTAAACACACATAGAAGGGATCTAGCTGGCTACTGTGGTATGTGGACACTGAGTGCCTGTCTTGTACCACTGCAAGTATCAGTGTGTACACACGTGGGGTTTTATGTTTGTTCAGAGAATGATACTTTGTGCAAAGCTAGGATTATCTCTGTGATATTCAATCACACACGGTACAGAAACAAACATGACGCGCTCTAAATGTGTGCCAGTTAACCTATCGGTAGATTCCCATCCCCCACAGTCTTCACCAACTGCAGTTTAAAATGTATTGTCACAATGTAAACTGCGGACCCCAGGAAGAATAGCTTCTCGCTATGCTGAAGCTAATGGGGATCCAAATAAAGAAACAAACAAACCACACCAATTTCACCTGCATCGCTCTTTCTGTTAGGAGTCAATAGTGTTTTGGGTGTGAGGCCCACAACTAACTTGTCAATCATTCTGACAGCACATGATTTTTTGCTACAGTTTGCTCTTAATGAAATGCATTTTCTAACCTAATAGTCGTTGGCAACAGTGAAGATTTGTGGAGTTGCAATTAAGAACCAGATCACTTTGACAATCATCTATTTCTATTTTAAAGTTTTATTCATTTTTTCCTTACTTAAAAAATGTAAAGTATCTGTCTTTGCCTTGACAATATGTTTTTAAGATAATAAGTACCGGTACATAAACCCCAAATTCATCCATAGTGTATTTTCCATCCACCCATTTTCTTTACGGTTTTTCGGGATCGAGGGGGAGGGGTGTGGAACTGGTCCCAGCTTTTATTGGGCGAGAGGCGGACACCCTGGACTGTTCTCCAGTCAATCACAGGGCTGACAACCAGCCACACTCACATTCACACCTACGGACAATTTAGAGTCACCAGTGAACCTAACCAGAAAGGGTGCATCCAAATTGCTAAGTACCTACTCAATCTATCAGTAGTCAGTAGACAGTACCTACTATCCGTGCTGTATACTGTTTGTACCTACTACTCAGTAGGAGTGCACAGTAGGCAAATATTTGTTCTTACTTCGTCTGATTCATTCAGTAAGGAAGTGGCGTCATTTAAGTTACCCGAACCGGCCGCATCCCCCCGTTTTTTTTGTTTAGCTTTATTCAAGAAGAGTAATGCGCGAATTCAGTCAGGTAAAAAAAAACATATCACAATGTAAATCAAGTAAAAGACAGATTAAATAACTAAATAACATACAGCACATAAAGGAAAGTATAAATGAAAGACAGTAATATACAGAATATAAAATAAACCAATAAAGACGCATTTAAATAGAGAAATCATTATTTAAATAGAGGGGGAAAGGTTTTATAATAATGTATATATTTGTTAAATCTTTTATTGTTAACTAAAAGTGGCGATTTCAGTCGGGACTTTAAATTAAGATTAAATTAAGATTATCAATGCTCGTTTGTTTTGATTTGGAGGCGCACGTGAAGTGACGATTTACGTTTAATTTCGCACAGCATTGTGGGTGGTAAAATACAATTCATTTCCTGAAAGCACGCATCAGATCCATACTGCATAAAACCCGGAAGTTAGTATCCGTGCTGAAATGTTCAGTCTACTGAGGTGAACCCAAAAAATGCATACTGAATGACCACGAAAGTTCAGTCTACTGAAATACCTACTGAAAAGTACGTACTGCATACTGAACTGTGGCTATTCAGAAAGGGCCAAAGTCTTTGGACTGTGGGAGGAAGCCGGAGTACACGGAACACAGAACATGCAAACTCCACATGGAGAGGCCCTTTCCATAATGCATTTAATGTTACTTAACAAAAAAACATGAAATATCAATGCTGTGGTTAATACTGTTCACTCCCACTTGTACAGCACTTTAATAATGTGAAGCGCAAAAAAGCTAGGCTTAACATTATTATGTAAAATCCATCCAACAAATCTGTTCTGTTTATTGTTGCCATGGGCATTACGAGTTCATTTTGAGAATAAAAAATTGCTAGATAACTTTAAGCCCAGTGAATTTTGTACAAAAGGAAATTGCAACCCTTGTATAGCAATCCACCCAGCCTCCAAAAGACATTCATATTCCCTTCGTTCTGACAGTGTATCCGTCTGTATTACCTGTATCTGAAGCGTGATCCCATGCGAATGAATCCAGAGCGCGCAGAGTTTTTCTGTACCGGCCCTCTCAGTCTAAAGAAAGCATGGTGTTCAACAGCACACTTCCACAGGTGCTTACAGGCCTTAGGGTGATCCATCCTGAACACAAAGGTGTGCTCCTGTTCCTTGCCCTGGGGAGGATTAGTGTAAGTTAGATTTAAATGATACAGAGGAGGATGATAAGTTCTCACTCAAGAGACAAACATACAAGACATGTAACGTGCATACGGAACATCTCGTAACAGGCTCTGTCACCAGGGAAAAGTTTTGTAGCAAGCTTCGCACACCACAGTTTTACTGGAATACCTTTAATAGGGCTGGGAATCTTTGGGTGTCTCACAATTCGATTCGATTTAGATTCTTGGGGTCAAAATTCTGGATTCACTGATCCATGGATTCAAAGACTATTTATGAATTAATACTTCAGGATATACTCCAGTCATCTGTGAGACTGGCTGAATTTCTTGTTGCTCTATTTGGCATTCTACTGAGTTAAAGAGCTAGCACTTAGCAGGGAGTGACTGATTATTCCCCCCCCCAAAAAAAAAATAATAAAAAAAAGTTTTTGGGAAGTTATGAATCAATTATAAATCTTAGAAGAGAAGAATCTCGATTTTTACATAAATCTATTTTTTTATCCACCTGTAACATTTAATACTTGAGAGAGAGAGAGAGAGAGAGAGAAGTCAAACAAAGCTCATGTGCTAGCTCATGCTCGTCGTGGAAGAGGACAAATATGTGAAGAATGATTGGCTGTACTGCAGTGTGCAAACGTAGCCTCATTAATCTGATTTCTCGTTGAGACATTAGATGAAAGTCTGTCCAATACTAAAGCCACGTACTGAACTTGATCTGCAGCCCTTGCATTGTCACAGTCACATTCTTTTGCGGTTCTTTTATTTCCCTCTTTTCTTTTGGTAAACTTGCTTCAATAAGCCCTCAAATGTACTTTAAGTGAAAACAAAATGCCTCCATCCGTCTTCTAATGATGTTGTGAACCAGCTAGGAAACCTCTAAATACAAACACCTGATGACAGGTTGACATTTAGAATCACAGGAGTCTTATGATTCTTTCAGATAACGAGTACATTTGTCTTCAGCTGTGATACATATAGAAAGGCAATAATAACTTGGAAAGCCCTTTAAAATCTCAACAATAGGCAAGGGAACATCTAGGTCAGAATGCTGGTTAATTCTTTTAGAGTAAAAGATATGTTTGCATGGCTCTGTACTCTGTAATGTACAATCTGTCTTTTGCCTTTATATCAGTCTAAGTTATTTGCCCTTTAAGGCCTCATTAAAAAAATGCATGATGCCCATTGCAAATGAACAGAATAAAAAAGGCACACATGCTCAGAGACAAACAGAGCATTCTTAAAGCAAGATTTCAAGTAGCCACCTGGTCCTGTTTCTTTAACATGACTGTTTCATTTCCTATGGCAGACATGTCTTTCTCAAACTATTTGCAGTATTTCTTGATGCAATGAACCCATGAACTCGATGTAATGAATTAACAATCAGCCCTCTCTCTAATAGTTCAAACTCTGATGCTCCTGTTGTGAGTGTGTGTTTGACAAACAAGCATCTTGAATGATAATTAGACGTTCAAGTGTATACAGCTCATTTTTGGGTGACCAGACCGTCATAAAAGTATATTACTGTTTTGGACATAGATGGCAGAACAGAACTGTGTGTGTATGTGTGTGTGTGTGTGTGTGTGTGTGTGTGTGTGTGTGTGTGTGTGTGTAGGAGAACAGTGCATACCAGAAATACCAGAGGGGGAAGGCTTCTTTATTAACCTCACTCACAGACCTCCAGGATGGACATAAACAGACTCCTTCTCTCTCATATACTCTAGCCTCTGGGTAATACAATACTACTGTAAGTCTGGTTTCATTTCGATGTTGAACCAACCTTTTCTAGGGCTCAAGCACTTCAAACAAAGCTTTTTAGAAGAAACAAATATTGGGTTTTTTTTTTTTTATTAATCTTTAGGGCAATTTAAAAAAAAATTCTTTCACACTCTTCCTTAGTCTGAGCTGGTCTCTCTTGAGAATGACATGTCTGTCTCAATGAGAATCCTTGTTTTTTTTTTCTAAAAAGGCAGTGGTCTTGATAGCAGATAGCAACATATTGTTTCCATTCCTGGTCAAAATATAATGTGAAAAATAAACCTCAGTTTAAACTAAACTTTAAACCTTCAAGTTTTGTGTCTAATTGTTTTCTTTTTCTGACAGAGGATGAATGCAGAATTTGTAGTTTTTAAGAATAAAATATTTTGCATTTCAGAAAGGAAAGAAGTTGAAATACTACCATTATTAAGCGTTTATTTTTTTAGGTGCATGACTGAATTGGTTGTGAATGACAAGCATGAAAAATGACTGAATAGTCAACAAACAAAAGTTGTGTTTTTAGGCACAGTTTGTAATATTTGGACGCAGGTGTGTGTAACTGGAACATACCAAGCATACAGATGGATACTAGAGGTCAAAGATATGGGGAGAACTGTGTCACCTTATGGAATCTGTTGTTTCCTGAATGCATCTGCAACTCTTCACCGAGCTACAAACTTTACTGCGGCTGGTGAGTGATTATTTTTGTTCCTGTGAATGCCTGAGAGAGCACCTCATAGTTTGATGAGAGTATCAGATGGATAATGATACCATCCATGATTATCTCTGATGAATTAGTAATAAACTAAAGTGCAGTTATCATTTTTTATGGTTTACTTGCAACTGGAATCAATCATAGCAGGTACATTTCATTCCTTATTACCATTAGGAGCTGTATGCTGGGAACGTTAAGACTGCCTTGTTAAATACTGTGTCATCAATGAAGCAGTCAGGTTCGTGTTGTGAATTGAAAACTCCTTACATTTTTAACATTTCATTGAAAGGTGTGTGTTCATGTTCACCTGATCATCATCTTCTACCACCACAAGTGTCAGTTTGCTCTTCTTAAAATCCAGACAGGTGATCTTGGGCCTAGAACAATAGAAACAAATAAACATGCATGGTTGAAGATAATAAGAGAAACATGCATTCTCAAAATGTTGAGTTTTCTATAATGCACTGATGAAAATATTTTAGTTTGTTTGGATTTGTACAACATACCAGAAAAAGAGGCCGATCTTGGTTTCTCCTTCGAACACCAGAACTCCCGTTGGTGTCAAACCCAGACTATATTCATTACCGTCTCTTGCCTGCAGGGAAAATGTAGGAAAAAAAACAGGGGAAAAAAGACAAAACCAAAAAACATTACAACTTTTTCACATATTTAGGTCTTATGTAAATTCTCCCAAACCCCTGTTTTAATTCAGGAACAAAGAGGAGGTGTCAGGTACCTTGACCATATGCATGTCCACACCGTACATTTCTAGCCACTTGGCTTTATTCAGGTAGTTGATTTCAGCTTGGGCTGGCGTCTGACCTCTGAAAGAAAAACGATGCAAAGGGAGGAGAAACAATTAAACAGAGATACTTTTGAATGATCAATAACTCAAAATGCAGCTTAAAGCTGAAAGGATGAAAAAAGAGAAACAAAATAAAAAAACTGTGTTAATACCATGTGGCATAGTGACTACAGAGCCAAGCACTGATCCCCACTGACATTCATTGAAGCTTACAGGCCCCTACATAAATCAGTTTAGTTATGGTAAAAAATGCTTACCTGCATTCCTTCCATGCGTTGTATATGGCCAGCTCTACATCTTCTGTCTGGTTGGGGATGAAGCGAAATTCTGAAATCAGGTCCAGATTGTGGTCCAATGGATCACAATCACCAAGCTCAGCTGGAAACACACAGACGTAAAGTGTGAGAGACGAAATTCACAAGCTAGATCATTCAAAGGGCTGTTTCTGAGGAATGTATGAGGCTGTACAAGTACACTGGACTTTAAAGAGGAAAAACAACATTCTGAAATATTACTAAATTGTTCACTTAAACCTTTACTTTCAACCGCTGGAAAAAGACCCCAGGAGGAGTGCCTCATACTGTGGGGGGTACGTGATCTCCCAGAACTAAACGAACAAACAAACCCTTCTTCAATGTGACAGCACAGAAAACATGTAGCATAGACTGATGAGTATCTGATCCCCCTCTTGACAAGGGGGCATAGATTTTATCAGCTAAAATAATCAGACTTCTAAAACAACACTGTGGTAAAAGGGCATTTAATTAGTGAATAAATAGTCACTAGATAAGAATGAGATTAGTGTGTTGTAAAAAGATTTAACTTTTTTTTTTAATTGTAGTTACAGAAATAGCAGACAAAAAGCCTTGGTTCTGATTTTATGGGTATTTGGGTAAAAACTCGGCCTTCACTGTTTAGAGAGTCCAGCTGTGAGTAAAGCCTCAGGATACAGAGGAGAGAAAAGATAAGCTTATCCTATCCATAGCCCAGTAAATGTCAGTGGACCAACATAACTCCAAAAAAAAAGGAAAAGCAGGACAGAGAGCTCAACTGAAGGAAAGAGAGAAGACAGAAAGGGTGCTGGATTAGGGGGCCTCCGAAGAGGATGGAGCACTAATGAGCTGGCATTTACCCCACAGTGACTATGTGTGTGTGTATGTGTTCATGGGTTTTTGCATGCAATCCCATTCCGAAAACATTTTAATGACTCAGTATTTGCTTCTCTGAAGCAGTAGCTTTAATATTGCGGTATTGAGGTTAATGCTGCAATTGCAACTTTGGAAAACTGTCGGCAAGTGCAGTTTAAAATGCAGAAGAGCAACGGCTCAGGTCTAAATAGTGTCCCACCCTTTCTGAAAAACGGACAAATCACATCTCAGCCACAAGTGTCTGAAATCTCACTCTTTGTGCCATTACTAAAAACGACAGCACTCCTTGTTCATCAGTCTTATGGTAGTGGACGGGTTTATGTCCCCTTGTGCCCATAGCAATGTCGCTGGGAGCGTCACCAAGACGTTAAATCACAGAGACAGCCATGACTGCTTTGAAAGGATCAAGGGAGACTTGGTGGTGCAGGGACACAAGCGTCCCCTCTTGTGAGTACATGGCTCCGTCTGGTCAGCATCAGACTCACTTTATTCACCAAATGTTTCATGCTTGCTAATATTGTACAATAAAACAAGGACATTTGAAAGCCAAAGCTAAATCAAATTTAAAGGTGAGTAGTATACATCCAGCTCTCAGAGCATTAACTACATCACTGCTGACTGAAAACCACTACACTTCCGGTAATATGAGTACACCATGCTCCAACTAATAAACATAATAGTCTGACTCACACTGGACCAACTGCTATAAACAAATGCTATATTTTTGCTAATTAGGCCTTTTGAGGATCTTAATTGCTAACACAAAATAAAATCTCAACCCTGCATACATCCTCCATGTAACAGCTTTCATATTGGCCAGAGTTGGAGAGAGTCTGCTGGGCTCTTACCTTGAAGGGAAAAGGAAGCCAACTCCACCGCTGTTTCAAATGGACACTCTAGCCTGAAAATGCAGAAGATTTAAGACTCAGACATAGAAGAAAAAGAAAGCTCTGATACGGTCGTAGGCCTTATGACATTAATGGAGGGCCTCTGATATAATGAAATAATGAAAATAAATAAAAGTTCCTTTGTGTTCATTTTGTTTAAAAATATGTACCGGTAAATCTGTTAATCTCCAACAGTAGCACTGCAAAGCTAACGAATAAACCACATAGATGTATATGTGAAAAAGAAAGCAACACCATACTTTGTCTTGTTTGAGTGTCATTAAGGTGGATGACAGCTAGTATGAGCAGGAAATGACTTACTTGCCACTGAGGATGTCTTGCTTTAATTGTAACACAAACAGGTATCTGAAAAAAAAAAAAATCACAAGGGATCAGATAGGTTAGGAGATGTCACTTTGTTACTTTTGTCACAATTTAACAATGTGGAACACAACATTTAGGACACACCAGCAGGAACATCAAGGTATCTTTTCTAAACGGCAAACACAAAAAATAAATCTGCTTTGTTGTTTAGATACTGATTTGTTTGAGTGAGATAAAGTTAAAATCAGAATTTTTGGGCTCAGGAAATCAGGCAAGAAAACATTAACACTCAAAGCAGCTTTTTAGTTTCGTTTACCTCAATGAATTTCACAAGACAAAGTTGTAATGAGTGTGTCTTTCCTCACCTAGTGAGCTCCTCATGCAGGTTGTTTGGTTCGGAGGAGTAAAACTTAACTCTCATGTGAAGGCAGTATGGTGGGCCGACTGAAGAAAGGGGGAAATCGTTATTATCAAACTTACTGTAGCAATCATATCATACAATAACCGAAACACCAAGTAAAATTGTGTGTGTGTGTGTGTGTGTGTGTGTGTGTGGGGAGGGGGGGGGGTCTCTGTATACTTACTTTTCACTTGCTTTTTGATACTCTTTGTCACATCAAGCCAGTGCTGAAACGACAAAGATAATATAAAGGCATTCTAATATGAAAGAACAAAGCAGCTTCAGCAGTAGATACAGAGGTTGGATTAAGAAAAATGTCAAAACAAAAGCCAATGCTACCTAAAACATTTGATCTTGTAAAAATATTCTTAATGATAACTTCCTTTATTGAAGATTAAATATTGATATGTGCTACTGAAAATATGAATACAAACTAGGTAAACATTCAGGTATATACACATTGGGAGGGTCTGGAGAAGAGACACACAAACAGTGAAGTCACTGTTCTGCTCTATGCTGTAGCTCTTCTTGGAAGTTCAGGCTCTATGAGGCATGAGAAATGTCAAGGAGAGGCGGTGGTGGCGGTGCTTGTGTAAGTAAGAGAGTTAAAGAGAAACAGAGAGAGATAACAGAAGAACTCGCAGCACTCTCTAGTCTCCTCTCCCCCACATTCCTTTATTGCAGGCCTCTCTCGCCCTCGCTCTCTCTTTACTTCAGCTCCCCCTCCCACTCTTTTGACTCTCTACCCCCCCCCCCCCCTCTCCACTGTGTCCCTCCCATCAGTAACATCTTTCCTCCCACCAGCTCTCCCTCCGTCCATGGCCTTCACAAAGTATCAGGCTGAAGGGACAGGGTCACTGGCAGACCAACTACTTAAAACAGTTTGTCTCAGAGCACAGGCTGACTCTCAGAGCTGACAGGAGTCCCATAACCAATCCCTTTAGCCCATTCACTGGAAGGGAAAGTGCCTGCCTCAAGCTCTCCTTCAAAACGGCTGAACTGTGATTGGTGGTCAAATCTGAATTCAGGAGCTGAACAGCAGCTGTGAAGACTGCTCGAAAATGGTGTAAATATAAACAGCACTGAAGACATGACCAGCATTCCCATCAGTTCAGTACAGTACAGAATTCACAATTATTGGCGCTAATGTGACATGCTTTGTATTTGTGAGGTCACACAGTTCAGGAAACTAAACAGGAAAATGAAATGCTCCCATTAGGCCTGCAAGATATGAGGAAAGATATGCAACGTGCAATAACATTTATCAATATTATAAATGATGATATAAAGTGTGATAAGTGTGCCAAGTGTGCATAATAGCTATGAAACTTTGTTTTATATGATGTATCTGCTGTTCTTCACAATACCTGTGTTTGCAATTTGTCCCTCCTGAATCCAAAATGAATCCAAAAATAGTTGTTTTTTTTCCACCACTGAACTGGCACCAATTAATGAGGATAGCAGACAGCTAGCTCGATCTTTAAACACATGGTGTAAAAGCATGCACTTTACGCACAAGCCTTCGCCAAATGGGAAATGTACACAGAACACTGAGTGGGAAAGCTTTGGTGGTTTATATATAATAACTTTTCTTACTATTGTAATAAATGTAGACTTTTGTTATGTATTATAATGAATGCTTACATGCTGATAGAAATTAAATTGTGATGAATTGTGCAGCCCTAGCTTCCACACAGGGGTTCTAATGTCACAGGAGGGCCCTCTAGCTCTTGATTCTTATTTCTGTTTGACATTGGAGGAAAAAAAAAACTAAAAGATCTCTGCTAGTCCAGGAGTCTGTGCTTAGCTGACTTCAATATTATAGCTGATAAATAACTGTAATAGCCGGGGCATTCCAAAACTTTCCAGGTTAAACGGCTTCTCTGGAGTTTATGTTTCACAGGTTGGAAGGGTCACATGGTCAACTGAACCAAGCAGCACACTAAACCAAATGATTCAATACAAACTAATGTAATGTTTACAGTCTAAAATACATTAATATACAAGGGACTATTTTGTGAAGTGCATTCTTACCGGCACTTGTGCCGAGTCCATGAAGCGCAGTCCAAAGTAGTCTTTCTCCACGATGTCCAGATGGTACATTATCTGGTCAAACAGCTCTTCACCTTTGGCTTTTTTCTGGACACGTAAACACACAGACAAACAAATGACTGCGTTATCTCTGTGACAGATGGCCTGACCAAGGATCATTTAGAAAACAAAAAGCTGTAAACTGGAGAGAATACTGATTATCATGATGGTCATGCAATGTCGGTCAGCACAATGCGCACAATAAGTGACAAAGTAAAGCACGTCTTGTGATAGTGAATACATCAAAAGTGTCCTGAAGAAACTGGCATTACACATCTCAGTTTATATTTCACAGTCCTGTTGGGTAAATATGGTGGTGTATCCCATGTTCAGAAGCCTGAAGATTGAAAGGGTCTTTATTCCCACCATGAATGAAGCCATCTAAAGTCTAAAAACAGGATTTATTAAAGACAACACATTGCTATCAAAAAGCGAAAAAAATACTGGTTAGGGTTAATACTGGCATCCTCTATGGAATTTTTAATTGTTGCTTAAAAAAGATTTAATAATAATATCAAAGTCATTGCAGATATTTATAACGCATAGATTATTTGAGAATGCATTAAAATATGCATCTCATTTCTCTGAAGAGGTTCCAAATTCGGTAGTTCACCAAAGAGAAAGTCTGAACATATGCACTCAATTTTTTTGAATAGGTGTTGCCCTCTCTAAAAAGGCTGTACCAGTTACTGCCTGTGTTCTGCCTGGGACTGGGAGAGCTCTCCCTCACATGAGCACTCACACTCACACAAACACAGGAATCCGACTTCTAAACCCTACCATGAGGCACAGCTACAGGGTTTCCATGGCAACGGGGGCATAAGTGCCCCAGACGCTGAGAAGCTGAGAGAAGTGAGGTGGCTGGTTACATCATGTGATCAGCTGGGCCCTTAGTTAGGAAAAGACGCCATCCAAGATCAGTTTACATCGCTCCTTTCTGTGCCTGGATTATGTCCTCTCCTGTCTCTCTTATGAATGATGTCTTTCCCCATTCTGATGCGAGCTTGACTGAATCTTAATGCTCCCCATTTGTTATTAACTAAAAATCTAATTTTGTATGACTTATTCATTTGCAGAACAAGTTCCATCGGATTGTAGTCTATTTTGCAGTTTACATCCTTATTTAAAAGTTTTTCGCACAGAATTTAGGAAGAAATCACAGTGTTCCTAAAAGAAACTGTGAAAAATTGGATGAGGTAAGCACAGGGACATGGGCTACTTAGCAGTTTCCTTGTGTGTCTTACACTCTGCCTCACACACACACACACCCCAAGAGAGCTCCTGGGCTGCTCAGGGGGGCTGGCCCCATGCTAGCTGGCATAGTTGACAAGGCATACCGCACCCCTACAGTACCCAGAGAGAGAGAGGGAGAGAGAGAGAGAGAGAGAGAGAGAGAGAGCACAAAGGACTCATTGTGTGTGTGTGTGTGTGTGTGTGTGTGTGTGTGTGTGCTCAAGTACTGCACCCAGGGCCTTGTTTTACTGCCTTCAGTATTGTTCGTCTGTTTGCAGTCTTTCTGTCTATCTGTGAGCATACAGCTCTGTCTTTCAAGTTACAACAGAGCCAAAAAACAATGTCACCCCAACCCCCGAAAGAAAAAAAGCTTTTTGATCACAATTACAAAAAAAAGGAAACAGGTACATTTAAATAAAAGAACATTTAAATTGCTGTTTTCAAATTCCTGCACATTCACCTCAAAGAAAGCTGCCCAGTGCATGCACAAAGTGTTTGCCATACATTCATTCATTTGAGGAAGCCGGCCAAAATATCAAAACTGACTTCCACACATTACTCCTCTATTTTTTTAAAAACTATTTAAATATAACATTTTATCTATGAAGCAGCACATTGATTTGTCCAACCCCCTTCATCCCCCTTTTGCTCCCTCTTTCACAAACATTCATAACAACAGACCGATCTTCAAAATAGCCCCACCTCTCCGTGCACACGCCGAACAAAAACATAATCATGACACGCCTGGGGAGAATGGTTGTTGTTGGCTTTTCCCGGCAGAGAATAAAAACAGGCCGTAGCGATAAGTAGACTGTTTCTTGTAAGTTGCCCCTACTCGTTTGGTCCATCCATCATTAGCACCTGGCTACAGTTCTACTAATCACCAAGATCCCCAATTTGGAAATGTGTGAGAGAGGCAAGTTTTTTGTATTTCACAATTCATAGCTCCATTAGTCTCATACAACTACTAAACAACTGCATGAATAGAAGCTGCCACCACACATCAAAACATCATTTAGATCAAATAGGGATCTTTGAAATGTTAAAATTCTCACCACTTATTAAACTAAGATTTTTTTAGTTTATAATAGCGTAAGACTTTCTGATGAGGAGATGTACTACCATCAATTTAAGGACCTATTTATGTAAAAAAAACAAAAAAAACAATGCATGACTTTGCTTCACTTTTTCTCATGGCTACAAATCTTGAATAGGTAAACAGGAAGTTGGAGGAGGTTGACAGTTGTGGGTGGATGTATGGTGGGGAGTAGGGCGAGAAAGAACAAGAGACAAGTGTGGAAGGTAAATAAATGTAAAAGTAAAGGAATGCAATCATAAGGTGGTGTGTAATTATGTATGGACATAGATGCTGCCTAACAGAGGTAACCCTAGGAGACAACTTTGGGTGGCCTCAAATGCAAAGGAACACAAACACAGCTGGAAAACCATTAAAGCATGTGAATGAGGCCTATTCAGTTTTAGATTGAGGCTGTCTATTTACAACCACCTAAAAATGTCTAAAAAGAAAAACAAACTGCAACACTGAGCAGGGGGTCACCTACATTTTTGCCAGCTTGAGCTGAATTGCCATCTACTTTCCTGACACCAGGCAGTCTGTTAACCCTCAACGGAGCAATATACCAAAACAGTAACACTTGAAACAATCGAAAAATGATTTGCTGTCTTTTTTAAATTGACAACCAAACCTGTTTGAAAGGCTGTCATTTATTTTAATCCAAAGTCTTTAGATCCCTGAACCAAATACAATTCACTAATACACAAAGAAACACTGCCAGTAAAAAGCCATGCTATGTCAAGTTGAACTTTTCCCAAAGACTGTTTACCTGAAAAGATAAGTCTGGGTGAAAATGCAAGAGAGAGAGAGAGAAGATACCTCCCTCCATTGTTCACATGGTTCCTCTATTTAAGTCAAGTTCCTCGTGTTAAAAAGCTAGTAGAGTATTTAGGAACTGTTCTGACTGACCAACATGACACAAAAACAACAACTCAAAAGCATCAAGGCTCCAGGAGGAGGTACACAGAAGTCATCTCTGAAATAATAAGACAACATTTTGAGCTGATATTTCCCCAGATGGGGAAATGTATTTATACATTTTCTGAATTGATTTCTGATCAAGAGCTGTGACTTGAAACGATACGCTACTCACACAAACACGTGCATAAACTTAAAAAAAAAGGTCTTGTTGCCAACACATACAGAACATCATATGAAGAACTGGCCTTTGGTTCTCGTAATGCTTTCAGCACTCTGCAGACTCTCCCCCTTCAAACTCAGAAAAGCCAAAAACGCTGAACAGAAAAATGTTTAATGCCTCAACAAAGCAGGGCCCATGGTTGCAAGCTTGCAGACTCTTTTATAATGAAAAGCAGCTGAAGTAGTTGAAGTAGTAGTAAGTTCTCATTTCAATAAGGTAGTGGAACTGTTTTTCTATCAGATGCCAGGGCAAAAGACACTACTCCAACATACTAAGTAAGAGAGGGATGTTAACTTATGATATAGATTGTACATGCAGTGTGTAGTTAGGGGAAATCTTCCCTTGATTTCTTTTCACACTTTTAAGCCAATCATTCAAACAGAGCAAAGCTCCAGAGCAGCTTTTCTATATTATTGTCCTATCACATAGAGATAACCGGATGATAAGACAGAACTGTTCGAAGAGGCTACTGATATCTGGGGGAGGGGAAGCACAAGGAAGGTCATAGGAGATGCATGCAGAGGTTTCCCCTGAAACTTCCTCCACACACACACACACGAGCACAAATCGGAGAGTTGACAGCACACTAACGCAAGAGAAAAAGAAATAAACTAGGAAATCAAACGTGCATTAAAAAGAAACACCTCAGAATTTCAGATATTCCAGCAATGATCACTGTCAAAAAGAAAAGGGGTTTTATAGTAACAGAGAGGAAATGGAACATAGAAAGAAACGCTCCTAGCAGATAACATTCCTGGAAAGACTGAAAGATAAGATGAGTCTAACCTCTCTTTGCACACAGCACTGAGCGGACAGGAAGGAGTACATGTCAACGATTGGCCAGGTCCTACCCCAAAACATGTGTGACATCACTCGTGAGACATCATGCTGAATGATAGAAATGCACCGATTGGGATTTTCCTCAAACCGATTCTGATTTCTACCTGGTCTGAACTGCCGATACCGACTTTTGGCTGATAATGATTTTTTTCTGTCTTTTTATAGCTCTATAACTGACAGCAAACTGACCGTTAAGTAACAGTATTTAACAATCTTAAAAACTGCAGCAGGTTCACTCTCACTCAAACTGATCTCCATCAAATTTTGAGCGTCGACCCCTTTACCTGTATTCTCTCCTTCATTTTTATGAAATGATTTATGGTGGAAGTTTATATACTGTATGTAAAGTAAAAGGTATTAAAACAGTCTTTATTGATACTCTTTAGCCCAAGGTTTTTAATCTAACTCATTCATAAATCTAATTATAAAAACAATGAAGCCAACTGCTTCACTCTCTTCACTGACCAGTCAGCAGCAAGCAGGCTGACAATCGGCAGATTCCTGTCACATGCCGTTCTATCGGTGCACCTTAACTGAATAATATATATTACTGCATTCTTGCGCAGTAAGCTGGTGAGGAATTCCAAAAAGCTGGTTGATAATCATTTACCAGGTTTCAGGGTCACTATTAAGTCACACATCAGTAAGCCATACTTAGACATTTACCTCCTTTGATTTTTAAGGAGAATTAAAAGAGACATGAAAAGGTACACTGTCTTTTTTTAAAATACAGCAAAAGTTGGAGAAGACAGATAAAGTTAAAGAGAGGACATATTGTCTATCAACACATCTTCTTGGGAACTCATGTCAAAGTGATAGATTTAAAGGCATGATTGAGCCTAACAGGACAGTAAGAGACCGGACTGGCCTCGCTGGAATGCTGCAGGCCTGACACATGGAATGCAAGTGGAAACAAAAAGATGAAGAATCTGTGAACCAGGCAAAAGAAAGGTCACAATCAGGGAAAACACACAGGTACTTATGCCCTGAGTTGCAGTCTTGTTACACAAGAAAAGGACTGCATCTCATTTTCCCAAGACAGAAAGTAGAGGTTTATAGAATTACACAACTAACCAAAAGACACTTGGTGAAAAGAGAGGAGGAGTTGGACTGAAGATAGGAGAGGAGAGGGCAGCCTACTTCGTGACAAGCCAACAATGTCATGTGATGCTGTCACATGATCAAGTGTGTGTTCTCCAGAGAGGATCATGGAATTACAGGTGATCAGCATAACTACAACCCATCCACACACAAACCAGCACTCCCTGTAGGCTTAGAGGAGCTGTTCTACTGACACAGGCACATGACAGTCGTCAAACATGATCTATGAACTCAATCTTCTCATATCGCAAATAAAAGTCACTTACAGGAACTTTTCTAAGAATCTATAATGCACAATAACTCCAGTGAAATATTTATTCTAATGTCAACAAATGTTACAACACAATAACACTTACAACAATCAGGTTTAGAAGATGAAAAACATCCGATATCAATGATGAACAAGCATCTATTGGATAAGCACAACAACCTCACTTTGGGGTACGAAACACCTCTGAAGGTTCGAACTCTAGAAACTTTTCTTACCGGCAGTTCAACACTGACGTCTGTCCCGTCCAGCAAGGAAACGCGGCACGTGATGATGGACTTTGCGTCGCCAGCAGCTGGGATGTGTGTAGTGGCACGTTGGGCCTCCCGTAACCGGGCCTTCTCTGCATGTTTGCGGATGGAGCGTCGCCCCAGCGTCCTGCGCAGGAAGCTCAGCATGATGGGGGAGAGGGAAGGTTACTCTACCAAACCTGTAACAGAAAGTAGATAAGATATAAACTCACATAAGTGGTGAATTTTGTATTTGTGAGGCGTACAGGCCTTTAGAAGTGTAACGTTTTTTAAACCAAAGTCTACCCATAAAACAAGCGAGAAGAGGAAAGTCAGCAGATGAGCTTTTGTGTACTAGGACCATAGAAATATACGGGGGCCTTTGTCTTTAAACATTCAGTGAGCAAGCTGGCAATTGCCTGCTAGTTATGCACCACCAGACATTACCTGAGAAAGTGGTGCACCTGCAAACTAGTCTGTGGCACTTTGTAGTCCTTTTTAGACTCTCAAAGTCATAGTGTGCTGGCCCTCAATTACAATGATGTCCTGGCAAATACCTATCTATTAATGTGGGTCTGCTAGCAACTATTATCTTCTCTTAACAATGGGTTATTTTCAGTAATTGCGTTGACGTTAAAAGGTGACAGGCTAACGTTTAAGTCCACATTAAACTTGAGTTAACTTAATGTTTTTGAATTAAGTGTTCTGTTTTGTTTTAATTAATGTTTTGTAAAAGAGGGGCAGATATTATAAAAAAATGTATCTTCTTTCTGCTCCTTTTCGTTCAAAATTTTAGATTTTTATGTTTGTTTGTTTTTCTTAACTTTATTGGTTTTTTTTTTTATGAAATAAAATTGACAAATAAAAAATAAAAAAATCAGGCAACAAATAAAAATAATAATAATAATAATAATCAGGCAACAAATAATAATAATACCAAAGATAATAATAATTTACCTACATTAAGTCGAGGGATGACGATAATGCTTTTTTTGTAATCACACAGATGTCTATTTAATAAAAAAAAAATGCAATGATTAAAGATTGTTTGACTTTCAGTTTATTATATGACTTTTAAGAAGGCACTTACAACTGCAAAAAAAACCAACAAAAAAAAGCATAAATTTAATGTTTAATATTTATTCGAAGAACATGGCCATACTAAGACCCGTAGGTTAAGGTTTAATTAATTATAAAGGCGTTTTTAATAGTAGACAGAAACATGAAAACATGGGAAAATGCTTGAGACAAAAGCTAAGATAGTATTAATAAGGAAAACAAACAAATCAATTTAACTCCCCGTCTCAAAATTCCCCCCAAGCTAAGGCCTGGGATACCTGGTGTAAGCGCACAAGCAACAGGTGTGCGTTTGTTTTATCGCATGAGCTAACCGTTATTAACAGAACGCACTGAGCATATATCACTCCGACCACACAAGCGGCTCTTCAACAGCAAAACAAACGCCGCCTTTAGCTCTGAGTGCCGTGTCCGACAAACACTTGCTCCGCAGCCACTTGTGGATCTGTAAAGGTCTGGAAGAAGGGGGTACTTACGAAAACCTCCTCGTTTGAATTCACGGTGAAAGCACGTCCGCTTGCATTGTCGACGACTAAAAAGCAACCTCGTATATTTCCATGGTTTAGATCTTGTTTCTCTTTCTTCTATTTCTCCTCCTCGGTACCTCTGTGGGGCAATTTTTTTTTTTTTCCCAGGTCCCAACAAAAAAGTAGGAGGCAAAGCTCTGCTCAGGATGTGACGTCACGATAAATCCCTAACAAACCCTGATTAGCATTTTTAAAGCTACAAACCCCTTTTTTGGGAAGAAAATGAAAAAAATATTCGTTACGAAGTAATTTTCTTACCTAATAACTCAATAACTCGAGTATGAGGTAACTTTGGTGTTTAAATTTAATACTAATTGAAATTTCACTTGTAGCGTTTTATTACCAGGCCAGAGACAGCTAGGCAACTAAGCCTATACATGGGCCTACATCAAATAAATTAAAAATGCTAGTGTTATTTTGATTTTATGAAATAGTTAACGTGACATTTTTAAATTCCAGTATAAAAGGATTGGCCTGCACCTTGATTTTTTTTTGTATACAAACACAAACCTCAGAGTGTCGTCTATCTCTATTTGACAACAGCGCCCCCTCCTGGTTATTTTGTGAATGATAGTTGATCTGTGTGGCCTTGCAGAAACAGTCCCGTTTACCCTGAGACTCAATGGGAATTAAAACGTCATTGAACACGATAGTGTAGCAAATTGCATAGTGTGAACAGAGGCAGTGATTAAAGTGTCAAAGTGTAAATTTAAGTGTCCTTCAAATGTATTTGCCTGACTTGCTGGAAGTGTTTAGCCTTATAATCATCGAAGTGTCCAAGTATACTCGATTGGCACTAATTCATGTTATACCTCACATCTTTGCATACATTGAAATAGTAAAACTTGATGTATTATTCGCTTGCAACATTTTTAATCCCTCAGGTCGGTCAGCTGTCTAATACATTTGATACTCTTATCTGTGTGCTTGATCTTAAGCATTATTAACTGCAATAAATGAATATTTTTCTAGCTTATGGTCTTTAATAACAAGTAATACACTAGATCCAAATATGCCTCAGCCTGATGGTACCATTTTAACATGACCAAATTTTTTTTTTTTTAACGATCAGACACCATAATAAATGTTGAAAGTTGGCTTATTTTAGGACAGGACAACTGAAGTTCTTTCCTCACAATTTAAAACTTAAAGCCTTTAATGTGTTTGTGATGCTAGCCTTGAAATAAAAAAACAGAAATTGAGCACTCTGGCTACGTCATATCACTAATGGTTTAACCGTATGGTATATGGTTTAATCACATTCAAAACTAGAAACAAATAATTCTGGTTGAGATCTTCAGAGCAGGTGCCATGTTTTACACCTGCTCACTCTGGCATTGCCCAGCCTCACTTTTACAGTGTGGAAAAGCAAGCTGATCCGAAGCCACATCTCCATGCTTTGACAGACAAGCTTTAATTGTTCACAATCAAGCTTATAGACATGTCCAAAGCACTGTAAAACCATGATAGCAGAAAGAAACAAGCAACTGAGGACAAAGGTTTTTATGACACAGGTAGAAGTTAACCAAGGGTATAATACGGTAAAACATTTCTCATTATTTTGTGTTTCATTATATATACACTCGCTGTTATAGACCAGTTTCAAATAAAACAAAAACTTTGAAATAGCAGTCTTGAAATACACACCATTTGTGTCACATTTGATTTATCCAAAGGAGAAAAAAAAAATCCAAAAATAAAATAAAAACAAAATCTTTCTGCTCACAAATGATTTTCCCTTTTATTTTAAAGATTTTTTTTCATATACAACATTGTATTTACATGGTCTAGTTTTATTTACACAAAATTAACAAGTGGCACTGTGTAGTTAGGAGTTCTCGTCTTTTTTTTTCTCGTCCCCTTACAGGTCGTACTTTGAAACAAAATAAACATGAGAAGAAAAAAAAAAAAAGAAGAAGTTTAACAATGCTTTATGTCTCCAACTTTTTTTATTTTCTTCCAGTAGCACTACCTTTCACTCAGCCTTCTACAAAGTGCTGTCCTTTTCCCTACCTGCCTAGAGCCGATTTCATCTTTACAAAAATACAACTTGCCCCGAGCCCTCCCCTTGTCTGGTCCCCCTCCAAACTACCTTTGATCAGTACCCTAAACGCACAGACAGTACCAATTATATGTCAACAGAACACTTTGAACACAGACGGACCACTGCTGGACATGTTGTGCAGATGGAAACCCTAGCAGCCCTGACATATCAATTATTAACTTTTTTTCAGTACAGGGCCGATGTGTTATTTTGCTGTTAGGAATTGTCAAGGTTTTGTGAACTTGTTACTGATGCCACTTCAGCAGGATGCCTTCAGCTTGAATGCATTTTCACCTTTTGGTAATTTACTTATTGTTGGCCCTGCTGCTGAATACAAAAAAAAAAGAGATGAGAAGAAGCCACTGGAGGCCGACTGTTGTTCTTCCAATGCTCATATTTTGCATGATTTGCAATGTATTTTTAACTTAAACCCCCCCCCCAAAAAAAAAGATTTAAAACCAGTTTTCACTCCTTAGCTAGCTAGTCTAAGCGTGTCCTTCAGGGTAAAACAAGCTAAATCCTGTGCTACCGTACCCCATGGTATTCTGCTCAGATGTGTTATTTGCCTTGAGGCAGTGCTGAGAGAGTGGGATCCGTGTATAATGATCCAAAAAGAGAGGCATCTGGGGTGGAACAATGAGAAGAATGGACTGTGGATGTTGCGTAGGCTTAGCTGAAATGACTGATGTTGCCTGAGAGAAGGATTTAGGAAGATTTTGGAAGAGGGCTGCAATATAGGAGAGCTAAAAAAAAAAAAAAAAAAAAAAAAAAAGGAAGAGGAAAGCATTTTCAAGGCTCTTTTTGATCCCACCTCTCCATGTGACAAAAAGTTATGATTCAGCTGTTTGATATGGAGGTATGAGCACACTTTGAAATGTTTCACAGGCAAAGATTCCGCCTGGTTCTCAGGACACACTTTGAAATGCACCATATATATTAAAAAAAAAAAAAAAAAAAGAGCTTGAGATCAGGTCAGATTGTGGCTTTATAACACAACCCTTCATTCCAGTTAACAGACAAGCAGGCTTAGACCAGACAGCTAACAAACTGTGTGTTAGAAATGGAGGAGGGAGAGGTTCAGAGGAAGAGAAAATTAAAGACTGAAACCTAAACACACACACACACACACACACACACTCGAACACACACTCTCACACACTCACAGCAGTAGGTTTCTCCAGCACAATCCATGGAAGGAGTTAATGACAGCAGGTACCGAAGCAGCCAATCAGAAAAAAGATCTCAAATCATGAAGAGGCTACACTTCATTCCATACCGATATGTAAAAAAAAAAAAAAAAAAAAAGAATGGCAGCTTTAACCTGTCTGTTCTTTGACAATTAAAAAAAAAAAAAAAAGACTCAAGAAAATCGATGCTGGGTTTTGTGAATAAAAATACAAGTCATCAATTAGTCTCTCATCACTCGTTAAACACATCATCTCGCCTTTTTAAACATGTGCCGTAAAATGACGTACCGTAGGGAAAATCCATTAGAAAAGGAAGAGGATTGGTTGAATGTTCTGTTTGAGCTGCCTTGTTGAACTGTCAACTGTTCTCAGGCAGATGATCAGACATTTAGAAAGAAAAAAAAAAAAAAAAAAAAAAAAAAATCGAAAACAGGAAAGGTTGTTTTAAGAGCCGCCGCTCCAGTGACCTCTAAACCCCATTTGCAATTTTTTCCTGAAGAAAGTGTTCGGTGAGAAAATTCCTGTGAAAAGAAGGAGTCAGTCATAACTGCTTATGTGTGCGCAGAGATCTTGGTTTGTCCTCAATGTCTTCTTGACCTTTTAGAAATCAATACAATACAAAAAAAGCAAGAGGAAGTGAGGAGGTCAGTGGAGGAAGCCTTTAAAGTCAGATTTCTTTTTTTCACCATTCACACTGAGGCTGAGATCAGTTCATTGTCAATTCAAAACGCAGATTTGAGTTTGAAACCTTACATGTACTGGTTGCATAACATTTTGTAGCAGCTTGGAGAACTAATTCATGGTACTGCTGTGTTTTTGTTTCTAAATACTGTGACCAATGTCTTTTTTTTTGTTTTTCCAGGTTCTGACGCGCTAACTGTTCTGCTTTAGTTGTCCTCTTCCAGGAAAAGAATCAAGAGTAGAGTGAGAGGTTCATATATAAAATACAGTTGTGTGTTTGTGTTGTCTGTGTCTGGCTCAAGGACACTTCAGCAGGGAGCGCTGACTGCTGCAGAATGTTGAAACTGTCTGCGTGTTTGAAAACACACCTGAACCGACCTCAGCTTTGTTTCTTAGCTTTGTCTGCCATGACGGCTCGGAAATAGCTTCGACTGTAAGTCAGTGAGGCCGTGTGTTTAGCGGGGCCTCTCTTTATGACACCACCTTTCATTTCTTGTGTTGACCTAATGTGCTGCTGAGCTTTATGCAGCGTCAGGAGAAATGTGTTTTGATCATTCAATCACTTCAGAATGTGATGTTTTTTGAAGATCATGTCTAACAATGATAAGTTTGTAGACTCTTTGAGTGGTACGGAAAGCGATAAGAGAGGTGTGCCCAGTAAACACAGGCCCCCTTTAGTTTTTGTAAACCAGTAACGTTCGTCACCACGCCAAACGACGGCCCGCCTCGGAGCGCGCGTGTGCCTGTAAGCTCAAAAAAACACCGCACAACGCAGGAGAAAGAATAACAACTTGCCACAGCACTGAACAAAAGAGGTGAAACACAGAGTGCTTTCAGCTGTCCATCTGTCAGTCTGTGCTGTCAGAACACGTAGACAAGAAAGCCGATAAAGATAAAAACCAAGTACAATAAATTAAATAACTGTTTTTTTTTCTCCCCCCCCCCCCACGAAAAGCAAATGAAATCAAAGAAGTAGTTAGAAGAAGAAGAATCGCACTACTTTACTAGCTAAGATTTAATCAGGAAAGCATGAAACTCTAGATTCATACAAACGAACATACACGTTTTTTTTTTTTTTGTTCAGTGGACAGGGTTTGACATAAACTAAAAACACAATAAATACTCTTTCTGAGGAACAAAAGATAAGGTATATCTCTTTATCAGCTAAAAGGACTAAAAAAAGGCAGGTCCGTCTGGCAGACTCGCTCAGAAGGGGACGGGGCGACCCTTTGGGGAAAATAAAAACAGGAAAAAAAAAAACTTTCCATCGCGAGGGCAGCCCATCCCCTTCATACTTATGGCACTACAGCAATTCCCCATCCACCTTTTATTCTCTCGTACGTTTATCTTTTATCTTTCTTTGAATACTTTTTATCTTGACCCTGAACAAACAATATCCCCCTAATGGTACACAGCTGGATTTCTTTTTTTCTTTAAATTCGAGCTTGTCCACGATTTTCACTTTTGTTCGTTTGTGTTTCTTTTTTTCCATTTTTGTCAGCATAAAGTGCAACAGTGCTTTTGTTCTCTCCTCCGGCGACCCAGTATGACCCTTGAAGATCAAGTGTCACGGGTTAGCAGGGTCGGGGTCTGGGTCAGGGTTCACGCTGGTCTCACTGGTCACGCTGGTGGCGCTTGCGACGCTTGGCTCCTCAACTTCCTCCTCCTCCTCCTCCTCCTCCTCGTCTTCTTCATCCTCCTCCTCCTCCCCCTCTTCTGTCACTTCCCCCACATCCAGCACCTCCACCTCCTCGTCGTCATCGTCCTCTTCATCCAGGCCTCCCTCCAGCAACTCCACCACGGCAGCCTCCCCGTCCTCCGTCGATGCCGACTCCTCCCCTTCTCCTGCGTTCTGCTGCTCTTTCTTCTCCTCCTCTCTCTCCTCATCCACCTTCTCTCTCGGCTGGTAGATGGAGGTCTTGAGTGGTTTGACCAGGCCTTCCTCGTAGACTCTCAGGATGGCCTCACATACAAAGCGATACTGACTCTGGTAGAGACAGATTGAGAAAGGAGTTAAAGCTAAAAGTTTTAAAAGGTTGCAGGAAACAACTAGAAAAAGAAAATCAATGCATATACATACAGGTGTTTGTATCATCATGGCTCTCTGGTCTCTCATCGTCCTGACAATATCTAGAGGATACACTGGCTGACCACACTCCATTAGACACAATGCGGTCTCCATGGTGATCAGAACCCCTGTCCGACCAATGCCAGCACTGGAAAGAGAACAGAAAAAAAAACATTTCAGTGAATTCACAAATCGCTCTTAGGAAAATGTTTCTTCTTAAAACCCACTAAACCCGTTTTTTTTTTTCTTAGGGTATTCTTAGCCAAGAACAAAACCTGCAAATGCTCAAGAGGATACTAGCGGCCATTTGTGTGCTGACATGCCAGTGCATTTTATATCACTTCAACTGGTGTGTGTCCTTTTCTGATGACAGCGTTCTCTGAACGACTTATGTTGTACCATCTGTTTGTGGGTTATATTTTATATCCACAACTGATGCTACTAATAACTCAGCCTGTTGGCTCTTCACTTCCAGCAGTATGACCTCCATTTAAGAACTACTAAAGGTATTCTTACAATCAGACTCCACAGCACAACACCACATTTCTAGATTTGTGTTTGGCCATTCTCAACTTCTGAACTTCTCTTTACAACAGAGTTCATTCTGTTAACGAAAAACAAACGATAACTGTTCATCAACAATCATTTTTCCATGATGAAGACAGGATGTTGATAAAGATACATCTTTGATAATAAAAACTCTGACTGCTTTTTTTTTTTAAAACAAAACAAGACTAAATGTAAGCGGTGGACTGTTAGACATTCAAAATCCATTAATAATAAAGTATTTCTGATTCTGAAGACATTTCCTCCACTCTGCGTCTAATCTGTCTCTTAAAATACAATAGGGAGAGAGGAGAGGTTTGTTTGCGCTGCCAGGCAGAGAACAGGAGGTTGTGTGTGTGTGTGTGTGTGTGCTTGTTTGTGTTTGTGTTGTGCAGAGCGACAGAGAGAGCTGATGAGCTGACGCTACAACGAGCTAACGATAGCCTGCCCAAGCTGTGCGTGACTGAGCTTTGAATGGTATCATAATATTTGTATAAAGATGAATAAGAAGTGGTTTTCTGTCAGGGGCAGGAAATGTACCTTACCACACTGTGAAAGAACCCCACTACTAAGTAAAAGTCCTTCATTCAAAGTCCATCAGTACATACAAGGACATGGCATTTATCAACTTAAGGTACCACTAATACTGCAGTTTAAGAACAGGGTCATGAATCTGCTGTAGACTTTTCTTCATAAAAAAACTGAAGATAGTGCAAGAGGCCGTGTGCACTTAAAACAGTAATAAATAATGAGTGTAGGTTCACCATTTCAAAGAAAAAAAAATCCGTACCTGCAGTGCACCACCATCGGCTGGTCCTGTCCAGCCCGTTTGGTCCGAACGAGAGCCACAAAGTCCAGGAAATCAGTGGAGTCATCAGGAACACCATGGTCAGGCCAAGCTAGGTACTGGATCTGTGTAAGCTCTCTCTGCTGCTCACTCTGAACACACACACACAAATAAAGGGGAAATACAAATAAATCCCTCTATATAACATTTACCGTCTTTCAGAGAGTTTTTGTTTTCTGATCTATAGGATACAAACTCACTTGAACCTCAGTTAAGAACCAAGAAAATGATTATTCTCAGATATTCATTCTCAAGATATGTTACTGTATTGCATGTGGGGCATCCTCATCGCATGATCTGTCTATCGAAGGAGGAGAGACTGACCATCACCCTGTTTGTGTAACTATGGCCTTTAAACATGTTATGAAACAGGTTTTTATTATCTCCCACTCTGCTGGACTGCTTGGTGATTCTGGTAGTTCAACCACATTTTAAGACATGGATGCTGATCACAATTTATTTTCTTGCTCTTCTACAAATTCATGTGTTCTTTTGTGGCTGCAATCATGCTTCAAAGAGAGACATGTCACACTATCTCCATTCAAACATTAAAGCAAAACAAATACAAAGAGTCAGCAAGATTCAAACCCAACAGGGACAAAGGGAGGACTTCTTAAACACACACACACACGCACACACGCACACACACGCGCACACTACAGCAGATAACTACAGACCACTGTTTCATGTGCAACTCAGAGCCCCTGTGTTCCCTTTTTAATACTGCCTCGCTGCATCGCCATGGTAACACATCTATCTCCATGGCAACAATCACAGGCAGAGGAGAATGCTAATTGCCTCCTCCTACAGCTGTACATTTCAAAGGTCACGGTGAACGGGCAACACAAAGGGAGCTAATCAGGAAAACAAAGACAGCGGGGAAGTGACAAGGAAACAGCAGGAACATTAAATCCGACGTTGAAAGTTCATTTTCAATGAGCCTATGTCCTCGTTAGCAGCATGGCACATCGAGTGTTACATAAATTACAGCAACACCACCACGGTGTGCACCAAAAAAACAGCATCGTCTCCAGTTACGAGGGATGTGAAAGTGTTCTGGACATGCAGGATGTAAGCATCTAAAAGGTAAATACAACACAAACTTACATCCTCCATTTGTCTTTGAAAAACTCTTATCATCCCACTCTCGATTTTTTTTTTCTTCTGCTCTCTATTTCAGCAATGTGACTGACTAGGGTGGTTGGGTTGTCATGGTTACCAGATCCCAATACGTGGCCCGCATGCAGCATCGGGAGCCAGAAAAAGAACAGCCCACACCGGTCACTATGGCAACACACCTCCTCGGGGTCCTCAGCGACTCATCCTTTCCTGAGACGCCGGTCCCTCTCTTTGATTGGACCCTGCGTCTCTCTCTGTGCTGCTCTGTTCCTCCTTCCTAACCTGTTTCTGTCAGCAGCTAACACCCTCTCACATCCTCCTCTTTATTAGTTTTAACGTCGCTCTCTGTTTCCTCTGATTCTCCACTCCTGAATGTTTTAAAAAGGTAGTTTGTGTTTGTGACTGTGTGCTTACCGGTGTGTGCATCAGAGTCATCTCGCGGACCAGGAAGGCAGAGTTGCCCTCTTCATTGTGGCACGTTACTGTAAAGTCTCCATAGGTGGCGCTGCTGTCTGGATTGGGCCAGTACTGGTGACACTTCACCTGTAAACACACACAAACAACTCTGTTTACAACTCAACATTTAATTACTTGTCAATCCTGACTGTTGTTTCTTTCTCAGATCACGGGGTCAAAGGTCAAGCTAAGGTACAGAACAGCATCTACTTCTTCTTAAATGAGCTATCTGTTGTTTGCTACTATGTTCAATTCACAAATATACAGTTTGTACAATGCACTCAGTCTGCCTGGAATCATTAAAACCTCCTGTGATGATTCTGAAAAACGTATGAATGAATGTTCAATGGATCAAAGTTGTTTTGATCACACTAATCTCTTTTTGTTTTGAATGAACTGAGCTCAAATTAACAAAAGACGTCAAATGAAAAAAGTTGCAGTGATTTATAAATTAAATATTTTGAAGAAAGAATCTCGTCTGCGTTTCAGACAGCTTCACGGTAAACAGCCATGAACCTGGCACTAACAGACTCACTCAGGATGAGAACTTGGCATTTCTACAAAGGGTAAAAGAAGGTTTTTCTATCAGACAAACTGAGTTCAAAGCTGTGCGGGGCTTTTAGCTGGATTCTTTCATAATAAAATTCTGTTTCCTAACATACTGTAGTCTACATATGGCAACATGGTCCTCATCTGTGCTGAACTCTTCTACATACCCGCCCTCTCTCGACCTGCGTAGTCAGCATGACCACCATGGATGAGCCCTGCTCCCATGTCATTTGCCAGAAGTCGGGGCAGGTGTTGGGCAGCGGGCCTTGGCAAGCTATGTAGCGGTTAATAAGACTGGAGGCTGGAATCTCCATCTAGAGGAAAGAAAAGAAGCACAGATTGAGCTACACAGATACAAGGTTGATAGGATTCCTCTTTATAGTTTAGTTTCTATTGAAAGCGTTTGCTTTGTGCATTTTACAACACAGAGCGAAATGCCTTTTGATTATTCTAAACAAAAAAAAAATCAAGCCTTTTAGACAAATTCTTTAGGTACTTACACACGCTGACAAGTTAATAGTGTTTGGTTTCCTGTTTGAATGAGCCTCTGAGTCACTCACAAGGTCAGACGTAGTAACATTATTGTAACACTCAGGTGTGCGCTCAATGTCACCACAGAGTGCCGATGATACAGAAGCACAAACACAGACACGTCAAGAAATCAGCTGAAGGTCTTAACACAACATCTTGAACACATTGCTGTTTTTTTTTTTTTGCCTTATTATGTTTTTACTGTTAAAAAAAAACAGCAGATATTAGGTTGTTGAGTAGATCAGTATGCGGTGGCTGTGGCTCATTGGTAGAATCAGTTTTCTCTCAACCGGAGGGTTCGATCCCCAGCTCCTGCAGTCACATGTCGAAGTGTATTCGGGCGAGACACTGAACCCAAAATTGCTCCCGCTGCTTCATCAGTGGTGTGTGAATAGATTAGTTAAAACTGATGGATTCTTTACAAAGCAGCCTCTGCCATCAGTGTACAAGCTCAAGTCCATTTACTCGATATAATAAATGTGTTTTCAGCACTCATGGTGACTCATAGAATAAATGAAGACCATTAGGTTCTCATAATATTTACTAAATGTGGTACCTAATTAAAGCCACATATAAATAACAATTTGTTCTGATAAGATATCATTTATTATTTTCTCCCTTATTTCATAATGTTGTAACTCAAAGCAGTCAGGAGCCTGTTACTCTATTATGACTTTGATAAATACAGCCTTGTGATGCCCGAGTAGTGTCATCATGTAGTCTTTTCACTGCGCTGTTGTCTTCATGGAGGTGTGTCTCTAACCTGTGTCACTAATTAGAGTAACTCAGCACACCAGGGGCCCAGTGTGCTAAAGTGACTAAATCTCCTGCAGTCACACACACACTGGCTGTTTTTCAAACCACTTACTATACTAGGAGTAGTATTTACTGATCTGGCCAAAATGCAGTATGCAGTACTGTATGTGAACAAATAGAAGATATGCCAGAAATTCCCTGATGTGTACGGATTCAGGAAAAATCTACAGTATGCATCAGACTAGTCTTCCTCACATACTGTTTCCCACAATGCAAAGCGCCAGGTCAGATATTGGAATGACTTGGAAAGGTCAGCAACAGCTATAATCACAATCCAACAAAACCACACAATGATACCATCAATTATCTTTTTGATTCTCAAAATCATGAAAAAATCTAAATAAATCACTTGTTAGCTTTTTTTCCGACCGTAAGTGGAGAAAACGCTGCAGCGATTATTGCTGTCAGCTTGGCTGTTATATACTTCCACAAGACCGGAAAAGACAGCTTAGCCTGGCCTGGCAAATAACCACCGACAGGCAGTCATACTACATACTACTGTCGAACACAGTCTATGGTCGAACATAGTAAGCAGTACAAACTGCGTTCTGTGTTCAACAGCAGTATGCAGCGATTGGTTTTTGAAAACAGCTGCAGTTACCTTTTGTTATTTTTGCATTTCGCAACACCTGCACACACACTTACTCTACTCACGCACATCACACACCACTGACTGCCACAACTCATATTGAAAATATAGATTTGGCCTAATTTGAGTTAACAAAGAATTGCACTACTTCATTTGGTATAATGGAGTTAATAAAGATTTGTTGGACTAATTTGGTTTGATGTGGTTAATTAAGAAATGTTTGGTTATTTAATTTGGTTTGATTTGGTTAAATAAAGAATGATTTAAACCTTAAACTTTTTGTTATAACATCCTGAGCCAGGTCATAACAGCCTTTAGAAGACCTTTATGATTCAAAGACCTGAGTTTGGCCAATAATAACGTTTCTTTAACAGGCGTGACTGCTTATTAAAACTGGCTAAAATGTGATGGAATGAAGGGTTAACTTCGAAACTCAAACCCAGCAAACATAGACAAGGTGCTTTCAACTTTGCTGGCTGATGTAAAAACATACAGAACATTCACTTACACCGTTATTCCCTCGTAAAGTGGATGTGGTGAACTCATTCACCAGTTATGTGCGTTCAACATGTGTTGTGATAGTTAACGTAACAGACCACCCACCAGGTCTCAAAACCAACAAAAAGCAGATCTATGGACAGGAAGATGAAAGAGAACAGTAAGGAGGAGGAACTCACGTTGATGTAGTTTGCATTGATGTAGTCATCTGTGCTTTTCAGAATGACCCGCGTGGCATCGTCTATAAAGGGAAAGAAAGAGACAACGGACAGGGTTGGAGCGCATATTCAAAAAAAAAAACAAGAACAGAAAGACAGAGAGAGCGACAGAGAAAGCGACAGAGAGAGCGACTGACAGAGCGAGAAAGAAGAGATTTCCAGAGGGGAAAAACACAAGCCAACGGCGAGAGACAGCTGTGTTCAGTCACGTACAAGGAGAGATGTCTCTGTAGCGATTTTTGGAAACGTTCTGAGGTAATTTGGCACACAGCATGGTCATCCCCGGCCTCTTCCTGTACAGTTGCTGTAAGAAAAGGAACACAAATTTGTAATGAAATACAATGAAAAACATCAGACAATCAGCATTTAAGTTAATATTCTTCATAACCCAGATCTCAGAGTAAACAGGATAACAGGATGTTTATGATAAAGTAAAGGAAGCCAGAGAAATGTGAACAAGAAAAGAAATGTGGGATAACACAACATCAGATCAAAGAGTTTGTGTGTGGGGCGTCTGTGACCTAGTGGATAGTTTGCGCACCCCATGTACAGAGACTGTTGTTCTTGAAGCAGGCGGCCTGTCGAATCTGACCTAATACTTCTTTCCCGCATGTCATCCACCCAATTTCAGACTCTACCCACTCTCTCTAATTGCTAAGAGTTTTGTTTGTATCTCTGTGTGAAAAGAATTCTCTCTCTTACATCAAACTGTGCCAATATGGCTCCACCGCTCAGGCCTTCCTTCAGTGTGACCATGGAGTCCCTCAAAGCGTTCTGGTCTAGCTGTGTGGGGTCCTGAGGGGACTTCTCTGGGATGTACTGAAAGTCTGGCTCCGAGTCCACCTTCTCCTCCACCACGTCATAGATGGCTGAGTGGGACAGGAAGGAAAGATGTCACCGTGTGTATACAAACAGCTGTTTATGTAGGCCGAGGCCCGAGGGGAGTATATTTATCTCTAAGTATGTAATGAAAGAAAAAAAAAAACATCCAAGAAGAAGAAACTCTGTAAATCACAACCAACGCACAGGAACATATAGTTAATATGTGTAAATATCTATATGAATACATTTCATAAAAACGGAAAAATCAAATGTGAACTGACAGGTCTTACATACATTGATGCAATCTTATATGTGCTCTGATGTAAGAGAGGATATAATGCATAAATCCCTCACTGACCCATTTAAAATACCAAGAATTTCCATGTTTCATCATCTTTTAAAGCTGCCCCCCACACCCCCTCTAATTCGCTGACTCCGATTAAAAGGAAATCCATCGCATACTTTCCACATGATAAGAACATACAGCTAAGTAATGTACAGAGAAGCAAAATGTACACTCTGTACATTAGATCTCCTTTAAAAACTACACGTGAGCGCGAGCAAGCAGTCCAGAAAAGACCAGAAGAAGAAACCAAACTGGTGAGCAGATGTGCAGCTGTTAATCTTCAGGAGTGGACTGCACAGACCCTCCAGATGTTGCACTTTGCCTGGTTATCACTTTAGCATAAATTGGAGATTCATGCACCACTAATTTATATTCAAGTAAAGTGGTTCTTGTGTTAAGATCAGTTGTTAGAAAACATTTAAACCTGATCACTTCCAGATTAAACTGAAATGAAGAAAATGTAACTGAGAGAGCCATTCAGCCTTAAAAGTGTTTAAGGTTTTGTCTACATCTTTGTGTTAAAATTGTAAAATTATTAGTTGTTTTATACATGTGTACTGCATTAAATAAGTAGTAGTGGTAGGTGTGCGCACCCCAATTACAGAGGCTACATGCCTCTAAGCAGGTTGCCTGGGTTCGAATCCAACCTGTGACTCCTTTCCAGCATGTCATTCCTATCTCTCAAGTAAAGGCATAAAAAGAATCCTTTAGAAATTAAAAAAACCTGACGCTTATATTCAATAAGAATAATGTACCTCAAAGCCTTTCTTATAGTGACTCACAATGTTTTAGGGAAGCATGTCATACAAACAGATTTTAATTAGAGTTACCCTAATAAATCACAAACTGAGCTACATCGACAATACAACAAGCTCTATCTGTTAAAGAGAAGTTTACAAACCAGCTTTTTGACATATAAATGATAAATATAATATAAATAAGGACACCACCACTACAAAAAGGTGTATTCACTTCATAGTGAGGAGTATGTGATTTCAGTCACAGCCAATCTTAACTGTCCACGCAGGGAACAACTCACCGTTTGGTCTGACCAATAGGATGAGCTCCCCAGAGTGGCTTTCACAGCTGGCCTTGATGAACATGACCACCTGATCATGGGTGTGGTCAGAGATGTCCCGTCCGTTAATGAGGACCACCTGGTCGCCCTCGTTAAGGCGTGGCACACACAGGTCGGCCTGAGGAGGGACCAATGGAGACGAAGTGAGACACGAGTTCTGAGACGTTGATAAATAGATTTTTGGAGAGAAAATGTTCTCAGATATTAAAATAATAACTACATGAGTAGTCATCTGCTGGCTAAACTGATTTATTTCCTGACTTACAGATGTTCCTGGAGCCACTCGAGACACAATGATTGGCATCTTCTGGTCAGCTCCACCCTGAAAACGAATCCATTAAAGATCAGTAAACAGCACAAAGCATTGAAGACATGTTCCTTTCTTTCAAGGGAAGAGTCAATATTTCCACCAATGAGGGTAGAATTGGTCATAATTCATACAGACAACGCGTGCCAAAGGTTTTGAGTCCTTGGCACAAGTTAAGAGAGAAGAAGAAAAGAACGAAGGAGAGAGGAGCAACCGAACAGAAAAAGCTATTGGACCATGAACAAAGGTTTTGTACCACACTGACCTTGACATTGAAGCCAAAACGTCCGTGTTCATCGGGTCTCATTTTGATCAGGACGAGGTTATCGTGAGGGACGACTCCATTCAGCTACAAGAGCAAAGTGAGACACAGATACATCATATATATGAATATCTGTGCACTCTTTTCTTTCATACAAACCTCCACAGAATATCAGCTGCAGATCATAGGGTAGACAATATTACTTGCTTGATAAAATAAAAAAAGAAGTGAACTACAATTTATCTTTAGTAATTAGTTTGAACTCGACCTGAATACTAACTCTACATCTTCAATGTATGACCAAGATTTAAAGCCTAAAACTGGGATTTTTGGCCACCAGGGGGCAAAAAAGTGATAAAAAGGTCAAACAAGCTGACAAAAAACAGATAACCATTTCAGAATAATTTCCTTTTTATCATTAAGGATGTTCAACCGTGTTCACTGGCCCTAGCATATACATCTGTAGTTTGATGCATGTCAGGTAATCACACAGGACATTTTATTAAAATCTTTAAAACCAATACAAGAAGAGAGACCAAAGAAGTGTCTAAAGGATGAATTAATATGTCGTACTCGACCAGGAACCCTTTAGTTCTCTATTCTTCATCTTCTTGGTGAATATCTTTTCAAGAAGAAGACACAACTGGGCATGATAATAACGTTCTACAATATCTAATGACTGTGTTGTGTTGTGTCGCAATACTGACCGTGGTCTTGTCAGCATTGACGGGCACATCGTACATCTCGTTGAGGTGGTTGTCCAGGAGGCTCTGCTGGGAGTGGGCCTGGATGATCTGGCTCAAGGTCTTTCTGCTCAGCTGCTTGGGGGGCAGGGCTGGGGGCTGGCCATCAAGCCCCTCTGGAGACCTGATGGAGACAAGGAGAGAGAGAGAGAGAGAGAGAGAGAGAGAGAGAGAGAGAGAGAGAGAGGTGACAGAGATTTAAAAAAACATTTTAAGACATTTTGCATCACATGCTAAATTCAGAACTTAGATGCAATCCGATTGGACAAAGGTTTGGTGCTTATTCCCTTTTGCTTCTCTATTCTACACAATCACATTTCTATCCATTAGAGAGAGACTAATCATGAAATAATGAGTTATAAAAAGTTAATAATTACAAACTTAAGCAGCCTGTTTTTTTTTTTAAAGAAAGGAAGACACATACAGGCACGGCAAAAACACAAGTAGTTGTCTCACAGCTTATTGTCCTGCTTGTCAAAGAGGAGGACATTGGGTAAAAAAAGAAAGGTTGGGAGGCGAGTGGAGAAAACCAGATAAAGGGGAATGGGAGAGACAGAGATTGCAAGAGACAGAGAGGCTTAATAGCACTGTGTTAGTCACAATGCATTAACCTCAATAAAAAAGGCTGCACGAGAAAGGGAAAACACCCCCCCCCATCCCCCCTCCCCCCTCCCCCTCCATCATCGGGACAATAAAAGGCAGTCAGTGAGTATGATGAAACAACGCAGCCAGTCAGGTAAGGCTTTCAGCAGCATCGTGTCCCGCTCTCTGGGGGGTAAGAGTGTGCCATTTCACACCGTGTCTGTATCCATAAGTGTTAGCGAGGGTGTGTATGAAGTTGTGTGCAAGCTCTCCTGAGGGAAAAGAGCACCAGTCAAAGAGCATTGGAGATGTTTTGGCTGCTGCTGCTGGTGCCACTTTGCGTCTTTAACGCACGCACAGAACCTATCATTTATTATGGGTCAAAATCAGGTCATGCTCTCAGAACGAGGGCAATGCACAGCAGGCCTGAGCCAAGACTGAGCATCCCTCCTGCATGAATGTGTTTCCTCCACACGACACAGGCGAGTGAAACGGATATGAAGGCATCTCCATACCAGAGTCTGAGCTGGCCACAGTCCTGGCACCGTCGTCTCCACCAGACATAACCAAGCACTTCTATTTACTAATCCTTATGGCATATAACTTGATTATTACCGAATCCTAAAAGTCTTCTTTTAGGTCCAAGTTAAAGGTGCACTATGGAGTTTTGGTAGAGAAATGTGAAAGCTGGAGAAATGTACAGATTATGCGGTATATGTTCATAACTTTATACACAAACTGTCCTCAGAGGAAAAATTGGTCCCTGAAACACTGTTTGAAGATAAAATGCTATGCGAGAAGTTATGGTGGAGGGCCTGCATCAGTGAAACGTTACCTCTCCTGGTAGACTTTAAGCTCCAAACAGTGTTCCAGGGACCCATTTTTTCCTTTGAATAAAGTTTGTGTATTTAGTCCAGAAAATATAGCATAGACTGGTTTCAATTATCCAACTTTCAAATTTCACTCACAAATCTACATAGTGCACCTTTAAATGTTAGAAGCCTCACACAAGACAGAACTAAACGAACGTGCACAATGACAAAATAATCAGATACCAGTGCATGAGATTCTTAAAAAAGCACCTATAAAAAAATCATATTGGATTAAAAAAAAAAAAACACCAGAAGGTGAATTTAAAAACACTCAAAGTGCACACACAAGAGCATTTAAAACTAAACCGTTTTTCCAAAGCCAGCCGTAGCTTTGCATCTGTGATTAAACAGATCTGATTATAGCGATGTTATGTTTCCATTTATTGTATAATTGAAGCTTTTATTTCCTTGACAGTGTCAGGAATATAGAGACACTGCATTTTAAAAAGCCATCACTGTCATATAACGTGGTTCCCTAAACCGATAATTTTCAGTCTGCACAACTAAAAACACAACATTATAGAGAGAAGGTCCAAGGGTTTGGGCTTTTTGTACTGTGTATGTGTTGTAGCGTACTGTGTGATTTAAAACTGATTCTGGTTTGAGTTTTTATTGGAGGAAAAAGCAGCGAAAAAGCAATGACACTGGCCTAAGCAGAGTCATTCCTTACTGTCTCTGTTTATCAATCTTTAATATTAGGGATGACTTTTTTTTTTTTACTGAAGAACAAAGTCTCACAAACCTTCAGTTGAGAAAAACTAAAAAAGCACCAATTGTGAAATTTAGGGGCGATGGCGATACCGATGTTTAAAAATAACAAACAGACTCCCACAGCGCCGACATTTTCTCTCATGTTTGACAACAAAAACAGGTCAGAGTTTTTTCAACAGGTGAATTCATCTGCCCAGTAAAACACCTCTTCTCTGAATCAGCAGTTTTGGTAGATGTCAGCATTTAATTGATTTGGTACAACAAATCAACATCAGCTACTGACATCGGCTCATGACTCATTATCTGCCGATGTGCCGATGTCTGTCAACAGGACCGATATCAGCTGATACCAATGATGAACTGATGCATCCCTAATGTTGTAAACTGTCCATTTACAACTCTGTTTTTGCACATTTACATTTAATCTTTCATATTTAATTTACAACCATTTATGACTCTGTTCTTGCACATTTACATTTAATCTTCCATATTTAATCTTCCTATTTAAGACTAGTAATGCTTAGTTAAATCCTGGTTGCATATATTCACATTTTTATTTTTGATATTTTTTAGTATTTATTTACTTTGTATTTAATATTATATTGTGTTTAGATTGCTAACATTGTGTTTTTTACTCATATTGTGTGTTGGATAACCTGCTGCTGTAACGCCACAATTTCCCAGTTTGGGATCAATAAAGTAATTCTATTCTATTCTAATAAAAACTACATTTACAGCTAATAGCCCTCTGAAACCATGAAGACATCACAATGGAATTGGTGGATGTGTTAATTTAGAGCCCCAAAAGCTACAAGAGAGATTCTTCTGTTTGTAAATGAGGTTAAAAACGCTTCATCAATAACGAGAAATAAACACATATTTAAAGACAGAGAAAGGTGTGAAAAAAGGCCAGACACATGTTTTGCTTTGAAATGATAGTTTGATATGAAATGGGAATCTTAAAAAAGCATACATGTGATGTTAAAAAACATAAACTGGGGGATAGTGAAAACATGGTGGAAGAACTAAATGAAGCCATTACATTAGTAATACACATGGATAGTGATTTGTCTGAGCAAGCGATTATGTCATCTTTTGGCTCTGTAACCTAGTGATGAACCAACAACTTGGCGCGTGTGTGTGTGTGTGTGTGTGTGTGTGTGTGTGTGTGTGTGTGTGTGTGTGTGTAGACTTGTAGGCAGCAGAACTTATACTGTAATGTTATTTAACCACTCTGATTTCCAACTGAGCAATGTTCCTTCCTCCCACCTCCACACACACACACACACACACACACACACACACACACACACACACACACACACACACACACACACACACTCTCTCTCTCGCTCTCTTTCACTCACATATACACCTACAGTGTCAACAGGGGGAAAAAAAGCATGCTGTATCTACAATGCAATTCATTCAAATCACAGCGACTCAAGCAAAGAAGAGTCCAGGCCAACAGCACACGTTTGCATCTTACACAACTCATTTCTGGCTCAATAAAGCAAAAACAATCCAGCTGGAGGATCAGTTTAACAAGTTGCTTTTTTAAACACATAGTTTGTCTCACCCGCTAAATGTTGTCAGAGTTTCAGAAACTTGTACAGCTTAGCCACTAACATTATAAGATGCTTTAGCAATGTGCTAACTCAAACTGAGGCTGTCTTAACATCCACCATGTATATCGCTGAGTGAGTGAGCAAACAACTTCTGAAAGGTCTGCAGTTTCAACAGGACTTTGATTTCATTCTTTGCATTCCACCAGGTTTGTATTCAATTGAGCTAACAAACATCAAACTCCTGAAGGCCCGGGCTAAAGCATCCTGAGAATGTGAGTGTGGATATGTGAACACTTTGATTTATTGACTGATGATAAAAACAATGTATCCTGTTCAAGAATCAATTATGAACAGTTGATCAGTAACTGAAATAGTAGGTCTGCACGATATGACAGAAACATGCAATGTGCAATCACCTGATTCAATATATGGATAACAATATGAAGATCAATAAATCAACAAATATTAAAGAGATTGTATGTGGTCTATCTGCTGTTCTCAATGTTTTATACAAAACCTGGGACTGAATCAGGTACCTTCTGAATCCATCCATTATTTCATTGAGTTTAATCTGACTACATCATAATGGTGTGAAAGCATGAGCAATACATAACGGTGTGTTACAGTGACCTCCGATCTCAGAGCTGGGAATGACGTCACACCAAAGTGAACCAGTTGCGAGTAGGAAACAAGACGGACAAGCAACATGGACGCCTCCAGCAGTACCTTTACTGTTAGCTTATAACGCGCGGGACCATAACTTGACACCATGTCCACAGATAGAACTTGCACGATACTGTGGGTGTGATTCACTTAATAACATAAAAAGATGACGGTGTACGGATTAAACTACTATTGATGCATTAAGCAGCCATGTTGGATTTTAACTCGGGCTACTGAAGGTTTCTCCCTATTTCCAAGTCGGAATTCCGACTTCAGGAATGTTGATCACACCGTGTCCTAACAGCACGCGAGCGTTACACTGCCACGCCGCATCGCACATGATCGCACGCTGGCTGTCCACACTGCGTCCGTTAAATATATTATTATCTGCTCTGTGTATTTCAGTTTCCCATTGCAAACAATATGACATCTGGTGCTTTGTATTTAGGAACTGTTGACTCAAATCACCACACTCAGAGACAGACACGGCTCCATGAAAAACAAGTTTTTCTCCACAGCTCAACATTTCAATCACTATTAATGCACCTCTATCTCCACTTTGTAAGACAAGCTAACAAGGCTAATTGTGTCACTGACACTCACTTGCGTCACATGCTGTTAGGACAGGTTGTCCGGCCGGCAACTCGGAATTTCCGACTTCCAACATCAATTGAACGCTCCAATACCCATTCCAACAGTTTAAATGTAGGCTAAGTAGTGAGAAAGCATTCCTTGTTTACATAAAGTAAGTCTTCCTATTTGACGTGATCAATTCAGACGTTTGCATCGTGTTAACTGTGAATACTCGTATCATCATGATGAAATTGCATTTAATCATGCAGCCCTAAAGAGAAGTGTGCTTCTTCAAGCCTTAGCAGAGATTCTCTGTTCCTTAACGTGAATTGAAAGAAGAAGTTTTAAAGCTCACTTCACTTTAACAGCCTCATGGAAATGTAAAGGAGTTCACCAGATATTTTATAAAGTGAGAACAATAACATGATGCAGAAATCTCCCATACCCTCACTTGTAAATTCAGCCCAAACATACAACCTCTCCGCCCTATTATTCACTATAAACACATTTTACAAGCGGATTTTCAAAGGGTTCGTCTTTCCAACGCGGCCAGTTAAGAGACACTGTGAGAGGGTGTGAACAGTTGAGAGAAGCCACATACACAGGCAGACATTTCAAAATGAGTCAACTCAGCAGTACACTCAGACAGAGTGGCACTAACACTGATGAGTAAAATTAAACTTCGAAATTAAAGGGCGGCTGTTTTGTGGGGGTGCTTCTTTTATGAGGTAGATCATTTTCAGGGAAGTCTGTATCCCTGTCACCAAGTCAAGACTGAGGTTGGTTTTTTTTTCTCCCAGAGCGACAGCTTTAAAGAAAGTGGGCGGGATTAGAGAGCACAAAAAAAAAAAAGAAGAAAGACGAAGAAAGGACAGAACAAGTAAAACGTGGAAAAATAAGCATTCTAGAGACAAAGTGGAACTTACGGTGTGGAGTCCAAGCTGATGCTGTTAGCCTGCGTGGATGATGCTGATTTGTGATTGGAGGAGAAGACAGGCAGGCTGGGTGAAGCGTGGATCACGTGATCAACAAGGTGCCCGACGGATGACGGGCGTATCCGTGTGCCCTCTTGTACAAACAGTGAGTTTCTGATGAACACACACAAACATGCATGAAGTTAAAGGGCTAAAAAAACAACCTAGCTTTAAACATTTTGGCAATCATAGGCAGGTAACACACGGTGTGTTTGTATACAAGTCATGATGGAATATCATCTCATAATGTGTAAGTGAATCATTTACAATCTGGGGCTTGAAAATCGTACAAAATGAATGAATGACTGAATTATCATTTGAGGTCAAAACACTCTTTTTAAATATTTCTGAACCATTTCGAAAATGATTTCCAGACACGTCTGATATGGACCCTGAAATGTAAAACTCACTGATTGGGCGTCCCAGGCGGCGAGCGAGTGGGTAGGCTTTGGGTCTCCAGTCTCTCATCTGACAGGCTGTTCCTGCTGACTGACTCCCAGTCTGTTCCACCCAGCAACTTCCTGGCCAATGGCTTGCTGGGAGACCTGGATACACAGGGACTTCAATTGAGTTGTAACCAAACGAACTTAATAATGCAAAAAGTGTAACACAGTGATGAAGATCGAATGTTAGAGGTTTGTTGGATAAATCTGAATAACAGATAAAGACATGTTGGTTACCTTGCAAACACTCTGTCCTTGATGCCTTTCTCCTTTCCATACTGCACAGATTGAACCTCCGTCCGCCCGCTAGAGACAGAAACATTAAAAACATTCATCAGAGAGCCCTGCCATGAAAATCAACCTTTAGCTAAAGTGGATCATCTTAAATCTTTATTTTCATAGTTTAGCAAGGTTACAAGAACTTATTGCAAGAGCTACATTTACTTTCCGCACCTTATTTATGAAAAAAGACATTTAGTGAATATTGTATTCACATTTAATAAAGAGCTGATTCAACTACTTTGCTATCAGCTCCTGTAAATTTTCTCTGCTTTGAAATTGCTAAATTGGGGTCGCAGTCACACAAGGCAAAGTTGTCCCCCTCCCCCCCCGGATTTCCTAGTGTGAGAGCGCCCTTAGAGTTGACCTGAGACTTTTCAGGAAGCCAGTAACAAGTACAAAACATGATTAAATAGGGATATTATTATTTTTAATACACGGTTAATTACAAAATAATGAGGCAGATTTTGAACTTGAAATATTTTCCTTAGTGGAAAGTCGGTGAATATCTTCAGGGCAAAATCAGACCCACACAAACTCTGTCTCGCCCGAGAGCAAAGCTCGCTAACGTTGCATCACTGCTGCTCAATAATGCATCACAAGACCTTCAACTTTCATTTCATCTCTCAATCACATTTCAGAGAAATTGTAAATAATACAAAAAAAAGCTACCAATAAAGGGAAAATCATTTGGAGGCCATGGCATACTGCAGTACCAAGAAATGTACAAAAAAAAAATATGTGAAATGGTTTTCACTGGATGCTTGCACACAGACACAAACACACAGACTTTCTTGCTAAACTTTAAAGAATGGCTGCGAGGCCAGACACTAACAACTTAGTTTTTCCTCTTCTTGAGGAAAACCATGAATTATTTAGTTGTGGTTTTCTGGGGGGAGGTAGCATGCGAGACACCCACTAGTCTTCCAGTGATTCAGCCTCTCAACCCAACGTGAAACAACTGCATCAACCTCCAAACAAACAAGTCGGGTTCATGTGTGATTGTTTGTGTCTGAGTGAGTTTGTGTTCGGGTCAATCTGTCTGTGTCTGGCTGTCAAGATGAGACTTCTCAGAGATTACATTTTCTCCTCTGGGAGCGTGTGTGTGTGTGTGTGTGTGTGTGTGTGTGTGTGTGTGTGTGTGTGTGTGTGTGTGTGTGTGTCCTCTTAGTCCTTACCAGTATCTGAACTTTGACCCCAGGGTGAAGTAGTGAGCAAAGAAGTTCTTCTGTGGCGGGATGGGCCTCTCCAGCCTGAAGAAGGTGTGGTGCTCCACACACGCCTTCCACAGGTTTTTACAGGCCCGATAGTTCACCATGTTGAAACCCAGCAGCGTCTCGCGAGTCTCAGTCTGTGTGCAGGGAGGCGGAGAGAGCAGTCAGAGGGCCGCTGAGAAAACGCTTTGGACAGCCAGTTTATTATAATATTAGAGGAAGCACAAATTAAGATTTGACAAAGTCATAGGTTAGAGCTAGAAATAACGAACCACAATGAATGTTACCTGTTGTTTTTAACCTACTCTGTACCACATTGACACATTTGATTGGTCAAATAAAATGTTCCCTTCATCTACATGAGTAGATTTCTTTTCACTACTAAGAAGTGATGTCTACCAGGAAAACTCAGGGGGGGGGCTCATTGCATTTAAAGAGACACACACACCAAAACGGAGCGTTCTGAGAGAGCTGGTTTCTACAGGGTCACAAACCTCCTCTGGTGCTTGATTCATGTTATATTTTGACCAAAGAACAGCACAGATGTTTCATTTAGACCACATGGGACTGTTTGAAAAGGTGGAGGAGGGGGATAATATGTCCTCTTTAAGCTTTCTATTTCAATAGTACAGTCATTACTTTAGGCTTGTCGGTTGAGCCAACAGTTTCAATTGTTACTTCAACAGTCAGCCTTCAGCTTTCTCTTCAGCCTAACTACTCTACAATCTCGTCCCACAACAACTGCAGAGCTCCCTCCCCCCCGGGGATAACAAGCCCGGGTGTGGACTCAGACAGTCATCACAGAGTTTGAAATTACCAGGGGCAATCTCGTGCCATTGCTTTTAAAACACTTTGTAAAAACCCTCATTTAGAGGTGCTATATGAATATAGTTATTATCATTATAATTTATTTCTATAGTGAGTTTATAGAAAATGTACAAGCAGCTTGATAGAAAAAGGTCAAAGCTACATGGATTGTAACAATTGATTCAGCTTCTTTGTTTTTTCTTGAATCTGTGAAGCCTAAAGTCATAACATTAAAATGCACTACCAACATTTTAGAACTTCAGATTCAGTGATTCTTCACTTCGATTTGAAGTTTGTATTGTGTTGTAGTTTGTTTTTTCAGACACACACTTAAGAACAAGTTGGATCTGACTGTTTCACCTAGAATATTCCCCTCTAACAGGAATCAGAGGCCGAGAGAAACAGAGGAAGGACAACTGATGATAATTATATTCATGGATGAAATTCAGACAAACAGAAGAAACGTGAGAGAAAATAAAATTAAAGAACTGGATCCTTTAACTGCTAGATTTAGTTGTTAAATATGAAGATAGACAGTAAGCCGTCAAAGGAATAACAGACGTCTGTGCAGATGTTTGCTTTGGAGATTAGCATCAAGTTGACTGTGAAGGTGACAGACAAGCTGTCTGTTTGTTGTGTTAAGCAGAGGAAAAAGAGATCCACGTGTCAAACAAGGGATGCAGAGTCGGGATTAAAACACAGTTAACCAGGACACAGTCAGCAGGGGGTAAATCTGACACTGATTAAACACACACAAACACAGACACACATACATTTAAAGTCAGAAAGCACAGAGACACACACACACACATTTTGTGTCCATCTGTCTGTTCAAAAAAAACTGGACACAATTTTGAGAGAGTTCGTGTCTAGGAAAAGTGTGTGTGTGTGTGTGTGTGTGTGTGTGTGTGTACACCTACCGCCTCTCTTCTTAGCTGGACGAAGAACTGTTTGCACTTGAAGGAGATTTTCACGATTTTCAACCTGAAAGCAACGGGCAAAGGGAGGATTTTTTCTCTCTCAATGTACGACGTTTTTTACATCCAGGTGAGCTCATAAAGTAATAACATGGCTGGAAATGAATGCTGGACACATGAGGCATGGATGAGAGACAGACAGAGATACTGAAAGTAACTGGGTAATGTCTTGTAGCCTAATAAAGGCAGAATGTTCCAATATATTTTACTTTGATCAATGACTACACATTTCAGGGGACCCCATTTGGGGTTTGGACCCCAAGCTTTAAACTCAAGGTCAGTCAAGTCTTTTGGAAAATATCAGTAATAGTAATGCATATTCAGTGTGGAAATCTTAAACAAAAAATGATACAAGACATACACAGCATTCATTTCATTAACCCTTTTTATTTCCTTTATGGAACTTAAAGGTTGGAAAAACCATCATATCTCCACACTACCTGTTTCAAAAGCAGCTTTCTCCTATCTCTGAGTGAAGCTTTGTGATGAATTAATCAAACACAAATATTGTGGTATTACTGCACCACAAAAACGCTGAGAGATTCATCTGAATGAATAAATTCATAGTTTAACTTTTTGTTTAAAAACTGACATCTAACATATTTTAACAACTGAATTAAAAACCACTTGTACAATATTTTTTAATGAGGCTTCAAAAATATTTTTTGCAAAGAAAAAGAATCTAGGCTGTGATTTATCATTGATGTAAGAATCATGATATGACATTCTTACCCATCCACAGCGCTCTAAACTGACAAACGTTTCTGCAACTTGCACTAACAAACACTCCTGTTTATTTAACATCATTAGACCTATTGACGTAGCTGTAATGGAAATGTGATCTTTGTAGCTCTTCTGAGGTCTGGGACCAGGCTAGGTATATTTGGTTATCTGTTAAATTTGAAATAAATACTTCAGTCGTTACACATTTCTAAGAGCTTGAACTATTTTTGAAGCCGTCCAAAATGACATTTCCTCAAGTCCAACCAATTGTTCGCATTCATAACTGGCACAGTGTTTCCAAGTGTTTAAAAGCAGAGCAGGGAACTATTTCTCTTTCAGGATTAACTACAATGAAATAGAATTTTTATCCACATGTCTCAACGAACCGCCTGTTCTCTAAGTAAGCTGCCCCACGTGTCCCACCCCAACTGTTCATTTAACCTCCAACCTCCTTCTTCTTTGTATAGCTGCAGGGTGGGGGTTATAAGACTAACACCACACCGGAGTACCCCAGTGGTTCAAGATGCTCATCTATGTTCATCACCCTTTGTGTTAACTAGTCCTGCATACAAATCGCAGTACGAGGTCTGCTGATGAGCAGCAGAGTAACATAATCCCTTCCTAGAGCTCTGTTGCTGCTGTGACTCATCGCTCCCTGCTAAATATATTTTACATACTTACTCACACACGCATGCATGGGCAAAAAAAAATAAAAAAATCACACAAACACAGACACACTCATGCTTAGGCAGAGTGTGAGTCATGCCCCATCTAAGTGTGGCTCATTTGTCAAGCTGCTGTGAACAGAAATAGGAAAGAGGCAAAACATCTAAATGCCTCTCTCTCTCTCTCTCTCTCTCTCTCTCTCTCCCTCTGTTGACCCTTCCATACAGTATCGCACAGTTTGATTCATCCCAGAGAAGAAAAAAAACAAAACGAGAAGACAAGGGAGATCCAATGAGGGGTGATGGGACTATTTGCAGAAACAATGGCCCTTGTTGAAGAGAGGGTCAAGATAGAGAAGACGCAGAGGAGAGAGAAAGTAAATGTAAGCACATGCAGAGGAGAAGCTGTTGACTATTATATGCGTCTCCCTCCCTCTGCTTTTCACACATGGTAGTGGGCAGCTGCTCGGGACACCACTGTTGATCTCTAAATTTAGCTCAACTGACGGGATATGCACACATGCAAACACACATTGACCTAAGCTGTTTTTACTCCACACAAGAAGACTTTGCAGTGATTTCAATCATTTCATGGAGACTTGTATCCAACCCTGATTGGTGTCACTTGAACCTGATTATGCTGTTTAATAGGAAGCTTTGTGCATTTGCTCCTTGTTTTCTAGCCCAGCGATACAGAACAAATTATTTATTTGTTTATTGCATAATTATGTTTACACTCAAGATGCATGTTTATCAGAGAATTGGGAGAGCACAGAGCATGACATTACAACATGTTTAGCGGACTACTTTCTTACTGTCTCAATCCACGTCACCAACTCTTAATGTCTCAAACCGGATTCAGGTCAGTTGGTCAACTTAAGTAAGCAGCATCTCTGCTTACAGCTCGCACAGTTTTTAAACATGAAAGGGCTTAATGCTGTGATTTTAATAACTAGGACCTTCAGCTTTAGAACGGTAGAGAATCTCTACTCATAATTCAGCTCCAGGCAGCCTCTAATGACTTCCTCTTGCTGCCAAAAAAAGAGACTCAGAAGCCGTTTTCACACACTGCACTCCTGAAAAGTTCTAGAAAATTTCAGGGCAGCTTGCACCTGAAATCTTTCACACATGACCCTCACAGCCAGTGGTTTCCCTGTACGAATTCATATTTATAACAAGAGTGTGAAAAAGAACATAAGCAGGGAGAAGTGAGCAGAAAATAGTATGAAGCAGCTTCATTACCGGCGCAAAGATCGAAGCTGTCACACAGAGATCACAGAATATAAATGTCATCACCCCCTTTAATCACTAGCAATTAATTTTCCTCTCAAAAATTGGCTCAACCCAACATATCTTACTGGCTGGAAGAAGTCTTGATATAGCCAAGGTGAAAAATTCAGCTGTTTGCATTCACACACGACGCTCACCCAGACAAATGTCAGAACATTTTCAGGAGTTGTGTGCATGAGTGAAATGGCAAAGAGAAACTTCTCTATTCAGTAGATAGATAGATACTTTATTGATCCCGAGGGTAATTCACTAGTAATTCACTAGTTTTAAACCCTTGTTGATTGGTTTTAGAGAAGAGGAGTCCTCTGTGGATAACTCAGCTCCAGGTAAAACCCTCTGAATGACGCACACTGAAGGATAAACCACATAGCAAATAACAAACTGACTAAATGTTTGTCATCCTGATGTCCTCTTGACTGGTGACTCAAATTGTCTAGAGGGGGAGCCTTATCTAAATCCTCAAGAGAACATCCACACTGTATCTTTACCATCTCAATTCAATCCTTTAACTTTTCGTCACCATATGGGGAGGAAAGTCCCCGGATTTATGTGATCCCGACAAAGTCAGTATCCCAAAATCCTTCAATCTAGAAAGCTTACATGAGCACACACAAACTAAACTAAACTGTCCATAAACACACAGATGACCCAAGCTGCCATGTGCATTCGGTCAAAGTGTGTGTGCCTGTGTGTGTGTGTGTGTGTGTGTGTGTTAAGCCGACACATGAGTGAATTATCTTTCGGAGTTACAGGGATTTGAGCAGTTACTGTCCAACCCCAGCGACCATTAACATTTAGCCTCCCACAGTGCAGCAGCAGAGTAAAGGAGATTTCCAAGAATCGATGCTTTGGAGAGCGAACCGGAGCCGGAAACATAAAGACTGATGAGAGTAAGTGAATTAGACAGAGAGATAAAAAATATATATATATATATAAAGAGAGACGCAGAGCAACCAGATTTGATCCTTTAATATTTCCAGGAAACCTAGTTAAATATTAAGCCCTCTCCCTAGAAAAATCAGGTGGAATCATCTACATAATTCTAGAAAAGAATCCAACTATGGCTTAAACATTAATACGCAATGCCAATAATCACTGTGTGAGAGGTTACTCAAATATGGAGCAGTGCATTTCTCAGTTAGAAAGGATCCCTGGTAGCGTTTCAAGTAGACCTGGCTGCAGATTGATGGACAGACAGGTGTTTCTGTGACAAGAAACATCTGCAGTGTGAGTCCCAAGCAAAGGAGATATCTGGGGGGGTGGACTGTCTTCTTGTTAGCAGAATGTGTGAAGCACAGAGAGAAAGAAATCAAATGTTACAGTGGAACTTCACATGAAGAATGTATTTTAAATATAAACTTATCAATTGAGATGGTTTAAGTCAGTGTTTCTAAACTAGTGGGTCGAGACCCAAAAGTGGGTCACGGAGCCATTTTCAGTGGGTCGGCAATGTGTGCCTAAAAGAAAAAATAATGTGTCAGAAAGTCTATGAAGCGCTTTTTTGACATGTTTGTTTTTGTTTGTTTGTTTCTTCTGTCACGTTTTGTACTGTCGGAGGTCCATACTGCAGTGGGGCTTGACCAGTTGAGAACCACTGGTCTAAGTAACCTGTTCTTCATCCATAGCTCGACTCAATCACTCCTGAGAGCTGGCAGACTTCTACTTTTTTTTTTTTTTTTTTTTACACACCTTGCTTATGGGCTTGTCAAAGGTGTAACTCAAGTTATTCAACCTCTGATAGCAAGCTCAATTTCTGCAGTAACGGTTTGTTTTCAGGTGCACATGCTTGTTGAAAAAGCATGTGTTTCATTTGAAATCTCTTTCTGTCTTCTTGACCCAGCTGGTTTGGGCAGATGGCTGTTCCCCAATGAGTCTGGTTCGGCTTAAGGTTTTTGCTTGTTTAATAAAAAAATAACATTTTTTTGCTGCAAAGTGTTTGTTTGAGGAGAATTAACTTCGGCCACTGTAAATAGGTGTAACAAAGAATATGGTCCAGACCTTGTCTTTGTGCCATGTGTCATGGAATAACTTTTGCTGCGATTATGAACTACGCAAACAAGTTCATTGAAAAATCTAGATGAAAAATTAAACATCCCCATTTGCTGTTTTGTTGAAACTACAGACCCTTCCAGCTGCACATTAAAACCCAGTATATCATGATGACCTTACTGGATTAACAGTGTTATCTTTTATATGAATGTTATACAACACCACACGAGATTTCTACATTTTGAGAGAAAAGTTGGAAAATAAATTCACTTGTAGGCTGCCATTGTAGTTTCCACTGCAATCCACTCTGGTGACTGTCATCATATGGTTGCATCGTTCTTCCCCTAATACTCTTTTCTGTATGTGAGTGTCATCCGTTTGAGCTCACTGTTAGTCAAGGGGACAATAATAAAGGGGTTACTTGCAATGTTTGTCTCTGGATGTCACTAACCAGTGGGGATTGCAATGGAAACAACGAGGGCGGCCCACAAGTGAATATATATTTTTCAATTTTTATATTTAATCTTTTTTTGTATGACATACATATAAGATAACAATGTAAATCCAATAAGTTAAAACAATTCTAATTAATAAACAAGGTTATTTTAAACAACAGCACCTCTTCGACTGCTACTCAGTTCCAAGGCATCCAACAGGGTTCAGTCCTTGGTCCTCACCTGTTCTTCGTCTATTCAGCCACTTTTATACTGCGCTTACGAAAAAGTGCCGTAACTAAGCCCAGCTTTGTACATTCATATTGACTCCGCAATGGCGTAATATTCTTGTCCCAGTCACAAGGGTTGGGAGAGCACAGCACATCGGGAGCTCCACAGACACACAGTCAGACATGCACAAACACACAGCTTTCACTCCCCGCTGGCTTAGCTGATCCCGTCTCACCGTGTAACGCCACTCTGTTACTACCTCCAAAGACGGTACAGGGGGGATCACTATGTCCCCCAATTAAGCCCCCGGGACATTCAGAGTGATGGCGAAACGTCACAGGGACATAAATATTGTGCCTTGAAACAGCATCCTGAATAGGACTTTTGTTAATCCTCCATTCTCCAGCCTGATCCTGTCTTACTGATATTAGAGCCCAGCTGTAAATCAACTGTCTAACCCTAACCTTTTCTAAGTACAGAATAACATGATTGTTTGCTAAAACCACAAACAGTATCTCCCTCAAAACTGACAATTTCACTCAATCCCTACGCAACTATTGGCTTAAAGCTGACTGAAACTCCATTTCTAAACAGCCTTCTCAAATGTTTTTTTTGTTTTTGTTCTAACTTTCTTCTTATTTACCAGATTTAAAAAAGCTACTGATAAATATTGCAGTGACACTTGGGTTAAGGGCAGGCACATTTAATGACTCATGTAATTTGATGTTTTTGTGTGTGGGTGTGTCACTCACCATGGGAAATAGTTGATCCGTACCCTGTTCTTGTAAACCACAATCCCGGCAGACATAACCCCAATAAGAATCTCTGTGTTGCTCTGGTCCTGAAGAGAGGGAAAAGTGGGTTAAGGAGTTAGATTAAACTAATGTTCTTGTGCTACATTATAAAGACAGAAACGTTTGATTTAAATGTCTAAAAAAATAATAGATTGCATTTTTCTTTCTTGATTACTTCATTGCTGCTCAATTGAAAAAATAAATAGTTTTACTATAAATTCCTTTATTGATCATTAAAGCCCTTAAAAAACCCCATCTTTTAAAAAAAAAAGAATACCCTCATGATATTTGGGGTTTAGTGCCTACATGTCACATGATTTCATGTGATATCAAGTAAAGAAGTTTGGCCAATCTCTCTACTGCTCAGCTACATTTCTGCTAGTTGTGGGCTTAAAATCAGCTGTACAAAGCAGCTCCTCCAACTTGTTCTCATTCCTCCTCCGCTACTGCAGGAAAGAAAACATCCTTGGGTCGACAATGTTTTGACTGCAGATTGGGATTTTGTAAAATAAATCCTGATATCACTGGTTAACAGTGAATATAGACTTTATTTTGTTTCTCAAAGTTTTTTGTGGAAGAGAGGAAGGAGTGAGATGGACACACTGATATTTCAGAAACACTACCAACAGGTCGCATGACTTTTGACTTGGGAGAAAAAACTCTAAAGCCATAGACAAAAAGAGATAACCAAACAGAAACATCCCCAGAAAGATTTTAACACACACACACACACACACACACACCACACACACACACACACACACACACACACAGGTGTTAAGAGTCACTGAGTCAAACCTTACTTACCCTTGCATAGTGCAGCTCAACCCCGTAGAGCTCCAGCGTTCGTGCTGTGTTCAGATAATTAAACTCTGACTCGGCAGGAGATAGACCGCTGAGAGAGGGAGAGAGTGGGAAAAAAGAGAGAGAGGGGGAGTGGGAACATGAGAGAGAGAGAGAGGGGAAGAGAGAGGGAGAAGGGGGTGATAAAGAGAGAGAGGGAGAGAAGGGGGAGAAAGAAAGAAAGGGAGAGAAAGAGAGAGAGTACAAGGACAGACAGGAATGAGGTTGAAGGTGGGAGCGATGATGACAGGGTAGGAGGGAAGGGAGGAGAGTACATCAGAGAGACAGATGGGGGACAGAAAGTGAAGAGGGGTAAAACAAGAAAAAGTGTTACTTTTTTAAATGTTACCAAGGTCTCGCTCATGGTGGATAAATAATGCATCTCTCTAAATCACAGAACACGGTGTACAGTCTTAACTTGTCTAGAGATAACCAACATGTTTGAAAGATCTGTTTGATTTTTACTAAATAACTGATTTTCATTTTTATAAAAATGAGTCAGGTTACAACGTTGATATGTAAAGTAAACTTAGACAATGTTTCCATGTGAACTAGCAGTATTTGGGCTTTATCTAACTGTAGCTAACTACCATTTAACATTTTACTGAACACATGACACCATGACCATGATAGAGCTGCTTTTTCTCGTCTTGTCTTTTACTGATGATAGGACCCTGGAAACATTGTTGTTTTAATACTGGATGGGAATCTTAATTAATTAGGACTGTTTGTTTGTTAGCATAAACCTGAATGTCTTTTTTTAAGAAAAAATGTTTTCATATAGTTCAATATTACGTGCTCATATGAAAAAATACAGAACTTCAACTACAGCAAACAGTGTATACATAAACTGTATGGTTATAACAGTTTCTTGTACGTGCATGAGCATGTGTGTGCTTGAATCTGTGTGTCTGTGTACCTGTGCTGCTGGTGATGTTTTGAGACCTCTTTGTGGAAGTCTTGAGGGGGATTGGGGATGAAGCAGTATTCCGACAGATAGCCGGATGAATGCTCCGTTTCACTGTAATCCCCCAGTTCAGCTAAAGGGGGAGAGAGAGAGAGAGAGAGAGAGAGAGAGAGAGAGAGACAGATAGATAGTCAATGCATCCCTGCTATCCCAATTGAACAGTCATAGTGGAGAAATGATTTATTCTTGTATCTTTGTAATGAACTGGTGCAAATCAACGCATAGCAAAAATCTGTTAAATCTAGATCTCTCTAACAAAGAGAACGGTTTATCCTTGTGTCATTGAAAACGTACCAGTCAAATACTGGTCTTGACTTGTGTGCCACGTTTTATAATTGAGTTGTTTCTTCTAACGCGTTGTCTGAGCATAATCTATAATTTTCTGACCACAACCTGCTTATTTACAGCAGAAATGGATAATTGACAATGAGAACCATCGAGCCAATTCAACCACAACCATGTGAAGTGAAAAATATTCTCAGGATACAAATGTTTTATGCTATAGCTTAACAACAAAGAAATCACACTAAACCAGCAACAAACATGGAGCCTTTGTCATCATCCTTTGTTTTTTTTCACATATCTTTCTTTGACTCATAGTATTGGATGTTTCTTGTTTAATTTGTGGTGTGAATGAGTTTACTCTGGAGAGCTTCTGTACTATTACAATCCCCGTCATACAAAAATGAAGCTTCACACCTCGGCTGAAAATTCTCACAGCCTCTAACAATCCTCTTCGATGACAAAAGTGTGCATTTTATCCTCATGCACATACAGGACATCTCTGGATCTAATCTTAGTGTTAAGGATCACAGAACAATGGAATCATTCTGTGCGTTGAAGTGTTATTTCATACGGCGGTGCATGAGTTAGTGTTACTATGCCCTTTCAGATCTTGAACCAAGCCAAGTAGCAACACAAGCCTGGTATAGTCATGTTATCAGGCAATATACCAAGCTGGTCCACGAATGGTGACGAATGAAAATCAAATAGTAGATATCATATAGCACGGACCAAAGCCTTTTAAACATGCCTCAAAATATCAGATGAAAGAACAAATCAGTTGAACTACAATATAAAGAAAGTAGGGATTTTATATAATATGATACTCAAAGATCTATGTTAGCTCTCTGAGCGCTCACAGTGAACGAGCACAAAGCAAATCCCCAAAGCCTTTAGCTCACTAGCTGGCAGTCGAAGCTCAGAATCATCAATTCGCTCAAGTAGTCCCTGGACTAACCTTAGTAGCCAGTAGCCTAAGCATATTGAGCGACAAATCAATTCAAGCTGAACCGCTTATTGATGTGCACACTCCAGGGAGAAATTTATGTTCAGTCAATAGCTTACATCTTCACACAGTGGGCTGGTGTTTCTTTTTTTTCTTTTTATGCTGTGGTCATGACTTAAACAAGATTCAATGTTAAGGCCAATGAAGCTCAAAGGACTGGCTGACAGCCTGATCTCTCCGATTGTGTCCATCTTTGGATGTGAAATCCATATGCAAGCGATGACAGGATTTAAGTGGAAAGACTAACCTGAGCTCATTCTTCTTTAAAATGATTTTATTGACCAATTGAACCATTAAAAGAAGATATTAAACTCTCTGTTTGAGATGATGGATTTATGTTTTTTTGGGGTTAACCTGGTGTAAGTGTAGATGCATGCATGATTTCCCTAAGCTTACCCTAAACAACAACTGATAGAAAACCTGATTGTATGTTTACTCTACAAGCACCCAGCGCTATCAATATGAATACATTTTAAAAAGCAGCAGTATGCAAATCAATTAAAAACAGCTTTAAGGCCCTGACACACCAAGGAGATTGTGAGCGATCGTCGCCCTAGTTTTTGTGGTGTGTCCAGCTCTGTCACTACCCATCAGCCCTGTCAGTCCCCTCCGCCTTTTTTTCATCGATAAGACATGTTGAATCAGTGTAGGTCTGTGTGTTGGTGAGAGTAATCACTGTGATTGGCTGTTCAGCTAGGCAAATCGGTGCACTCAACTTTTTATCAGACATTATTCTCGATTGAAAATGCCTATATCATGAGTGGTGAGCACACGGTGTGAAAATGGTCTTCTCATATCATAACAATGGTTCATGTATCCGCATTCTTCTCTGTCCTCTTCCGGTTTCCCCTTTTTAGAATAACGATTACAGACTACTGCCGCCTGCTGGCATGGAGAGTTATTTCCTCTCACGCATGCGCAGTACATGGTGGTTGGCCGTCCGCTGTAGTCTTTGCGGTGTGTTCAAGTGCAACTTTTTGGCCAAGACAAAAGGCGTCGGGCGGCGTCTTGAGGTGACGCCACAGTCGACCTTCGTCGCCACTAGTTCTTTGCCGTCTGCTTGGTGTGTCAGGGGCTTTTGTTTGATGATGCAACATTTTCGTAAATATGAAATGCTGCATTAACCAAGACCACATCTCCTGTTAAAGAACAGTCAAAATAAAAATGGGGTATTTCCGGATTTCTTTCACCAAAATGCCTCGATACTAAGGAGGGGAATGCCGTGCTTTTCAGACAGCATTTGGTCAATTTAAAACAAGAATCCAGGCCTGCTGGGTGGGATTTGTGGTGTGTTGAGAATGCATGCGTAAGTGTAGGATTTAAAGTGATCACTGCTGGCACTTGGGGCTCAGCTAACTGAATTAGCAGCATAGCAGCTGCTTCAAGACAGGTTTTTATTTTTATTTTCCCAAAGCAAACATTTATCTTCATAATCTGGGCTGGCACTGAGGGAAGCGACAACATGCACCTAGCAACCGAGTGTGCGTGTGTGTGTGCATGTGTGTGTGACTGGGGGTAAAAAGCAGTAGTGTCATGATGTTGGTAGTCTAGACCAAATCTCTTCACTGACCTATATACAGTAGCTGTGCAAATTCCCTACAAAATACACCAGAGAGGTGGAGGAGAGAGGAGGGAGGCGGCAGAAAAAAAGGGATAAGCAGAGAGTGATGAGAAAGACCAAACAGAGATAAAAAGATAGAGACAGACAGAAGGCAAAACAGGCTGCGCGAAAACAATGAGCAGCAGTTTAAAAAAAAAAAAAAGATAGAGAGAAAGAGCGAGTGAGACGGACAGACAGAGCAGTGTGTCAGGAGTCATTATTGTGATGACAGAGGGGCCCAGTCAGCATTTAACCCACACGCTACATCACAACAGTAGATGAGATTAGCGCTGAGGCTGAAAGTCCGCTGGCATGAGCTCGACTGTGGGTCGGAAGAGATGGTTTTTAAACCAGTGGTTTCTGCTACATGTTAGCCATGAGGTGTTGGAACAGTGTTATAAGCAAGGAACAAAACAGAGGAGCTGCTGAGTGCTATATCATTTATCTGTTTGTCAATTAAATGTCTGCTTCTGTCATTTATTGTCGATTCTATTCTGAAAACAATATCAGAGATTTTGTTCTTTTAGGCCTTAAGTACAAAGCTTCATGGTTTCTAGAAATACTTTCCATTTGTTTACCTCCCCATATTTGGCCAACAAGGAGTCCCAACAGTGAAGAAAGGAGAACCAACACTACATTTAATATTGATGTCATTGCAGACACAATCAAATATCACCACGCAGCTTAATTGAATCATAATGGCTTCGGAGCACCGGCTATGAATGCACTGGAGCGACCACAGTCATTACATTTAACAGTGTGAGCAGCTTAAGACAGGCCTAATGAATTGCCTTTTTCCACCGCTGTGTGTAGAGTGGATGTATCCAGGGAGCAGTACTTACATTGAACAGCATAGGATGCCAGCAGTGCTGCCGTGTTGTGTGGACAGGGCAATCTGGAAATCACAGGAACACACACACAAAATCTTACATAAAGATATTCAGTTTGGGATCAATGCAAAATACAATACAGCTCCTTTGAAAGATTGATAAGAACTGTTACATCTCTTGTGAGAATTCAGATCTAAAACAATCTCAAATGCAACAACTATAACTCTATTACAGCCGCTCTTTGTGAGGTCACTGTCTCTCTACAGCGACAGCTAATATGCAAAGGACACACTCACCTTCCAGTTAATAAATCCTGCTTGATCTGAAGGAAATATTGGTACCTGAGGGGGGACAACACAATGCATTAGGATAAGAGACCAGTGCACCAATCCCTTAGTATTTATTGGGTTTAATATCATTTCTGATGGTAGATACCCTTTAGAAGAGTTCTTTGTTTAAAGGGGCTATATGTAACTTTCAAAAATACTGCATTTGTAGTGAAACCGCATGGCCGTCAGGCGAACTGCACCGGTAACCTGTTGCTCGCTCTCCCTTGCGTGCTCGTCATACGTGCTCGTACGTACACAAACAAGCATAATCATCGGCCGCGAAACACTGGATATTTACCGGCATAATGTTTACAGAGGAGGTAAGTGGTCATACACATGTGAAAGTCTGTGACGGAGTCTGTGTGTCTGTATTCATTCTCCATCCTACAAACGAGAGCGGGAGTGAGTGATGAGTTTGTCCGCCTTTGAGAGCTCCTTAGGGTGGATAGAAGTGTGTGGAAGGCGGCCTCTGGCTATATCGGGAGTTTGTACTGTTGATCTCTGTAAGTGGAGCGGAGTGAGGAGGACGTTGAGAACGCGCATAAAATGTCACTTCCTGGAGCTTTCGCGGAAAATACGACCCGGGGAAAGTTTTTATACAGGCAACACAGATAGACAGTGAACATCTACTTTTTCACATCAGTTAACCGTTCGCTTATTAATGGGCGATAAAAAACGATTTATACATTTAAAAGTTACATATAGAACCTTTAATTAGAAGTATAATTAAGTCCTTTTTTTCTTTGAGAACTGTCTCTCCTGGGGTGGAGATGGCCTATTGGTTAGGTTGCTCCGCATGTAGGGAGGCTACAGTCCTCCAAGAGTGAGGCCCGGCTTCGAGATCGACCGATGCCTCATTTCCCACATGTCGTTCCCAACTCTCTCTCTATCCCAGGCTTCCTACTCAATCCATGCCATCAAAATAAAGGAAAAAAGCCTCAAAATAAATCTTTCCTTTCTTGTCCTATTCAAATAAATGTTCATGATAAACCTCACAGAATAGTAAGAACATGTTCTTATAATTTAAACTGATTACTAAGGTAGTTTCAAGGAGGGAGGATAAGTAGAGAAAACAGTCTTGCTTAACTATCAGGATCGGGTGTTAGACTTGACTGGATTGCACAACACACCAGATTCACATTTCAGATCCAAGGCTCCCTCCCCGCTGTAACAAGCTGTATACAAAGTGTTAATGAAGCTCAGGGAGCGAGGCCACGACTGAGAGACTGAAATAAACAGCAGGCGGAAAAGGCGATATGGTGCTGTGACGCCTCCTCTGCATGGTGTTTATGTAGAGCTGCGCTGTTGCAGACCTTATGTTTGCAGAAGTGTGGGTTGGAGTCCACATAATGGCCTTGATACAAAACATACAGATTTCTTATTTTCCTTTAATGAGTAAGAATCCACCAGAGAATGAAGCTCCGGTCCTGGGTTTTCATTTACTGCCTATAATTAGATCCCAAAAGCTGTTCTCATATTACCAACCTTTATATTATGTTCTTGTTTACTGAACATGTACAGAACATAAATATGTTTACGAAGCATGAAATATGTCCCTTCTTGTATGATGAGCTGGGGGACGTTGTGTACCCATTCTGAGCTGTGTTCTCCATCGTGGTAATTGTACCAATTGTTTACTTCAGTGGCAGCTTGCCAGCAGTTTAATCTGATGATAAATCTGCTGCCAAATAATCCTACATACTTAGTGATGTATGCATCCATGCTGGCCACACCAGGGATGTCAAGTAACAATGCAAACATTTAACTACCAAAGCGGGGACACAGCCATAACGCCCATATCCCAGGAGGAGGGAGTTAGTGTTTCCTCCATCACGCTACTCTTGCCTCTTGGCAGTAGACATAGTAAAGAGAGTAAATGTAATAAAAAAACAGAGACTCCTCTCTTCTTCAGTATTGCTATGTCGCGGTTATTTCTGTAACATGAATAAGAAACAAGAGGAGACAGGACAACAAGAGATTGACGTTTCACAGGTTTAATTACATTTATAACACGTTACAGGGAAATTGGCCATATCCACCAGGCACAAAGAGAGCGGGAAGAATGCGCACTGAGCCTCTCTTGTGTCTGCTTTTTTTTTTTAAATTAGAGCACGACTGATTTATCGACCAGCCGATAGTAACAGCCGATATTAGCATATCACATGACTAATGGTACCGGCTAATTTGATCTCAGATACAACTAGGTTTATTCAATTTAAGTCGAGTATTTCATTTAATATAGTTTTTCATTCAAAAAATGTTCGTAAGTAAAGATGAGTGTTTCAGTGCGCTGATGTTATTCCGGATAATTAAAGGCTTTTGTACAACTGTAAAAGGAATCTTGTCTTAATTATAAATCTTTGTGTGTTTGATAAAAGCATTTTTTAAGGGATCACCGCAATCAATGTTTGTATATCCATATCCACCGACCTCTAAAGGTCGAAGATACATCTAAGGAAGATATCGGCCGATATATCGTTATTGGAATTTATTTCTTGCGCTTGTATAGCGCTTCTCTAGTCTTCTGACTACTCAAAGCGCTTTTACACCGCATGTCACACCTTCCCATTCACACACTGATGGTAGAGGTTAACCCAAGTGACCATCAGAAGTAACTACTCCCATTCATACGCATGCATTCACCACTGACGAAGCAGTGGGAGCAATTGGGGGTTAAGTGTGTTAAAGTGCCCAAGGAGACATCGGACATGTTGCTGCAGGAGCTGGGGATCGAACCCCAAACTTTCTGGTTGAGAAGCGACAGACACTACCAACAGAGCCACAGCCGCCCCCTCTCTACCTAATATCAGTATCAGCCCCAAAAATCCCAGATAGGTCAGGACCTATTTTATACACATTGGAACAAAATTTTACTCACACCTGTAAGTGGTACATCACTTCTTCTCTGACATGTTCACTTCATTCGTTTTAAAAAAAAATTAATCTTCACCTATGTCCATACAGGCATTTATTTTATACGGTGCTTGATATTTCCCAACACATGCTTCAGCCTTACTGCTCAAAGAGGTCACCCCTCTTTATTTATTTGAATAAAGCAGCACAAATACAAAGGCTGCTCCTCGTCAGTGTCCTAATCAGCAGGGGGAATAATCACATCACAAACTGAGTGATATCGTGTGAAAAGCGGCAGAGTGAGTCACTGTGTTGTTGACCTTTTCATCATTATCATCCAGTGCTCAATGAACAAGAGAAATCCAACACTGACAACATATCAATCTCTAAATCTACACTACAAACATCTTAAAAATCTGAAACCCCTTTCAAGTTTAAATTCATTATTCTTCAGTATTTAACCCTTCCATCAGATGACGTTAAGCATTCACAAATATCTCACATTCAACACTCTTACCGTGTGTATTCTTCCTGAAGTTTGTTGGGGTCAGTCACAAAGAATTTGACTCTGAAGCTCAGGTTATGGGGAGACCCTAAAGAAACATTGAAGGTAAACAGTTAGAGTGGGGGGGGGGGGGGGGGGGGGGCACGACATGTCAGATTTCTAAATAGAATGTTTATTATACTAAAACTCGGTCAGTCAAATGTCTGTGTGAGACAACATGTGCATGTATTTGTGATGTGTGAATGAAGATGTGAAAGTATGTGCTTTATCTAAAGATGATCAAAGAGTATTAGAGTTTTTAATTTATATTTATGATAATGTAGTAACAGTAGAAAAAGACAAACGTCATGTTATACTTCTTGAAAAGAGAAGCCAGTAGTTAAGGCCAAAGAGAAACTATTGTTCAAGGTTCTCACCATTTCTTTTTTTTTCTTCTTACTCTTACAAGAGTGAAAACAAGTACGGAAAAAAAAAGACCCAAAGGGTAAAAAAAAAGAATGCCGACATTTGTACAAACATGTCGGTATAATTCAAAGTATTGTGTTAAAAGTAAAATCCTGCGGTTGTTCTTCAATGAATCCGTCACCCGGCATGAAAACAGAGTTGAAACCCAGTTCAATCATTGCTCGAGGGGCGACTGTATTTCTCACTTTGGCTTCTTCTTAATTGTTCTACATGTTACAAATTCTATTACTCATTATCAAAAAAGAGTGGAGTTGAAATGGAGTTTAGCTGTTGCTCAAGGCAGACTGAGAATGTTTTAACTGGACACTTTTTGCTTTAGGTGGAGTGTGGATTATTAACAGTAGAGTAAGGCCGGACCGCTTCACACTGTTTGTGAAAACTAAGCAATTAAGTTGGACATCAGTGACCTGTCTCTGCTTTAAGATGTTGTGCTGATTCCTGAAAATGCTTTGAACAGGTTACGTTAAGGTGGTATGTGTTGTGTGTGTTTCACCTACTTTTTAACTGTTTCCTGATGGGCTTGTTGGGATCGAGCCAGCGCTGTAAAATATTGATCGAGAGACACTTAGAGACACCAGAACCTTTCCACAGCATGAATACACAACGTCAATTATTCACCACACACACACACACACACACACACACACACACACACACACACACACACACACACACACACACACACACACACACACACACACACACACACACACACACACACACACACACACACACACACACACACACACACACACACACACACACACACACACACACACACACACACACACACACACACACACACACACACACACACACACACACACACACACACAGTATATGCATATATTTCCTATATACAGTGAGATGCTGTAAGTGTACACTCTGGCATTTTATGCTTCTGATTTTATGAGACTGATCCAAACACAGAGCATCTCTAGAGACAAACACATGTATCTTATATTCATGCACACACACACACACACACAGTCATGACCATGACCTTTTGCTTAACGTGATTCACGCTATTCAATCCATTTTCCTCTGACATCATGCTCAGGGTGGGAAGATCAAATGCTGTTATAATGTGGAACAGCTTTGTTGCCTCTCGGAAGTCTTATAAATGTTGTAAATCTGACAAATTATCATCATCACACTGTTGTAAAATTGGATCTGCAACTGAAAGACTGTAATTTAGAGACTGTCTGAAGGGACTTTTGGTGATATGTCCAAGTTCAACAACCAAGGGAGAATAAATCATCTACCACTGACAAAATTAATGTAACCACAACCCAGCCAGAAATACAGTTTCAATTTTATTTTAGGATTTTCTTTCTTCGGGGCATTTTTTATGCCTTTTATTGGAGAGTCTGAAATTGGGGACAGAGCGAAAGACATGTTGGAAAGGAGCTACAGGTCGGAATTGAACCCAGGCCGCCCGCTTTCAGGACTACAACCTCTGTACATGGGGCAAGCTCCCTAACCACTCGGCCATCAGGGCCCCTGCTTTCCCTTTTTTGATCGGCTGCTGAAGAGAAACAGGAAATGTGGGGTAGAGGGATTAGGGATGATATACAGCATTTACCCAGAAACCAGTTTGTCGAGGACTATGCCTCTGTGGTGCATTGGGCGCCTAACGAGGAACAACAGGAAATCTATTATTTCTGAAATATGGACAAACATCTTCAACACATTAACTGTACTGAAGCCTCATAGTGAAACACACTGGGACTTTCTTATCACACAATGTAAGACTATTTAACTGTAACCTCAACGCTAACATGAGCTGATGTCTAATCGTAGCTAAGAAGTTATCCGATACTTCCCTAAAAAGATACACTGCATAGCCCTCTACATTTTTGCTTTCCACAGTCTTTTTTTAAGCTTTATTTAAAAAGGAAGCAGTGGGATTAAGAGTGTTGCCTATGTTTATTCAACTTGCAAACAGAAAGACAGCAGCATGACATAATAACAGCATTTAATAATCCCACCCACAAGGATGTCACAGGAATGATCACTGTTTATGTATGATCAATGTCAATCCCTCTGCTTTTACCAGCTGTGTTTTATGGCTGGCACATGCAGCTCGACGTGTCATTCACACACACAAAATAAATATGTACACACACACACACACTCTTATGGATTACAAACATGATACTGACTGGTGAATCTAAGGAGTCATCAGCCAAGTGCACGCCAAAGTAGTCTCTCTCGGTCAGCTCCAGGTGCTTAAAGACAGCATCCAGCAACACCTGGCCATGATCCGACTTCTGCAGAGAGGGACAGAAAACACACTCAATCAAAGTTTGTTTCTTACCGGTAATTTCCACTCTAAAGAATAAAAGGAAGGACGGACACATTTTACACAAAGAGCTCTGAATCATGTCCGATCCTCTTTGTCGAAAGGTCAGAGAAGGAGCAAGGGCGAGAGAGAGAGAGAGAGAGAGAGAGAGAGAGAAAGAGAGGAAGTAATTAAAGCATATCCTGCCCCATATTATAGAGAAGACAGAAGCGTAGTGCTGTGACTCTTCAAAGAAAAGAAATCCCGTTTTCCCTTCACAGAAGTCTAAATAATTTAATTGCTCGCCTCGCTACTGAAACATTTCTCCGAGTTAGGATTCATGTGTGATTCATCCATCGAGTCTTAACTAATATCTTTCCAACCACACAGGGAAGAACATGTATAAGGGATTAAGCAGATGCGCGCCTGAGGGCTATTGTCATATATTTCTCTGTGTGGTTGATTCAGTGACCGTGTAACGCCATCTGACATCTTTGAGCAATAGAGCAAAGATGTGTAGTCCATAAAAAAACAAATGTAAAACAATGTCAGTGTGGAAATTCAACACAAACTGTATGTTAAACCTCTTCCTCCTTCAAAACTGTGACCCAGAGACAAGTGACACACTGAGGTGTGTGTCGAGCTACGATGAATTTAAAAACCATTAAATGTAGACATAATTACACGTTATTATATATATACATTTTATTTCATGTCTTACACGCACCAAATGTCTTAAAGGGACAGTAACATTTAGTGTCATGGCTTGATGGGTAAGCATCTGATCTCAATCAATCAGTTTTGATCACTTTACCAAAAGAGCTGCTAGAGACCTTACTCATTTTTATATCATCTACAAAGACCCAATATTAATCCATCATATTTTTATTTTTTATTTGTTGTTGTTGTTACTCTGATTGTCTCTATCCTTCTTCCTGAATCTCCCTCTATCCAACTTTCTAAGCCCAACACAGTTTAGGCAGGTGGCTGATCCAAGATGATTCTGCTTTTGCTCAGGGTTTCTGCCTCTTAAAGGAAGTTTTTCCTTGCCACTGTAACTTTGCTACATGTTGCTTATCGTCATGAAAGATGGATTGGGGCAGTAGTTCAGTCTGTAGGGACTTGGGTTGGAAAACCCTGAGGGTTCAAGTCCCGGGACAAAATACGGAAGTTGTTCTGGTAGCTGGAGAGGTGCCAGGCCACTTCCAGAGTATTTGCAGAGGTGCCCTTGAGCAAGGCACTGAACCCCCAACAGCTCTGGTGTGCTCCCTGGGTAGCATTAAGTAGCAGCCGCACTCTGACATCTCTCCACTAATGCATGTCCACAGGCCCTGTTTGTGAATGTGTGTGAGAAGAATGTCCCTAAATAAATGTTGAGTAAAAACTATCACTCCAATAATATGAATTAATTTCCATTATGTGAAATCGTCTTCATACAGGAATCTATTTAACATGAAAAACTAAAGCCACAAAGGCTGTATTGTTCAATACTGACAACAATTCAGCCTTTTACCTCCATAACTAACTGGAAACAGTTTTATAAGAGCAAACAGGATGTGTGGCCAACTGTTCTCTTGAAAGTGTCAGGAGATCAGAAAGCAGCGGATGCAGACGAGCCAGGAGCTTACTACTGAGGAACACTTGGCACCAAACGAAAGCCAGAGCAGGGAAAAAAAAAAAAAGAGAAAGAGTTCAACACTGAAACCACACCGTCTGTCTGTGGTCAAGCTTACATCAAAGAAAGATGTGGAAACAGGAACAATTCAGAGAAAGAGAGCGAGGCTTCAGGAAGGTAATTAAATTCAAGTGAATCAATGAGTGGGTGCTTTAATGTGGTTAAGTAACTTCAAACCTTCTGCTGGCAAACGCTTCGGACAGTAAGCGCTTTGCTATAATCAAACAGGAAGCAAGAAGAATGCAAGAGTTCCTCATTTGTGTCCTTACGGTTAGTTAAGATCGGATCTGTCCCATCTCTAAATAAAACCAATGGTAGGATTTAGGGACAGTGGTCGAACTACAAGAGAACCCTGTTGTAATACAAACAGATCAGCTCTAAAAGGGAGGACAGAGGGCGGTGGGGTGGGGGGGGGGGGACAGGAAGAAGGCAGAGGAATTATTTATCAAACACATCATTAATATCCCATCGTTTCATGAGAGAGTAGGAAGGGCGAGAGGACAAACTGTGGGACCGCAAGTGGAGCAGAAATTCACACCTGATCCTGCCGCGACTTTGAGAGAGAAGGAGGGGGAGAGAGAGAGAGAGCGAGCGAGCGAGAGAGAGTGTGAGTGTGTATCTCCATCAGGGCTCCCATGGGAGAACACACACACACACACACACACACACACACACACACACACACACACACACACACACACACACACACACACACACACACACACACACACACACACACACACACACACACACACACACACACACACACACACACACACACACACACACACACACACACACACACACACACACACACACACACACACACACTAGGTGCTCTAGTAGTCTACTGCTCTCCTTTACCCTGGTGACACACTTTTACAGCACAGCAAGTGTACATTTTGTGTGTGCATGTGTGTGTGTGTGTGTGAAGGAAACAGAGGGAATGATAGTTGACAATTGACATGTTGACATGGCAACCCTCAAGGATCACCGGCAGTCTTTTAGCGCTGTGTGTGGAAGTGTGTCTGCTCGCTATCTAGTGCTGTCAAAGCCTTGTTAAGTCAGTGAGTCAACCCTCATTCCCTCTGCGCTCCTTCCCTCCCCCCTCGCTCACTTCCCTACAGCTTTACTAGCACGTCTGGATGATAGGGAAATTGAATGAAGCGGTTTCAAACATGTTCTTTTCAGCGTCACAGTCTTACAGTACTTGAAGGTATGAGGTAACTTCATGTTTCTTCATTATGTAACTTACCAGATAAGTTTAAAAAATGAAAGTGAAACGCAGCATTAAAAACACTGAATCGAAAATATTGGACAATAAAATAACGTCAATTTGTGTTATAAGAAAAGACCAAAAACATCCAAAACCAAGAATAAATGTTAACAAATTCTGATTAAAGGAATGTTCACAAATCCAATTGTTTTGCTTTTGAATCCAAATGTTTATTCGTCATGAACTTTGACGGACCTCTGCTGTGCTTTTTTTAACACCAAAGAAAAACAGCTCATATCCCATTCCCTACAGTGTGTGCCGATAAAGACATGACTTACTCAAAATAAGGGGCGTGGCTGATTTGACCAGCAGGTAGGCCCGCAACTGTCTGACAGTGAAAATGTTATGTAGACTAACAAAACAAGAAACATATTTGCAGTCAAGTATATTAGATAGACACTACATGACATTATTTTTTTTTTTTTAAACAGACATGTAATCATAGTGGCGACATCATTAACTGGCTCTCGGATTAACACAGTAACCAGTAACGAGTTAAACAATTATTGAGCAATCTGAAGAATTAGGTCAAAAAAACAAAATGAGGATGTGAAAAGACAAGCAAGTCTCTAATTTGATTTTTCCCCATTTAAGGCTATTCATAGACATGTCTGAGAAAAACTGCTTCTGTGAGTGTGTGTGTGTGTGTGTGTGTGTGTGTGTCTGTCCACTGCTTCCCCTTTGTATGAAGCGGCTTTTCAAGCTGGATGTGTGAGCCCTCTGTGCACTTTTTATACTGTGCTCCCAGGAAACTCATCACCCCTGTGTGTGTGTGTGTGTGTGTGTGTGTGTGTGTGTGTGTGTGTGTGTGTGTGTGTGTGTGTGTGTGTGTGTGTGTGTGTGTGTGTGTGTGTGTGTGTGTGTGCGTTTGCGTGTGTCTATATACATACATGTATGTGTTTGCTGGATACCATGTACTTGTGTTCTAAAAGCATGCGTGAGCAGTTGCTGGCTTTGTATGAAAAATAACACAGCCGTACATTGTTAAAACTTAGTCCAGGACATGCACACAAGAGGAGCATGTTACACACACACACACACACACACACGCACACACGCACACACAGTTTTTTTTTTTTTTTTACTCAACAAGCAACAGCAGCAAACTTATTTTGTTCATCCTGTGGGCTACACACTCAGCAAAAAAAAAGACTTCAAAAAGAGCAAAGATAAAAAAGAACACCACAACACATACTAAAGGAAAGATCACCAAAGAAGACTGAAGACAGAGACTCACAGAGACACACAGACAGAGAAGAAGAGAGAGAGATAGAGAGAGAGAGAAAGAAAGAACGAGTGATTAACGATGCGGTTGTGTGAAACAAACGCTCTTTGTGTTGATCTTCATCAGTGCAGCAGCACCACTGACTGAAATAGTGTCTTGTGTGCGTGAGAGCAGGAAAAGAAGAAGAGGGCGACGTGGTGATAGAGCGCAATCAGAACACAAGAGACTGGCTGAGAGGAAGAGAGAGAGAGAGAGAGAGAGAGAGAGAGAGAGAGAGAGAGAGAGATGCTCTGATAAGTTTGTCAAGGATGTTAAGGGGGTGTTCGAGGGGGCTAAAGACCCCCCAAAGATCACACACACTGGGCGGAGAGAGGGAAAATCCCAGTATTTTCACGTCAGGCTAATCATGAAATAAAAGTAAATAGTACACATTTCTCTTTGCCTCTACAGTGAGCAGCTGAATGTGCTGTATGTACGCGTTTGTGTTCAAGAATGATGGCAATTCAGGAATGTGTACGGCAGCTTGCCCGGGCAGGAAAAAAAAAAGAAGAAAAATACGACATAAAGGAGGAGTCACTGACAGATACCTCTCAGTCAGTCGGTCTCCATCTGTCCCTCTGTATCCAAAACAAAAACACTTTTTATTTAGGTCTTCCACAGCAACACTCCTAGACGCATGCATGTTACAGGTGTGATGTAGCTGATGCTAGACATTTTTGTTCTTGTCTTGACAGCCATATCTCACAAAGAGTTGGAGGTGAAGCTTTCCAAGGTTCAGCACTCAGCTTCACCCCTTGGATAGCTCACTCTTATTTGTGATTTGGGACTAGTTCTTCATCAATTCATCAGGAAAAATAGAAAAATATTCCATCTGTTTGAAAAGTTTTCCATCACACCATTGATAAATGACAGTGATCTTACTTTGGCAGTGTGTATTTGCTTAGAAAGCTCGTGTGATATAATCCAAAAAGCCCTGCAAACAGACTTTGTGGTGAGACTGTTTACTCAAAAGCCAGTCTTAAGGATTAAATACCTTTTATCAGACTTAATCTACGAAACAACACAACCTTTTTTTTTAAATCAATTTGATGGCCAAAGGCAAAATATAAAGAGGGGATCACTGAGTAAGCCTGCATATTGTATATTTAAGCTGCGTACCCTCCCATTTCTGGAGATGTAGTTCAGCTCACAGCCACACCCAGCCACCACAGCACAAACACAAATATGCTGAGCCCTTCTCCACACTTTTCACACTAATTCTAAGTCTGTCTCGAACACATAATTAGAAAGAAATAATTATACGAAAACAGAGCAGCCACCGTAGTTTATGTCAGAGATGTCATGCAAACTGTCTGAGATTTTGCTACAACAACTGGGGAAACACAGCAGTCAGGGTCCAGGTCATTCATCAGTTAACTGAGGGTAAAGCATAATGTGTTGCGTTCTGATTATTGTTTAAATCAGTAAGTTAAGTAATAAGTTTAGTAAAAACATTTCTTTATACTCTACAAATTAGGTATCTCAGATGTCTCTCTCTCTTCATTAACTCTGCTCTGTTCTTCATTTAATTGCTCTGTTTGGGAGCACCAATAGCTTAGTGGTTCTGTCATATGGAGGCTATGGTCCTCAACGAAGCGGCGGTGGGTTCAAATCCGACCTCGGCCCTTTGCTGCATGTCACCCCCCCGCTCTCTCTTCCCAACATTTCCTGTCTTTCTTCAGCTGTCCTAACCAGTAAAAAAAAGGGTCGACATTTAAAAAAAAAAAAAAATAGTTCTGTTTGTCTTTAAATCAATACAGTTTTAATATGCATAATAATGTGAAAACAAAGTGTCTCCACATTCCCTCATGACACTATTCTTAGCTAAGAATAAGTTTTCCTCCAACATATTGATACTATATTTTTAGTAACAAGACTGTTCAGTCTTCACTTTTTGCTCCTCAGAGTTGTTCATTATAAAGAGCTACTTGATTACCAAAAGCTCTTGTAAATGGCAAAGGGTCTGTTGGATGTTTAGCGGTTGCTATGGTTACAGTTTCACGTCACTTGCTCTGGATTAATCCTGCGTGTGACCCAGCTTTTGTTTTTGTATTGAGATGGGTCAGTAGTGGGCTTGGATTGTTTCATTTCTCGTCATCAATCAGGCTCTCAGGCTACACCAGATTCTGCTCTTCACTTGTATCATTTCTGCCAAAGACTAACTATCTACAAAGATCATCAATACATGCCCTCATGTGCACCACGAGCACTCTGGTTCCCATGACGAAGTGACCGCTTCTGGATTTTTCACTCTCGGCTAGAATCAAGTTGGCCAGAGAGAGGATCAATAGAAGTATTGTTGCTCTGAGGATGGCTTGGCTTGGCTTTCCAGGAAGTTACTGCCGCTGCAAGGGTCTGATCAATGACATGGACAGAGAGCGAGTCATTCATTCAGCAAGATGGGGGGGGGGGGTGTTGATGGGAGTCTCCAGCAGGAAGCAGAGAGGGCAAAAGAGACTGTGTAAGATAGTGATCCACAAATATGGCTGACATGATCATTTTGATTATTTAGCTACAGTAAGTATCAGATATATTCCAGTTACTTTGCTTAAAACCGACCGTGTAGTCCAAGAAAATGTAATCTAGGGAATAGCAAAGTGACTCGTATAGGTACCGTACGGTTGAGTACCTTATCAAAAAAGTTTAATTTAGCTTCAATTCATTAAAAAATTCATGAAGAGGTTGTAATACAGGGGAAAAAAAACGTACAAACACTATTTTTTTTGGCAGTCTAATTGTATTTTATGTATATATAATATATATATTATACACCACTGCTTCGTCAGTGGTGTGTGAATGTGTGTGAATGGGATTAGAGAATACTGATGGTCACTTTACATAGCAGCCTCTGCAATCAGTGTGTGAATGAGTAGGTGTGATCTGGGGTGTAAAAGCTCTTTCAGTAGTCAGAAAACTAGAAAAGCGCTAAACAAGCTCAAGTCCATTTAGCATTGTTATATCAGTACCCTCAATTAAACAGCTACATCGTGCATATTTGTCATATATCTGTATGTGTGTGCACACAGTCTGTGACCTATCGACAGGATGTTATTGGAGGAATTGTATTTTGTGACTCACAAAGGGAATTCCCCTTCTTGCGCTGTTATAACTCTGATTAAACACGTGGTGACAAAGAGAGACACAAAGAGAAGGAGACAGACGAGAGGATATGTGTCATTACATACAAGATTGCCGTTCTCGACATCAGTCACAAGTTAATTTGTCACCTGATTTGAAGCTAAACACGGCCGGCACACACACAAACACATTGAACCCTCTCTCCCCTCGAGGTGTGACTTGGTGAGACTTATTGCTTGTGACACAAGATAAAGACTGACTCTGCCTTATCAACCTCCTGTAAGTAAAAACTTCAGGGCGAGAAAAAGATCATATTAGAACCAGTGTGAAAAAAAGAATTTCAACCTCTATGTATTGTCTGTTTATTAAATATATACAAATACAGGGCACACACACTACAACCATCCACCACCCACCATCGAGTAAGTTTAAGGGGGTCTCCAGGGCCAAATCTATAGTGATGAGAAGAGTGGGGTGTTATGGGCGGGTGGAGGGGAGGTAAAAAATGGGGGTCTTAGTACTTTATCCTTTTTTGGGTCCTGCATGGATTAATAAATGTTTGATATACTTATTTGCCCGTCAGTAAGACAAAATCATCATAATATAGATTTTTTTTAATGATTGCACAAATGTGTTGATTTTCATTATCTAGGTTTAAAAATAGCAATGACGCTCCTTTGTTTCTACAGAGAATGATCCACATGATGACTATAACAGAAAGGTCATTCGTAATGCACCCATCAATATAAAGACACGCTGACCGACTGATTACTTTGATACTGAAGAAGACTTACAAAACATGAAAATTCCCCAGAAATCTATCCAGTTAAGAAGAGAGCCTTTATTCCATTTCATTACAAAAATACTGCATAAGAGTAAAGAAAAATATCATGATTGAATCAGTATTGATTTCAGTCAAACATAGAGGTATAGGTAATGGTTAGAGATCAGTACTTACGCTGACTTTGAACGCCTGGACTGTGTTGTCCAGAAGCAGTACGTTGCACACAACCTGTGTGTGCTGCCTGTCTCGCTCCAGCTCCGTCGCCCGGACATTGTAGGATCTGCCAGCAGGCAAGCGGAAGCGCGCGCTCATCACGCTCCTTCCAGGGTCTGCAACAAAACCAAAACACACAGCAACGCGAAGAGAATGAGACAGGAGCTGAAACAGCAAACTGAGCAGGACAACAACAGAAAGGAAGAACTGGAGCATTTTTAATGGATGCTTGTAATGCACATACTCATAGGTAAAAAAAAAAAAAAAAGAACACAATAACTAAATGTGATGTAGGACATGCTCTCTTCACAGCCTTACTGAAGGCAGCCATACAGAGAGACAAGCCCGTACAAGCACAGAGAAGCAGCAAAGACAGAGTGTTTCATAAGAAAAGAATGTCAATGAGTAGGCAAGCTGCAGATTCCCTACTGGGGGACGTGGAAAATGAATAGCAGTACAACACTAAAACGCTCACAAGCTACGATACAGTGAGAAAAAAAAAATACGATAAGAAGAGCTTTAAATGTTTAAAAAAAAATGTTTTTCAATGTGACAATATTCATCTGGAAAATAAGCATATTCCAGGTAAGATATACAAAAACAATATATCAGAGGTCCTGGTTTTGCCATGATGAAGCTTTTATGAGATGCCTGCAGCATGCCTTGGTGAAGCGGCTCAAGTGATTGGTTGGCAGATCATGGCAGCACAAACAATGGCTCAGGGTGTCCTCTCTGCTCATCAGTGGGAATAAATCACGATCCATGTATCTGAAGCTGCTCCATTTGAAACAAACCAAAGACCCTACAGAGGCCTTGTGAGCTGGTAGCATGCAGCTTGGATCCTTGATTATATATCCAAAGAAATATTACCTCTTACACTTTCATTCATAGTTTGTACAACTCTGCAGGACATGAATGGATAACAAAGGATGATCATGTGTTAACAAAAAAAAAACATACAGTTCAATACTGCCTTAACACAGATGGGTAGAGATTGACATCAAACTGAATTATCTGTGGTGAACAAATAGCACCATACCTTGGAATTTATTTTCCTTTTTTGCTATTTAAATGGCTTCATTGGAAAGAAAAAGTCGGGCATATACCCTCCCTTGTGGCACTTCGACTAAACAAGCCGTTGGTAGAAAGATTTGGTCTGAGCAGAGCAAGCAGGCCAGGGGTTTCCATTTCATCGTGCTAAGCAACTGGCAGCAGATGCTCCATATTTAACCACAACCCAAAGCTCAACCACCACCCATCAGACTGCGTCGTCCCCACAACCACCGCATCATTCATGCACGGCCTGACCTGAACTCCACCTCAGCGGCAAGGAAGTGTGGACAACAAGAACTGCATTTTATCCCATATGCTCTTTTGTAAAGCGTCTTGAGATAACACTTACAAATTGGCACTACACAAATAATGATTGATTGATTGATTGATATACACACGAGCCATCAATCTTCTCAGCTTGGAAGCTTAGCAAGTTTCCTCAATGGTAAAACTATTCTTGCAAAGTGAATTGTATGAAACAAGTAAGTTATACCTAAACTGCTGTCCTGTTTTTGTATAAACTTGTATAGAGTGAGTAAGTTGGACAGCCAACTTAGCCTCAATAAGACACCTGAAAGGAAAAGCTCTTCTTCTGTGATCTCCTTCATGTGAAGATCATGTGAATGTACTCCGAGTTTCTCTCTTCTCTTTCTGTTTTCTGCGGTCTCAGCAGCGTTTTCAGTGTTTTCCTACTTTGTTGGGTAACATATGCCACTGCAGTGGGATTTGTGCCCTTCCTGTCCACCTCCCCCCTTTTCTTTATTCTTTGGTGATCTGTCTTGACAGGGGACATAATAACCCCCACAAGGGTCATGGCCTCGTCATCAGAAGCTGCTGCATTTTTGACGATGGCTCTGTGTGAGTGTATTTGTGTGTGTGTGTGTGTGTGTGTGTGTGTGTATAGTATATATGGAGGGCTCGCTGCGTCTCTGAGCTGCTTGTCACTATACATCAGCACAAACCCCCATGACCACTGGCAGATGGTGTGCACACTGGGTATGTTCACACATACACATACACATACATATCTATACTTAAAAATGCTGCATTCTCATATCGTGACGCTCAAGATTTACACATCAACATGAGATTAATGCATCTTTTGCAGGTGGATGTTATGATATGCACAGAGTATGATGTATATTATGGGTGATTTGACAACATATGAAGGCGCATATCATAAGAACAGAAAATATAGAAGCAGCATTAATTGAGCAAGAGAAATGTTTCTGATGCAGGCGAGGAAACTATGATAACCATGCAGCTAATAATGACTGATAACAAACAACAACCACCCTGATGATGTCACTTTGGTTATATCAGCTCGGGCCTGGTGATCTATTGGTGCAGTGTAAAATTGTAGTTACAAAGTGCTTGCATGTTATTAAAATCACTCCTACTGAAGCAGAAGAGACTGTAACACTGTTGTGAAATTGTGTGCGTGTCCAATAGAGAGAAAAACACTTCAAATATGTGCCAGCAGAGTTTTTAGTCTGCAGCTGCACTTTTGAAACTCTGCGTTCACTGCCAAAGTCAAAGATGACAAAGAAACAACAGAAACTATTTGAAGGGAACTGGAAAATAATCTTTTAGATGCAGCAGAACATACTCTGAATAACCCAGGGCTTACAAACTGTTGTCTTGCTGCTTTGTTAACAAAGATCATAGCTGGGATGCCGGATGGCCAAGCGGTTATGTCGCACAGCCCATGTTGGGAGGCTATAGTCTTTATCGCAGCGACTGTGGGTTAGCATCCAACCTCGACCCCTTGCTGCATGTCATGCCCCACTCAAAAAATGGAGGAAAAAATGACCCAAAACGTTAAAAAGAAAAAGAAAATAAATGTCTCATAGCTAATCACATTAAACCATGTTTTAAATCCCAACTGAGATTTTTTTCTGATTAGGGTGGTAACAATACCAGATTTTTAAATTTCGATACAATCCTTGTAAGAATAAAACTTATTATAGATTAGAAAACGGTTTCAAAACAGCAACAAAGATAGAAGTCCTAGACACCCATTATTGGACCATTTCTTGTTTTTGAATACCAAAAAGAGCTTTCAGTACAAATGACTGACGATCTGTTTTTTTCTATCTATAGTTTTTGCTTCCATCAATAATTAAATGAATGGATATTGCACCATTGAGAACATTATTCTCAAAGTATTTGACATTACTTATTCTGATTGTGCTCTCTACATGTACAAGAGAAGCTCCTAAATCCTAAAACATTGAGGCGAATAACATACAGTCTCATCAGAAAATGCTGCATTATTTAAGGCCTACTTTGGGATATTCAAATGGAACATGCTGTAAATATGTTCTGCTTTATTGCCGCTCGTGTCTGTGTTCCTCTGATTGATTAATATGCATGGGATCTTGGCTTTCACCGGGATGTGATTGGCATCAGACAAATGATGGTAATGTGAAATGATGATCTCTGATTGAAACCACTTTAAACGTGCATATGGCCCCTGTCAACAACATCTTCATACATTAATAAAGCATCTTCAGCCATATTTACACACTGCAGAACTTCTATAGGCTGTAAACAAGTAGTCTATGTGTAGTTAGTATGGGATTTTCTAAAGCATGACTGGAGGTACTTGTTCACTTACAAGAATAATGAAACAAATTTACTTGATTCAGAATGTTGTTAATTTCTTTGACAGACACGTCTATCTAAATCTATTTCGACAGACAGATAGGGACTGCTGACAGATCACTTCTTGCTCCGAGTCTTCACACAGATAATGTGACAACGTCTTCTGAATATAGTTGGCTAGCGTGGATTTCCGTATTTCTGGACCTCAGTGACATCAGAGCGACGATGCACAGAAACAAAGCACGGATCGAAGCTGGATCACACTTTATTCACACAATCTTGTTTCCCGAGCAGTGAACTGGTGGCTCTAACGTCGCATTGCACTTTGACGAACATGCACAGCCAAGCACATAAACCCAACCAGCTTACAAGCCAACAAAGGCTATATCCATTATTCACGTGGGTCACCTTAACAACACGTTGAAAAATCCCAAAATAAAATCCAAGATTCCACATGAATCAGGAAGAATCACATTCCTGCTTCAAAGTTGTTCTAAGATTTGAATACCCTGCAAACTAGCCCTCTGTGTTTTGATAGGCACATCGCTATCATCGTTCAAAGTTTCTTAAAAGTCTCATGAGGATGAAAAAGGCTCTGTGCTCATTTACAGTACATACTAGGGCTGAGAATCTTTGGCTGTCTCACGATTCAATTTGATTCTTGGTGTCACGATTCGATTCAGAATCTATTTCCGATTCAAAACGATGCATTCAAAGTCTATTTATGAATTAGTACATAATTCAGGATCTACTCCAGTCATCTGTGAGACTGCCTGAATTTCTTGCTGCTCTATTTGGCATTCTACTGAGTTAAAGAGCTAGCCTTGGCGCTTAGCAGGGTTTTTTGATTTTTGGAAGACATGAATCGATTTCAAATCTCAGAAGATAAGAATCTCTATTTTTACATAAAACTATTTTTTTCCCCACCTCTAGTACATATGGAGAAGGAAAGTGAGATCCAATCAGAAGTGGCTACTGGAGCACATTTGGAGACCCATGTCAATGCTAAATAGATTTATATTACGCCCTGAACCTGAGAAATAAACTGAATAAAAGTCTATCATCATCATCCATTAGGATTACTGTCATATTCGTAAACACTGGAAGAGAAGAAGACGAGTGCATTACTTGTTTTCTCTGGCCTGTCAACTTTTTTTTTTTTTTTTTTAAAGCGAGAGTTGTAAGCATTGTTGTGACACCACGCTCATTTTGTTACTAAACTGATCACAAGAAGAGATTCATTTGAATGTCTGATCCAGCTCAGCACATGACAGTGCCTAACATTTCCAGTGACAATATCCTACGAGTTGGAAAGTGGGTGTAACACAGTGGGGGCTGGAGTTTGGGCTCCCCGGATTTGATGTGGGCATTTGAACACGCTGAGAGGGTTTAAGAGAGAGGAGTTACCGAGCTGCATAACAGGAAGTGTAGGTGGTTGAATGCTAGCAGGTAGTATCAAACAAAGCGTGACGCTTGCCATCCCGCAGAGATCGATTTATTCTGACTGCCAACAGAGCCACCACACACACTCGCACAATCAGGCACACATACATATACACACACAAACACACACACACACACACACACAATCAGACACACAATCAGGCACACACACACACACACACACACAGCTTTGCAAGCAGCAAAGCTAACACGCAAACTGAAGCAGTCGCAGCACTGTAAGCTCGGGAAACAGAGTGAATGGGCCGGAGAGAAACGCAGCGATGAAGCCATGCAGAAGGAAGGAAAGAAGATAGGAGGGAGGGGGCGGGGAGGGCCACTCTCCTATCACTGGCTCACACTGCGGGGCTACGGGATACATGGATGATGAGGTCTGACACACAGACTCTCTCCACAGGCTGACTCGCCTTCCCTGCTCCCTCCCTGTCCTAACATTTGTCTGCCATGCAGCTGAGGACAGTTTAAAGACCGCAGAGCAAGGTGCTGGATCATCTCTGCGGTGTGCAACCATTGAATCACATTTCCCCTCCTGAAACACCACTATACAAAAAAAACCTGAGTACTTGGACACAGGAAGAGTCATGTTTTTTTTTTTTTTTAAGGATTGCAGTCAAATGTAAAGTGATATTCGGATTTGTCTTAATAACCTGTAGTCTTTCAGTCCCTGTTGTTAAGGGTTTAGCTCTTAAGTCTGCTCCTGCATGAATTCTCTGCTCGTCTTAATTCTAATATTTGGCTTCTTGTTAATTTTGTGTTCGCCTTTTATTTCGATTCAGTTTTTGTTGTTTTTAATCCTATTATTATTATTGGTTCTGCTCTACTGTACCATTCACAATCCTATTCCATTGTGCCGTTTTCTATTCTACTCGATCCTATTCTCCATGTTCTATCATTTTCTGCTCCGCTGTGTTCTTTTCAGTTTTTCTCTGCTGAGCTGGACAGGGCAGCCGCACTCCCCTGAGAGAAGCCTCCGGAACTCCGGAAGCACGCTACCATTATTGCTTCCTGCAGTCAGCAGAGCTTACAAACAGGCAGGAGTGTGTGTGTGTGTGTGTGTGCGCGTGTGTGTGTGTTGACCCTAAAGCTTCCCCTCAGTGGTGGGCTCCTCTGGCCCTCTCAGCTCATTGCAAACACAGACGGGCCGGGAGCCTTCCTGTCTGTATACACACTGATATACACATATATGAACACACCCATCTCAACATGCACAAAGATACAAACAGAAAAACACACATTATCTAAAATGTTCATAGCTCCACTGAATGTGGACACACACACACACACACACACACACACACACACACACACACACACACACACACACACACACACACACACACACACACACACACACACACACACACACACACACACACACACACACACACACACACACACACACACACACACACACACACACACACACACACACACACACACACACACACACACACACACACACACACACACACACACACACACAAAACAAAAAACAAGCACAAATACAAAAGTAGTCAGAAGATTACCTACTGAACTATGAATACCTTCACATATTTGAGTTATTCTAACAGAAAGAAAAAGTGAAACAAAATTCAGCGGCCTCTCCCAGTTCAAATAAGGGCCGACTGCTGAACTTAATTTGCCCCATACATTCCTATTTATACCCGCCAATTTCTAAACAGGAACTCCAAAGACATGCAACGTATGTTTGTTTTTTTCTGTAGCTTTGTGATGCTTTGAAACAATTGAAAATAAGAAGCTAGCAGTTAGCGTTCCCAGAGGAATTGTACATCAGCGTTAACTAGGCCACAGAGAAACAGGTGGTCAATTACAGATGTGTGCCAGTAAATATGTGTGTGTGTGTGAGTTTTTATAATAGATGAGAGAAAAAACAGCTTTTAAGCCCTCACAGATCTTTTTCTCTGTGTGCATTTGACATTTACCACAATGCCACATGCTCTACTGGAGGTCTGTGCCGGCATGAAACAGACTTAACCCTGACCTCACCGTCATGTGTTATAATTTTGTTACTCAGTCTTCAAAAACAAACAGATAGTTTTGGTATCAAGTGAGCGAGGCCAAAAGAAAAAGACTTCTTCATACCTGTGCCTTTATAAGAAACCTACATCCGTCCCGTCATTTTCCACCCCTCTCCTAATGTTTCCTCACCCTCCAACTAGCCAGCCACTCCCATGATCCCTTTAATTCTACTTAAATTATCTAGGGCAACAACAGCAGCAGACAGAGTGCTGTTTCGTGTGTGTGTGTGTGTGTGTGTGTGTGTGTGTGTGTGTCTGTAATTGACAGATTCAAACAAAGCATTTAAAATGTGTCTGTGTGGGGGAGGTGGGGTGCCAGTGAAGTTGCAGCTACAGGAATGTGGGCAGCGAATGACCTCTGGCCTCCTTTAGGGATAGCCATATGTGGCCCTGGCTGATGGTAAAGCCATACAGTGCAGCTTGTAATCTGGTTGTCAATGTCTCTGAGGAGGAGGCGGAGGAGGAGGAGGAGAACAAGAGTCAAGACTCCTAAAGAATACAAATTATGCCACTTTATGGTTGAAAGGGTTTCTTGACAAATGTCTTCCATATTAGCTACATAAAGTTAGTGGATTGTTCTGTGAATTCTTGAGGTTTGATGTTTCTGAAGCTGAACATGCTTACACCAGCAGTCAGAGATAAACAGTGCAGAATGACAGGAAGTTGCAGGAGCTCTCACACTTCCACCACTGTGAAACTTGTGTACAGCATCTATATGCCCTTGGTATCAGATTTGTTTCTCTCCCAATTATATTCATATCGGTATCGGCCCCATATTGGTCGGCCCTATCCAAAGCCACTTTCTGAGCTGCTTGTCGGTTTAAGTAAGAACCTGGAATGCTGATCCAATCAAGAGTTTTATATTGTGCTCATCATTTTTTTGAAAAGGCAATTGGTTGAATTATCAGTTGTACTTCTTATTATGGGGAGGACGTTTTTTTTTTGGTTCCACATCTTAAAGCTCAAGTTCACCACAGTTCAGTAACTTCACCAAATAATCCTCTTCGACTAAGCGAAAGACAAGACTGAGTCCGCCTTCCTGACTGCACTGTTAGAAAAACTACACAGTTCAATTATGTTGTATGAGTACAGGTAGCGTAAAGTCCTTTAGAATCCATTTGCTCAGAATATTTTAAACACAAAACGATGATATTGTGTCCCTCAGTACGTCCTGTATTAATCCCTTCGGACACCTCAGCTTCTGTTTAAAACACATGTTCTCTGTGGGAAGCTATTCAACAGCAACTTTAGAAATTCATCTACAACCCTGCCTAACTTCTATCATTTACAACCCTTTTTGAAAAAGCTATATGCCATATCACCTTAAAAATACAAACAAAAACTGTCAAGCATTGGCCAAGGAACACCCATTTATTTTGATAGGAAACAATACTTGTCTTCCTTGTGAACATAAAGGATGTTCATTTAAACTATTTTGAACACAGCTTGCTATTCTTGAGGATGTTCTCTCAATCCAAGTGTTTGATATTCATACATGTTACCATGTTGATGTTAAGGATTTGAAAAAGATCCAATTAAGAATGATCATATTATTTAAAAAGTCATCTGAAGATGTACAAGAACACATTTCCAACTGAGCCCCTCCTCCATAACATACTGTATCATAATAAACAAACTCCGTTATGTGTTTTAGCAGTGGTTCATTCATAAAAAACAAATGAAGTGATGGGTGTTTTCCAACAAATAGAACGGGGAAAAGAACAACCAAAGGAAAGTTATATCGATGTGAAATAACAGCCGGTTCCTTTGAAATGTCAAGCACGCTATATTTCTTTAAATCAGACATTTGAATCTGTACTTTTAAATGAAGCACAGCTGAAACTAATGCCATTATGGAGGGCTCTGGCCCTGTTGCAGTATAAACTACAGCGTAGATTATGTCATTAGCTACACATGGGTTTGACAAGGCGAATGGGTTACAGTGCATACAGATAGACGGATTGCAAGATCAGTATTAACTGTAGAATAATCTCTGACAGGCAAGTATTTTTGAACCAACCCTACCAGTATTCTCATTATCGAGAAATCAGGATGAAAACACGCGTATGAGATGGAATTTTAATGGAGCACAAGTTGAGAGAAGCTGGACTACACTTCACATGCAGCATATTTGTTTCTCTCCTCTCTCCTCCTGTCTTTTACTCTCAGTATGGCCTGTGAGTCCATTATGCAAATTATAGTCATCAGTGCCAGGGAGTACCAGGGAGGGTACACACACACACACACACACACACACACACACACACACACACACACACACACACACACACACACACACACACACACACACACACACACACACACACACACACACACACACACACACACACACACACACACACAGCCATTCATAAAACCCAACACCTGTCACAGAGAATCCTATCGAATCAAAGCCTCCGATAATGGAGAGTGAGAGGCCTTTTTCCACGGGAAGTGCTTTCCAGCTCTTTCTTATGTCTACATTACAGACGTCTCTTCGATATGAATCTCACAAGTCCTCTCACCTGCGCGACTGACATGTGGGAGGAGGAAACCCCGCCTCCCCCCCCCCCTCCTAAGACTCTATAACTCCTTCTTTTGAAACACCCTCTGGCTGGAGGCACATTCCTCTCATCACTGTGACTTCCACAGAAATGCTGGACTCATAAAAAGCAGCCTAGGGGGACTGAAAATGCATTTTCAGTAGATAGTTTATAACATTTGAAATTGACATGAGAGAAATTGCAGTTTTTTAGTTTTCAATTTAAAGGACTACATTCCAATATAGAGCCATTTTTTGTAAAGAGAAAACAGCGAACAAAGCTGTTGTGTGCGTGTAAAAATAAAGGTATTGTCCTGTAAGTAAACCGCTGTTACCACACACATCTTCAGAGATTGTATAGACAAAGGTTGACTTACGTTATTGAATTTACTCACAGCACAAATGTAACTGTGGTGGCTCGCTAACAGGCAGAGAGGAAACCCACATGTCCCGCTTTCAACATCTCAAGTATCAACCTGGTGGTCTGTAAACACAACTTCTAAGAACTGTGAAAATATATATGCCCACGCTTTTTACTTTAGTGTGCATAGAGTCTTCTTTACACTTCAACTTCCTTAAATGCATTTTTTACTGCACAACGTAACACAATTATTGCGTTGATCCCTCAAATGCAGTTATTAAACACTTGTGGAAAGATATAAAATATAAGCAAATCAAGACGGTGACTCAACTGGAAAGTAACTGTGCGTATGTGCATCACCGCTCGACACTCTGGAGGGTGATAATGCTAGTCGTAATCCATATAACACACTCTACAGAAAGAGAACTGCTAGTGTTATTCAGCTGTACTCAAATGAAGTGCCATTGGGCTGGTAAATAAATCTAGTAACACGATACAATTAGCCGATAGTCACTGGACGTGCTAATATCGGCCGATATGATCGGCTGGCTGATTAATCGTTCGGACTCTACAAAATATCTCATAATGCTGAAACCTCTGCATTGTGATACTTGTACCAAATTATTTTCCACTCAGAGTCCTTTTCTGTACACATTTCTAAGACCACCACCAAATCTATGATGAACTACACAAATAGCACCAGGAAATTGAAGTGGCACGTAAAACAGCGCTGCATTGAGACGCTCAAAACACCAAAATCATATCAATAACATACACTTGAAAGCAGATGTACAGATTGACACACAAGTGTTTTCGAGAACATAACGGTGAGGGCAGGCAGCAGGGTATTGCTCTTCACATGTGACAGCCATTTGTCTTTCATTCTAATTCACTGAAGTCTCAAGTGGTCCTCAAAGACTAAAACCTGTTTAACTAAGTATTTTCTTCCATAGACTGATGGATCAGTTGGTGAAAAATGTTGTTGAGGTATTGTTGTTTGTTTTATACATACAGGCCTTTATTTACCTCAATTTCAAGGTGTTTGGGGGAAAAAAATTAAGCATTTCAAAATACAATGCTTAACTGAACACACAGATTAGACATATGAGAGGGGTGGGACAGTGTTCAGCTCATTTAAATAACCAGAGGCCTACATACACATATGTATGGTGCAAACACAGAAAAAAACAGAAAGCAGAGAAACAGAGATGCATGTTTGATTAAAGCAGCACATTCCCCTGATTTTTTCCCCTTCCTGCTGACGCTGGCACCTTTAAATGTTAGCGGGGGTCGTGTTCTGAGCACGCTGCATATTTCCACCCTCATCCACCTCAGCCCTGCACATTCCTGCCCGACCGGCAGGGAGGCCAGGTGTTCGGCACCGAGCACAAACCCCCTGCTGCTAGGCTAGGTTAGCTGAATAACAACAACGCATACATAGAGCCCCATTCACCCGTCTGCTCTCTATCGGAATCTCATGTATTTTATATTGTGTCAAACTAAGCAATAACTTGAATTTACCAGTCCCTCACAGATCAAACATGGAGAATTAAAGTCTAAAAATTTATTTAAATATAACATCTTCTTTTTTCTTTTTTAATACTACAAGAATATCAAGTGGATTTTTGTCTGTTAAGAATAGTGACTTATGAGGTTATGTTGGGTTAACCAATAAGAACCATACTGACACTTTCCGGCCGTCTTTCACCTCTTGTTCAGTCAGTGATTCTGTATGCAGAACTGGCCCTCTCTCTTTGTGCCTTGAACATTTGACAGACTCTCGAAGGTATAAATACTTAAACCACGAATCGCTAAGAACAGCATCAGTGTGTTTAACAGCAAGCACAATATCGATAAGCAGGAAGTTAATGAGCCTCTCTGCATCTGAGTGTAAAAGCTCCCTTGACAAAACACACAATACCCGACGTGCACGCTCATACGTACAATATCTTTTATTCATTTACAAATATTTATGTGTGTGAGCTTTTTGCATTTTGCAGAAATTTAAGATTTGAATGTCTACAGGAACCATCCACGCATTCACATTTTAAACACAAGTTCATGTGTTGATTATAAGGATCACAAGTCTCCACACTGAATTTGCAGAGAGCTCTAAGAAGCTTTCAGTAGATTTGAATTGAAATAATGATACTTAATTACTAAGAGAACAATCCAACAGGACCATAGACTACATGAACGTAGGCTCAGTGACATCACCCATTGGTTTCATAAGCATGCTTTTCAAACCCAACAATGGCAGTCGCCATATTGGAAATTCTTTGTCAAACTAACTTTCGGTCAATCAAGCAACAGGCAAAAAGATGGCGCTGAGATTGGCCTTAAGTCTCCTGGCAAACAGCTACAACGCCCGTCAGTCAGATCAGCCAGACTCTTTGCCTTCATGTATTCAAACGGATGAGTTTTTGAAAAATTCACCCCCTCTACAGTGTGTACATTAAACCTACTCATTAAGCCAGGCTGTTAACACCTATATGTCTGATGGGTTTTGATTGGACTTCCTGTGCTTCTGCAGCCAGCCTTAAGACCATTAAGGAACATTAGTGTTTTTGCACTTCCACATTGGCTTAATTTTTCTACAACACAGGTATCTGCTTTAAGAGAACGCATGCACACATGCCGGGTAGTATTGTGAACCTTCATTTTGAAATTATTTATATTTATATTAGTTATTTATATAAGTCTTTTACAAAACTGGGTCACGGTTAAAGTTTTAAATCTGAGCATTAAGATGAAGTGGTTTCTTCCTCGAACAGTTTCTGAGTCACATGTACAAAATGACCACGTTAAAATAAGAATGGAATTATGCATCTTTTATCATTTCAATTCCGATCATTTGCGAGCAGCTCTGGCTATCGCACCAACGCACTCATACAGGTCTCACAATGTAGTTTGGTGTGATGTGCAGTTCAAGTCATTGTGACAAGTTATAAAAAGGGCAGAAATACACAAATGGACATAACAGTTGTTGCAATGAAAATATAAGATAAAGGGAAGGGACAGGCCTAATGTAAAATACTCATATTGGTGCCTGATACTTACCCTAAACTGAACTGCACTGAACCCTGAAATACATAAAAGCGTGAGTCTTTTAGTAAAAGGCGAAGGGAAGGGGTTAGCCTCTGACATAGTCATGATGACTGCATGATTTACTTAATCTCCTGCACCCTCTGGATCACCCTCTATTCCTATTCTTAGAAGCTGTGGCTGTTCAGGCAATGACACTCGAACACTAAACCAATCACAACTCATCTCATCAGATTTCAACCCATTTTGTGCATTACCATTTTCACCTCAAAATTACTCAAGCCTTTGTTCTAAGTAGCCTTTTATATTCCACTCCTGCTCTTTGCTGACAAACAGATTTAGACTGGGGTTGACATTTAAAAAGAGAGAAAAACAGCTGGTAGTGTGTGTGTGTGTGTGTGTGTGTGTGTGTGTGTGGGGGGGTGGGGGGGGGGGGGGGTGGAAAGTGTACTAGGAAAAGGCTTTTATCATAAGAGTAATCTTTTAGCAGCAATACAACTGTCATTTTCCTGGAATATCTGCACCACCAACTGAACTGTGTCCACAGTGTTGAAGTAGTATGTCTCTATACTAGAGAGAGAGGATGTATAGAGTCTGTGAGTCACTTGCTAACGCACCGAGAAGAGATTGCTTGATTTACCCATTCATTTTTTTTTTTTTTTTTTAACTATGACTTCTTATGGGGCGGCTGTGGCTCAGTTGGTAGAGTTGTCGCCTCTCAACTGGAAGGTCGAGGGTTCGATCCCCAGCTGGGCAACATGTCCGATGTGACCTTGGGCAAGACACTTAACCCTGAATTGCTCCCACTGCTTCGTGGTGGTGTATGGATGAGATTAGTTACTTCTGATGGATGATACTACATAGCGACCATTACCATCAGTGTGTGAATGGGTAGATGTGACCTGCAGTGTAAAAGCGCTCAAGTCCATTTACCATTTATGGTTTCTATAGGAAAATCATACAGACTAATCTGAAGACCTAATTCTATGATTGACTTTAGACACACTTCTGAAGAAACCAGGAATATAAGACTCAGGAAAAAGATGTATAAAAACATCATAACTAGCATTAAAAAGACAGCACTTATAATTCCCTTCCTGGAAGCAACAGGGTCTCCTACCTTGGGAAAACAACATGCACAGTGGGCTATGTGATTGCAACATATGCACACAGGTTTGCATTATTACACAACAGCCTAAACCAACACACCAAATAGGAAGCTGAGTGGTAAATCCACAATATGTAACAAATGTGTGAGTTTGTGTAATACAACCAAGAACAAAAAACACATGTTTTGGTGTTGAAAATATTGATACACTTTTATATTGTGATATGAGGTGTTCTTACACTGTTTTGATTCTTAAAAAAAATAAAAAAAATCATTTTTTTAAATTCATAGGGGTTTTTTAAGACATTCTTTCTTTGCAAGGAACAAACAGAGTGTAGTGCTTTGATTTCAGAGTTATTATCTAATATGGATGTGGTCTGACTCTGATTGCATCAAAAAGTTAAACTGTTTTTACTCCCATTTCTCTTGCACACTTACATTTCAATACTCATGTACCCACGCTAACAAACTCATGCACAAGTTCTGCTTCCATAAAACATCTGAACATTAACTGAATAGCATGTTTCTCATTCTTGTACCTGCTATGGCCGGTGTCTGAATTTGTGTGCACCCATGGATAGGCTCACAGAGTATATGTCCTTTTTGCTGATAAATGAGATTCAGTATGATGCATAACTCAGAAAACTTAGAGCACTGCCTTATGTTGCACACTAATGGTTAATTACACGTGACCAGTGTGCATAGTCGGTGGATGCTGCTTTGTCTGTCTGAACTCGTTCCTATGCCAAGAAATTCAACAAGCGTCAATCTACTTTATAACTTTAATGTCACCTTTTCTTGTCAGTTTTGGCCCTTAAACTCTTTGTTTAAAGCTTATAGATCTTTCTATAAGTCAGGGGAGAAAACTAGTAAACTATTCTTATCCTTTTTTGTACATAGAATAAACAAATTTTCAAACTACAAAGAACATCAAGGTAATATCAATGAGTTGAACTTAGTGTGAATTAAATACCCACAAAGCTAAGCAGCTGTAGGCCCTGCTGCAAATCAGATCATCCAAGACGAAGAGACTAATCAAAAGCTGAGTGAATACTTCAACGGCTCACTTTAATGTACTAAAGCTCCTATAGAACAAGAAGCATCAGAGAGGGAGAGGTGTGAGGGGACGGCTTGCTATAAATGGTTGTATATGAAGAGGTGAAGATGAAGAGATGGAGCTGGGTGGAACACATTGTGGTTGGTAAACAGGGCCAAAACAGGAAAGCGTGGGCCAGGTCGACAATCACCTCACAGCCTGCATACAACATTTCCACGCTGTAGAAAATACGGTAAGCTGCTGCAGACAAAAATGCTTATACAGCAATTAGTCACTTTTGGCATGTCGTGAGGTGTGAAGGCAGAATTTTTTGTGTTTTTTTTTTTTTGCTGGCTTAAACTTTTTTCAAGGACACAGTTTGCATACAACACACCGAAGAGCATGCTTAAGCGTAAATGTCACACATCTGATAGAAATCTTCAAGCATTGGTGAAGTTTGATTTCTGCTCACATCACTCAACAAAGTGCAAACAGTGCACTTAATGCACAGATTTGACAGCATATTTTATGAACCCCCATGAAAAAAATATGCAGCTTATGAATATATCCTGTGCTACCGGCATGCATGTGTTCTGACTGCCGTCTGCAAGAATGACAGAGAACAACTTTAAGTTAATTCATCGCAACATACAGAAGTGTGGTTCTTGCAGGGACTGCCGGCATACTGGCAGTTTTTTTATGTTTATATATATTTTTTAAATTGTATAATGCTAAACTCTGTGAAACCAGAGTAAAAGGATGTTCTTAAAATAATAGAAATGTACAAACAGTTGGACCTGAGTCAGGTCATATACCAATGTTAGACAGCAACTTACAGAAATATTCCTTGACTGAAAAATGATGTTTGTAGTTCTTCATAGTCTAACTGGTATCAGATAGGTACAGTACTTGTCAATAGATACACCTTCTATCAAACCAGTATCAAGAAAGGAATGTGTATAAAAACTGTACGGCTGCTTTCCCATTCAACTGGCACAGTGTAACAATAACATGCTTTGACTATGACTCCTACCTCCCTGTAGTGGTGTTGTGCTGCACCTTTGAGGTTTCTGATGAGGTTCATTTTTAAATCATTTAAATTTCAAATATTTGTATCGTTTAATGAAATCACAGCCCTTCAGGCAGGTGACCAGTCCGAGCTTTTAATTGGTATACAGTGTTTCCCCTACCATTATTTTAGGGGGACGGCCCGCCCCCCCAATGGCACCCCCCGCCCCCCCTTGAAGGTCAAGTTAAAGCTGATATATAATTAGATATTATTATTATTAATTCATTCATTCTCCACACACTCCCAGATTTCCTACTTTATCCACTGTCCTATCTAGATAAAAGCAAAAAGACCAAAAATAAATGTTTAATCCTGAGGAACAAGCCCTGTAAACTTAAAAGTCAAATTATTGCAGCAGCTCACGGTGTTAGCTTAGCCAGTGATAATCAGTTGCTAGGTTAACGCTTGAGCAAGAGGTGCATAAAACTGCGGAGATGAATAGCCCTGTACTACTGTGTCTTAGATCAAAGTGTCCGAGAAATGTCATGTATTGTCCTGTTGCTAGTAGCTTCCATGCTGGCAGAGAGCAGCCATGAGTCAGCCTGCGCTAGCCCCCTGCCTCACGCTGAAATCAGAGAAACCACAAGAATGTAACAGCTTCTGTTATTATCCCTCCCTGCTGCCTCCCTGCCTGATGCCCCAGAAAATAGGAACGAGGCTGCCGGTCTCTCTCTCTCTTGCTCTCTCTCGCTCACTCTCTCTCTCTCTCTCTCTCTCTCACACACACACACAGTCTTGTTCTCATGTTCTCTCCGTCTTCTCCTTCTCATCTCTGAAACACACACACAAACTCACACATATACCAATTCTCTCAGGGTATGGTTGTCCATTTTGCTCAGCTTTCCTTCTGCACACACAGTTGCAGACAGTATAAAAGCTCATACAAAGAACCTGACATTGCAAAATCACATACACTGCCATTTGTTTTTCCTACAGAGGATTGCTGCAGACCCAGAGGTACCAGACTCATAGAAGCATCGAGACAAATGCCCACAGAGCGCTCAAGCTGACACAGTACATAACTAGCACACAGACACACAGTCAAATAGATACAAAGATTTCAACATCGACAAACTGATCGTCCAATAAATCAACTTTAAAATCTTATATTCTCTGTTAAATAGACACCCTGTTTGATTTTTTAAAAATGTAAATCAATGCTTTTAACAGATGTTTAAATGTCAGTCAGTGAACAGATACTATTTGTTATTGTTTAGTTAAATAGCTTACAACACAAAATTAACTAACAAAACCCATAAAGTTATGTTAAATACAGTGCCAATGAGGTTATATAATAAAGACATAAAACACATGATAGGGGTTGAACGATTATTGGCCTGGCCGCTTACCTGGGGCCGATATTCAGAATGTGGCCGATTATCTGTGTCGGCATTTTATTTTATTGTTTGCTGATAATATAAATTCATTAAAAAGTGGACAAGTGGCAGGGGTGTCTTTCCCCTCTGGGACTGTTTACCCTCACCACTCTGTCTCATATAATGTCCCGCCCAAAACACTTTCTGATTGGCTAGATGTCATACGAGTAATAGATAATCAACACTGAAGCTCGGGTGTCACTAGCATGCACAGAGACGAGAGCAGCCTGGAACTGGAGGAGAGCCTTGAGTTGTCTTGCGTTGGATATTGTAATATGCAAATTCTAAATTTTAACTAAAATATTTTTTATTTCTACTGTAGATATCAGTTTCAAATATCAGTTATCGGTCAAATTAAGTTATAATAATCGGTATTCATCGCATTAGATCAATTTGACTGAATGGTGCAATGCAACTTACAATTGTTGTATTTAAACTCTGTAGGAACAAGAGTCCTTTGCATTAGAATGGAGCTCTGGAAAGCTGCATGTGAAATGTTCACTGCCGTACACCGAACTCATTTTTGTGTGACAGATAGCTGACTCAGCAGCTTCTCTTAAAGCGTAAAAGTTCTACCTGTCTTATAGGCCTTATATCGTGCTATTCAGGAGCAATTTTTCATTCTATGCTACCGTGAGACAACAGATGTTTTTTTAATTCTCAAACCAAAGACAGTCAGAGACAGAGACTGTTGTAGAAACTACTTCCAAAAGCGATCATCCATTTTGCAAGCAACATGGATGATAACCGATTCAAAATATTACATTTCAGCCAGTAGGACATTTTTTTTTAAATATAAATCATATTGCGTCTCGGCTGTCAATTTATCTGTCTATAGCAAGCCATCTTGCTCATACTACTCGTATCCTGGAGTGCTACGTCTATGTTTGTGTTTCATTGATCAGACCAACAGACTTTGGTCATTTTAACCAGCTGTACTGCATTGTGACGACTTTTGAGCTAAGGTTGACACAGCAGTTAATGTTGCAACACAGCCATACTGTGGTGTTAATGTTTATAGTTGCATTTTCTCTAAATCCTGTTGCAAAACACAGCTCGAGATTCACATAATGGAGCCCTGAGGATAAGGAGACCTGGGGTACAAGGAGCCTCTGGTCTTTTTTGCATAGACGACCAAATGCATGTAGGTTCCCATTGCAAAAGAGAGCAATGGTTTCCACAGCTTTGTTGGTGTCAACACAAACATATGGTTCAATCGGCCTGCATTTAAGTATTACCTCAGCTGAGAACCTATACCGCACACAGAGAATATCATAAACTATTTACTGAATGTTGGCTCACTTTTTAGGTGACTTACATTCAAAATCTACAACAATAGCTTAAGGTGTGCAGCATCAGTTACCGTGGCGATCTGGCTAGGTTAAATGAGAGCCACCTTTGTGACATGGAAAACTCTGGCTTTAAGCACAGCATACCTCCATAACCCTTTAATCTGGCTTTAAAGCACACCCCTGATTTATTGTGACAGAAGTTGGCTTGAGGAAAGGATCACCCCTATCATCAGGGTGTGACTCCAAGAGCCCTGATGTCAACAAAAGAGTTTGGGGAGATGCATGTGCATGATTATTGTGCGTGTTCAGTTCAGCTTACGGAGATGGACACACCCTACAAAAAAAGGAGGCCCCATCAGTTTTTTTAACCAGATATCTCTACTAAAGCTGTTGCTTGTCACTGCATCATGTGACATGTACAGTGATAACATTTTCACAGCCCCCATCTACGTACTTATATGTACATTACCACTCTGTTGACTAAACAGAGGAAATGACGACGAGACAAAACCACCTTAAACTTAAACAAACTGGTTATGTTAACTGGACTATAAGAAACGAAGGGAAATCAGAGGTGATTGATGGAAAACAAGCATGCAGTGGATAAATGAGAGGCAGTAAAAAAATAAAAATTACAATCGTCCTGTGTTTTAGGCCTCCCTTTATGTACTTGTTTGAGTTGGACAGGGAATCCCTTTGCGCTTCCTCAACAGGTCTCCAAGCATAACAAACAGCGGATGAAAAAGGTTTTGCCAAGTAAACTGTTGACGTTCCAGAAATAACCCTGTCAAGTGTCACACAGAATCACATTACATGCCAAAAAAAGAGGGCGAGAAAATACAGGCTATGAAAAATGCTAACCAAATTAATACCTTCAGTGTTCTGGTCATTGGAATATGCATGGCCTATTTCTGACTGGGACACATGAATTATGTGAGGTTGGAAACTTGAGGTTCACAAAAACCTCCAATATCACCATGTTTTAGCTGCACAACGGCAATTTAATCCAACTAAACTCTGGAAAAACATTTGCAAACCAGTGTTTTTCTTTAACCTTAAGCGGTCAAATTTCACCTCAACCTGGGATCAACACAATTATCATGAAGGGAGCACAGCAGAAAAAGGAAGGCAAACCATTTTTGGCTCTAACCCACTGTTCTTAAGCAACCGTGTCCTTTGACCTACCAAAGGTATTCAAGTCTCTTTAAGCAGCTGTTTCAAAGGCAGACCTGAGGATCTGAAGCTGACACACACACACTTATACACACCCATACTAAGCTCAGGTTGCACAAGCAGCAGGTTTGAAATGTGCACCTGGCAATAGGTCTACAACTCTTTGCTGAACAAATCGTAATACATGAAACGGTATTCAGGTTTTTGTGTGAATGTTCAGGGAAGGGGAAGGTCTGTGTTTATTCCGTTTGGTTTGGATGCTGGGAAGGATTTTGAGGAAGAAAAGGACAAGCTTAAGCATGCACTGGAGCATAACTTGAGTAAAGAGTAAGGAGCCAGCTGTACCTGCATACCTGAGGAGCGTAAATGTGGGGGTGGGGCTGCACTGGAGAGAGAGAGAGGAGTCCTCTCTTTGAGAAGAAAATGCAGGGTATAATCATGATCTTGCTGTAATGCTATGATAATGTGCACATGGAGCAGTGGTGATAAGGGAGGACTGATCTCGTCAGCTAAATGGCCCCTTTTTGACATAGGCTTAAAGGCAGCATGCAACTGAAAGACATGTTCTTATTTAAAACAAGAACAATGAACTTTTGTTTCATCATATGTCTTCTACTTCCTAAATAGAATTCTTGAAATTTCTAGTAGGACGTTGCTAGGTGTCTAATTTCCTAGTCAGTTAAACTGAATTTTAAATCCAGACTAAACGCCTAGTCTACAGGTTTAAAAACAGTCTGAATTCATCATAATTTATTTCAAAAAGTTGAGAGTAAACAATGTCAATTTGGCTTACAGAGTGTGGCTAACTTTAGCAATGCTAGCACGGCAAGCCTTCATTCCTCCCAGCAGGTTAACATCCACATGACTGTGCTGAATGTGGTAACGCATTGCTCTGATCAATATGCCAATTTTAATACATCAGTGTTTCCCCTACCATTATAATAGGGGGGCGGCCCACCCCCCTTGAAGGTAAAGTTATTAAAACTAAATAAATAAATAAAAAATTTAAAAATGTATTTACTTTTGGGCTTTTTGTGCCTTTATTGTAGACATAGGATAGTAGATAGAGTCGGAAATCAGAGAAAGTCATTTAAGGATACCTTTCCGATAGAACAGGACAGCTGTCATTAAAAGTAACGCATGAACACCAAGATTCCTTCAGGTGTTTGTGTCAGCGTCCGTCTGCCCGCGCACCTCCCCCTCTTATAGTTTAGCAAATCAGACACTGATACTGCATGTAAATCAGACACTTGCAAACAACAAATGTGTGTACCAAATAATATTTTTGCATCGGTCAAGGGGTACATAGCTAAAATAAATATTTCAGAGGCAGTCCATTATTCAAAACAGTTAATGTTCTATTTCATACTTACGCAGCCGCCTTTTTCCCATTCCTCTATTTACCCGGACGTATGCAGCTGTCCATCTCATACCCAGTGATCACTTTAATCCAGTAATGTCTTTATGTTGCGCTGTCTTAATCCCACCTCTGCAAGGCAAGCTAAATCCATCTCACATCCCTCAAACTATAATCTAGCCAGCTTTATCTCCTGCCTCTGTTGGCATAATCTAGTCCAGCATTTTTTTTTTCAGTAACTGGGTTAGACAACACAAGTGACTCATAATAGGGCAGATACCAATGATAAATTGCAGCTGATATCTAGAGAGTCTATTTATGTTGCCAAGGCCTACAGGCTAGTGGGCTAGTGCAGTAGAGTCAATCCCTTTCAATAAATCTAAGCAGTTTGAGTTCTCGATGTTGATCCAAGACAAAAATGGGTACAGTGTTTTCTTTAGAAAAGTACATTTGGATTTTGCCTATTTTGTATGCTGATGGCATTGTTGAATTGAGGTCGGTTCAATGCAATTAAGCAAGCAAACTCTACCCATGAATATTGCTTAGTCGTACAAAATTATTGATTGGTTTACAGCAGACAGATTAATACAATGCCAGAGCTGTAGCTTGCAACAGGTACTGGACTGTTGGTCAGCAATTACGAACCCAAAAATAACAGTTGGCCGTCTTGTTAATGGGCGTCTGTTTTAAGCTCTTTTTTCACCTCTTGTGTATTTTGAACATAGGGACTGTGTGGATCATGTGGGTTAATGTGTGGCATTAATTTAGTCAGTATGTATATGTTTATTTATTTAAAGTTGTTTAAAAAAATTGTGAAAACCTGATGCTGCCTTAAACACAAATTGTTCCAAATCTCATCATCACCGTGAGGAATACAGGTTATTAATCCAACACTGGTATCAGATTGGCAAATACCCACAGGTATTGGATCAGTATCAGACCTCAAAAAGTTGCATCGGCCCATATCTAGTTATTTAACACATTTAGTGTGTGTCTGTGGGTGTGTATGTGTGAGTGAGTAGTAAGTGAGAGACACAATTAAGAGTAAGGGGTCTGTCTCCAGTGCCTTTCTCTGGCCGGATAACTTGCTGTTTCAGCTTATCAAGTCATTATGACTGCCTGCTAACTGAGAAAACCATTACCATAATATGCAGTTTTATTTGATTAGTTATGCGTGATCCAGAGAGTGCTGGGCAGAGAGAGGGAGAGAGAGAAAGAAAGAGAGGGGGACAGAGTTAGATGGGAGTAGAGGTGACCCTGATATGACATTAATACATCTAGGACTTCAACTACTAAACTGTTTTTTGTAGAGAGGCACTATTGCTTGATTTAGTCATTTTACAGACAAATGATCCTTACTCAAAACCACTGTGTATAATTAACAGTTCTACCCACTGGCTTATTGGATAGAAAATGTTGAAATTTTACTAGCCAGGAATGGATGACCAATCTACCAGTAAGTTGCATAATTTACCAGCAGTTTGCTGGTGCCAATGTATGTGCCCTGCTCAAGCCCTCATATTGAATTCTTAAATAAGCATAAAGAACTTTGAGACCTGGTGGACAATGCTTAACAACCATTCATAAATTGTGTTTATTCTTCAAAGAAATCAGTTTATTCTCTGTTAGAATTAAATCCATCTTCCCCAAATTCCCAAGGTCACTGTTGTTATTATTATGCCAGTTTTCAAAGGCAGAGAATGATTATTTTTAGTGGTGACTAAAAGATTTTTACAAAAATGTGAGTCCTCTATTTTCTGAATGACACGAGAATACAAACCGGAAAGCCAATGAGGTGCCTCTGCATTATACTTAGATTGTGTATTACCAATCAAAAATTCACATGCCACTCTTACTATTCCACTACTTGCTTTCCACTTTGGAAGACGAGATCTGTCCCGGCACCTTTGTCCTGGCATTATGTAGTTGTGGTATCTTGCACAAAATAAACACTGTGTTTGGGACTCGGGAGAAGATTTTCACTGAAGAGTTGTGCCATATCCGCCCCAGCAACAGACCACTAACTAGCTGCCTCTTTGGGAGCTGTCTGAGCTTGATATTTATGTGAATGGACTGCTTTTTGGCTGGTTCAGTTAAGGACTGCCAGTCAGACAGACTGAAAGAACCGTAGCTCAGGACAATAATGGTGATCTGAGGGTGCTGCCAGCATGTGCCATGTGGGGCATAATTGTTCTTCTTCCAGCCTGTTCCAGATCAGGCAAATTTGTAAATACACGCCGACTGCTTTGCATCCCATTTCAGAGCGAGTTATTGGCAGTAATGTCCCTTCATGTAATTACTGATGCAAGATGTACAACATTGAAGGAATAAGCTGGCACAAAATTACCTGTAACTTGGCAACAGTTTGGCCGGTGTGCAGCCACTGTTAACTGAAATGTCTGAACTCTTGTCTGTCACCGGCTCTGCCTACTGTCCTTTCCAACTGCAAATAGGACTGTGAGCTTTCCAAAGGGTTATAATAGAATGAGCAGACAGCTGGTCCTCTTGGTTAAACATGAACAGGCTGCTCTTTGACAGGGCTGTCACCAATAGTCAGCATGGGTCAGAGGGAGCCTGGTCACACTTCAATAAAAGAGGAGGATCTAATGAGGGAACTTAAAGGTAAGTACCACTCAATTTGAAACATTCACAGGCAGAATTCAAATCACCGAGTCATTCATTTATGTATAGGGAGGGAAAAAATATGGCAGCCCTGCTTTAACAGAGAAAAAAAATATGATGACGAAAGTCAAGACAGTTATTACTTATTAGTACTAATACCAAGGTTTTTTTTCATAGTGCTTGGCAATGAATTCATGCCTATTAAAGCAGGATACGTAAATGCTAGTACCTTTGAAGCCTGATAATGTATCTTGCCTGCAGCACCCAGCCATCAGCCTTCTTACCAGCGCTGTCAGTTAACACCAATACTAGGCTGTCAGCACTATGAGCACCATGTTGAGTGGCTGGGTGTGCCTTAACCAATTTTGAGACTAACCAGATGTAATGTGTCAGGCAAAGATAGAAAGAAAAAGGGTGAGCTAAAATCTAAGACAGGAGAAGAAGGTGAGAGAGTTAAGAGACAGCAGACAGAACTCATGATTCAAAAGAAGAAATGCTCCTAGACTGAAAAAAAAATTAAGAGAGTAAACTTCATTGAGTAAAGTATTTGTTCTATTGCCTTCATCTGTTCATTGTGCATAACCCCTTAAACCTTGACACCTTGTTTGAAGCAGATGAGATGTGGGCGCATGAAGTTGCACACATTCTGTGCTCCTAGCCCTTCCCAGAGTATACACATCTCAGCCCTGCAAGAACAATAGTTGACCTTTGACTTCTTTGCTATGTGGGCTGTTTTATGATGTTTACCCAGGAAACTGTCGTCTTTATGCATCTTCTCTACAGGCACCAGTTAAACCTGCGGAGACACATCTGCAAAAAAACGGCACGGTAATAAAGTGGTAGGGAGGTCTAAAGTAGCCATGAATTTGCTGCACCTCCTGGCTTACCACATTAACACTAATGAAACAGCCTAATGCATTGATCCATCAACCAAAAGGATTGAGGATGTAGTGCTCCCAGTAAAAGACTGCAGTTTCTTAAGTTCCCATTCATCCAAAGAAAATCATACGGTGATTAAGACAGAAAAAAAACAGCTTGAAAACTCTAAAGCAACATTATTTATGTCCTAGCTTTCAAGCTACATGCAATGTTGACCAACAGTTTCTCAAACTGTTGTGAATCTATTACAGGCTGCAGGCTATGCCCCGAGACTAAAAATAATTCAAAGTTACGACAACTGTCAGACTGGTTGTTAGCCAACAAAATAACATTCTAAGGTTGAATTACAATTTTCAGCCAAACAATATCAGGATAAATTTGAGCAGCATGCCTTGGGATCTGATTAAATCCCCATTCCTGCTGCCCCTGGATCCCCATGCCCTCTGCTACAACGAGCACTACATCCCTGTGGCCCGTGCCACACCTGTGCCCCCCTGTCTCCTTTCCTCACTTCTTCACCTCACTTTTTTTTTTTTGTATGTTTCCTATCTCTCTCTCTGTCTCTCTCACACACTTCTGCTGTACTCCATGGGGGATGGCAGGTTCAGGTGTGCTGCTCAAGTAAACTGAGGACAATGCCACAGGCAATATAATCTTCACCAGCTGAGTCCATCCTCTCTAAAAACTTCTTCAGCTTCAATGGAATAAGCAAGCAAGGGTTTTCTACAACACAGCGTTCTCCTAGTGCTCGTTATTTTTTAGTTTTTCATTTGCATTAGAATCATTTCGGTTGACAACAAAAGCATTAAAAAAAATGTTCATTTGCCTATTTAGTCTTGTTTATGTGTGAACAATGCAACACTGCACAGCTTCCAGCACTACTGCATATTTCACATATCAGAGACGTCATGTGTTGGACTGACTTTTGTCTGGCAGAGCTCAAAATCTACAGTTGTGGAAAAAAGCCGGATCACCACTACAGCCATCAAACAGCCTCGGATAGTGTCCCAAATTAAAATGTGCAACAAGGCAGGCCTAATTCCAAAGACAAGTGGTTCAGCTTCAGCGACCACCTGCCTTAGAAAAGGATTCCCGAACATATTTAGGTCAAGTCCCACAATCAACATAAGGTTGAACACACATTTGGAAGCCATCTGTTTTGTTCTGTCAATATGGATTCCTTCTTACAGAGACGCTGTCTAACATATTGTCACTACAAAGGGCTCTGGTGCACAATTCACAGATACCTTCAGTTGCTGGCTTGGAAAAACTTAACCTCGCTACTGGATTTCATTCACAATTCCTTCTCTTTGGTGGATTTCATTCAGACCTAATTGCGTTTCTGTAAGATGTTGATTCTCAAGTCGTTTTGCAGCTCAGACAAAGAAAAAAGGACAAGTTAGAGCGGAAGAGGGAGAGAAAGAGGTGAGACAAACAAGACAGAGCAGGGTCCATATGATCTCAAGCAGCGGCAGCAGACTGGCAAGCAGCAGGCAGCGGAGGAACCGACTGCGACCCAAAAGATGTGGCACGGATGGTGGAGGATTACGTCATCGAGAGAAAAAAAAAAAAAAAAAAAAGGAGGACGCCTCATCACAGCAGACCCTCATATTACCATTACTTAACACCTCATGGTTAAAAGCTTTAAAGCAAACGTGGGAACCTTTTTTAACCATTTACTTCATGCAAAAACATGAACATTTATTGCACCATGGGAAGCTAAATGCAGGGTAGCAATAAGCAGCTTATCCATATAGGCCCTCTCTTGTGTCATTTCTAGAATGTGACGCCGGCGCTTTACCAATCATTCAGCAATGAATGACAATAAAACACACATACATTTTTCCATAAAGGATGTGTTTTCGCTTTCTTTACACGCCGTTTATTCTCTATGGTACAAGAAATACATTAGCTCTGTCTAATAACACTTGCCCTGGGGGGGGGGGGGGGGGGGAACAACGCATATTACTTAATAATCACCAATTAATAGTGTTTAAATCTGCATCTTCAACGCCACATGACCCCATAACATGATCCCATTAAACGCCAAACTGGACTGTGTCATAAAAGGGCTTATTGTACACTAAATGAGCTGTAAGTGGCCTGTTTGTTTAATTATAAAAAGACAGGTCAAAGGGGAGTTTTATTTCATTCAATAAACCTTCAATTGACAGTGGATTAGCTACTGTTTTCGCCGCTACGTAAACTCAGCAGCGAGATGTTGAATGGGATGAGAAACAGCTAGCTAACAAGCAAGCAAGCAAGCTACGAAAACCGATGGCTTATTGAGGTTATAAGATAAAATGTATATTCTTTTTCGTGTTCCACTAAAGCAGATGTTAGTGCAGCAACGGGGAGACGCGTGTTTCCATTGTAATATCGCATAACATTAGTCTTTTTTTGTTGCTGTGCGGGGAGCAACTTGGATAAAAAAAAAAAAAAAGTGACAGCGCTAAGCTAGCTAGCTAACGTCAGCTGGCTGTGGAGACTGGTGGCCTGTGAATGAGAGTCTTTCTTACCGTCATAAACTGCTCCAGGGGCGTCCAGTTTTTAAGGAATATTTTTTTTTTTGCTGTATGAGGAAATGGTTTTTGTGTGGGGGGGTGGGGGCGATAAAGCCCGAACATCCAAGATCAGTTCACCCAGTGCCGATGAAACCCAAGCATCATTATCACCGTCTTCATCAGAACTCGGGAGTCCGGCGCTGCTTCACACACATCCATCCAGCAGAGCGGGGCCTCCTCCGGGCTCGACCATGCAACTGGCTCGGCGACGACGGATAATCCACAAGACGGGAGCCCCCGCAGTAACCATTGGCTAAACACGGCGACTAAGCAGTCATTTCAGGTCGAGAGAATGAAAAATATGTTCCCACGCAGGCTTTAAATCAGGACACTGAGACCAGCAGAAGGTTAAAATTGGGAAATGTTTGGACATTAATCGCAGAATAGGCGTCTTTTTGCGTTTCTGACTTTTCCCCCAACACGAGCCTGTCCGTTGAAGTCAGCGATCCCTGGTCTCTCTCTCTCTCTGCAGCTGCTTTGACTGCCTTGTCTGCCTTGCAGCACACAGCAGCGATCAGCATAGCGACGTAATGGCGCAAAGCGAGCGCCGCTACAGGGGGCGGGGCCATGGAGCGTAGAGGCGCGCAGTTTGTTTTGGGGTGTTCACTGTGTACTCTTGCAGAACTCCTTTCTACAATAAAAATCTGAAATATTCTTACAGCTGTCTGAATAGAAACTTTGTTATGCAAAACATTACGACCGTGTTGATTTGATCTTTTTTTCTTATTATTATTATTATTATATATTTTTTTTTTTTCTCTTCAGATTTTTTCTGATTGTGTCATACTGGCTGGTTGGTGGGTGGCTAGGCTTGGGGGAGCATTAAGTGTGAGTGAATGCGAGTGTGTGTGTGTTGGGGTGTGGGTGTCTCTGTGTTTAAATGTTTGGTATTATGTTTTGGATTTACCTTTTATTTTTATTTTGTATTATGATGATTAATTTATGTTTTTTATGATGCATCTCAAGGGAATATCCTTGAAATAAATTACAAATATTACAAATATTGACAGATGTATTGCCACACATGTTAGTCTATGTCTTATCATATTGTAATATTTGGCCTTATATCCTAATATAAAGTGCAAACTGGATTTATGAATTACTGATGTTAAAACACATGACATTTGCATAATAGATCAATATATTAAATAACTTTTTATTTTGTACACTGTACTTAACACAGTAGTTTAACGCTGCTTTATGACGCTGCAAGTGCACGTGTAACATTTGATTCAAAATTAATTGTAGTTATTTGACAACGCATTTTTTTTATCGAAATATATGCTTTGCCAAATACTTCTTTTTATATCTTAATTTATTTGTATTTTTTTTGGTATGGTTACCTGAATTTTATAATGGTATAATAAACTTTTTTTTGTAATGAAAATGTTTCTCAACTTTCATTCCTACACACACACACACACACACACATATATATACACTAGCACACACACTTACACACACACACACACACACACACACACACACACACACACACACACACACACACACACACACACACACACACACACACACACACTTACACACTTACACACACACTCTTTCAGAATAAATATCATTCTGAGTTTCAAGATTTAAATTGTAAAACATATTTCATTTGTTCTCTTTCACTTCAAGTCCAAGCTTGCCCATTCAGACAAAATTAATCTATGGCCCTGTCATTCATGGATAGAGTCAAAGAGAGCTAGATGGTAACACGTTGTGAGAGAGGTAATGTGGAGTGTACTGACCTCAAGTGGCTCGGAACAGATATAGCGTACAATGCAGCTAACAAAGGCCCATTGTACAGCTACTCTGTTTGGCATACAATGAAGTTAGCAGATGAAGCGGAGTGGTGAGAACAAGACAATAAGCCCAGTGTTGTTGATATGCATATCCCAAAAGCCCTTTGTAGTGAGTAAATGATGGAGCAGACCTATATTTCAATACAGAGTTAACTACTGAGGAGAGTGAAATGTTTGATACAGCATTTTTTGTTCAAATATTAGGGAAAACATTTCTTAATGAGGACTGCATCGTGCCAAAGCCCGCAATCTGCTGCACAAAAAAAATGTGCATCTTGCTCAAGGTCAATAATAAAACTGAGCACAAGCTATCCTTATAAACAACAGTCCTACACTCTGCAAGATCAACCATCTGCATGCTTTATGAACAGGTTTCTATCACATGGGCCTTCTCTACTGATCTATTGGAGAAAACAATGGATTCCATTAAGCTGCTTTTTCTATGACATGGTAAACCTTAGGACAATGATGTTAAGTAGTGTCAGTGTATGTATATCTTCAACAATATGAATTATGTCCTTTTATCTTTAGACCTGTCCATACAGGGTGCTAGATCGGAAGTGTACCAACTATAAACCATGAAAATATGAAGACTTCTGACTGAGGAAAATTGGATACATTATGCCAATAATGTGTGGCTTCATAGACTGTATGTCTCCTTAAAGGTTGTTGGAGAGCTCACCTGTGATGACTCATAATAACGCTGTTCATTACAGTTAACATAATTAGATACATAACATGAATAACCTCATAAAGAGCAATGATACATATCAACATATTTTGAGTATGCACGTACGGACACATTTGAGTGAACACTTCAAATCAACAGCAAAATCTTCAGTTTGTTTGGAAATGTAAGTCCATGTTGAATATCTCAAATAGGAAATATGTCTGTTGATGGATGTTCTTTACGACTGACTGTCTTGGCCAGGTCTCCCTTGGAAAAGAGGTTCTTAATCTGAATGGGCCCAACCTGGTTAAATAAAGGTTAAATTAAAAATGCTGATTGTTTGGGATGAAGAAATAAAGTTATCTTTGATGAGTGAAGAATTGGGATTTAAAAACATTCAAAGCTCTTAAGGAGTAATGTGTCCATGTGTATACTGTATGCAAGTTCTGAATGATAAATTACAAATATAGTATCAGAGCATCTCTATCCTGGATATCTCAAGTCCCAAACAAATAGAAGCAAAACTAAACTAAAACATTCAAGGCAGGATACCTATACATGTAGTTCAGGAAATATAAAGTTATTTGTAAATGTGGTGAACCTAGCTATTAAAGTGAGTCTTTTGCAACACTGTTAAAAACTTTCACACAATGACACATAAAGTATAACTGCGGCTGTTCACTTACGTCTTTCCGACAACATGTATTTCATCACATGAACATCATCTGAGCAAGCTTCAAAAAGTTTTATTTGTACAACACAGTACAGGCTTATCAACCTTATAAATAAAACAATTGAAACCCCATCTTACTGTCATTTGACTGGTAACATACTTCAAGATTCAAAAATGTTGCAAACATTTTTTTTTGCATATGTGGGAAGACAATTTGTATGCCAACAATTCTTTTGGCCAAGATGTTTTTTTTTTTTGCTGCAAAAAAAGGTCAGACACGCTTCCAGGTTTTTTTTTCTTGCAGTCTATTCAGAGAAAAACATGATTTCCAGTAGAATACTAAAGTGTCAGGAAAAGCCAAATGAGATCCATGTTAATTGTGAACACAACGTCCCCTCTCTCCATCCTTTTCAAACTTTCTCCTCTTTCAGCAGATAGAGGATCCTGTCCCTCCTGGATGTGTATGGTGTGTGTTTCAGCTGAAAGAGGTGAGCAGGAAACAGGTTCCCACTGGGAGCATACATTTCTTCTCCCTTCTGTCCCATCAGAGAACGCAGAGTCTTGTTTCTGGAAAGAATCTTATCGTAAAACTCAACACCACCTTTGGCATAATCACGGGACACTCCAGCTGCAAGCCGGTCAGAGCTCATGTCATTCCAGTGGCTGACAGCATCCGAGGTGAGGAAGTAGGACACGGCACCGAGCCCCAGTGCGACGATGTTTGCAGCCCCGCGAAACAATGGCGAAATGGAATGGAGACCAAACACCTGCTTCAGCACCACGCTGTACACCCAAACACCACTCAGGCAGAACGGGGCAACGACAGCATTCAAAACAGGTCCTCCTGATTGCAAGCGGGCCACTTCTCTCGCTATGGCAAACTTCTGTGCCTCACGGGAAAACACTAGAGCTTCCTTCAGAGCTGAGCCGGTATCACTGCTCCAGTCCACCGCTTTACCGTTTATGAAAATGGTGCGGTTGGTGATTCCGCTCGGGTCATCTGCTGAGCTGTTAAAGTTTGCAGGGATGCCAATTTGAGCGCCTTTAGGAAGCCAAGGGACACCAGCTCCCACTGGATGGAACCCAAAGGAGGCGAACGCAGAGAAATTCTTGGGGGAGCTCACACCATAGTCCTGTATCACCTACAAATGACGACATCGAAAAAGTCATATTTAATGTCACATTTTTAGCACACAGTGAAACACTCTTCCACATTGTTTGAGTTTTCCCATGATCTATTAGCTTCTTGTTCTGTGAATAGAATCTGTAAGTACCACAGGTAAGACAGCAAAGAAGAGAGAATAAAAAGCACTAGTAAAACCTTCTGCACAATACCTGCTGGACAACTCCCTCCAGCTTCTCAGACAGCTCTACAGGCTCTCCTTTGTGCCAGGCCTGATAGAGCTTACGGTACGATATGTCGGGGAAAACATGGTAGAAAATGTTCGCCGCAAAGACCCCGCCACAGCTGGTGAGAAGCAGGGGAGTCCGGTACTTCTGAAGAAGCACAGAGAACTTGAGGAAGCGAGACGCCATTATGGATTTTGTGTCCGTAATGTGCTGAAGGTTTTAGAAGGTGGCAGCTGTAAAGAAAGCAGAGCATCTCTTCATTAGTATGACAATAGGTCTGCATGTTACAGATACACAGAGAGGTAGCAGGGTAGCAATGTCGCTCAAAGAGTTTAAGTGTCAGTCTGTAGGACTCAAACCTGTGTTGTAACTTTTGTCAACAGGTGTACCTGTTCTCACGTCTTTTCTACTCCTTTTGTTTCAGGAGCTCCAGATTCTTATCATTTACAGCATTAATATTTGTTAAATATGCGTTTTAAGCCCTTTGACTGACTGGTCCAGGGTGTGCCCCCGCCTCTCACCCCAAATGACAGCTGTGATCAACTTGTCAAGCTTTAGACCTTCATCCTCCGAAATGTTATGTTTGCATTCGTCACTTTTCATTACAATTTAAAGGCAACTAATTATTGAACATCTGGAAAAATCCTGTTTCTCAGTAAAATGTTACAAAACATGCCTAAAAAAATGTACTTTAACTCATCCACTTTTTTTTTTTTAGCTTTGGTGTAAGAATAGATGCTGCATACCTACACTCTCACATACAGGTATTCATCAACCTCATAATATTTTCATACACGTCATTTTCAGATTGTCAATTATGTGTTTTTTTTTTATTTGGTGATATTTTTAACATTATTTAGGTGGAGGCTTTACAAGTGTTCTGGCTCCTCCTGCACTCTATAATGTCTATGTCTGTTTTATTGTGTAAATAAGTAGAAATACAATGAATAAATAAACCTGACAGTCGCTGTTCTTTTGGCTTAAGGGTTAACAAAGAGGAAAGTTGCTTCTGGGTACTGCTTTGCTACATTATGCTGCAATATGTGTCAAATAAATAGGACATACACAACTAAAGTATAATTCCATTTATTTTGAAGCTTCAAATAAGGAACAACAGAGGGTTATGTTCAGGCAATGTAAGAAGACATAGCTACATAAAAGACCATAAACTATGTGATGCTAGCTCTACAGATTGAGCTTCCTACCAACATTGAGATGTGGTAGCACATCTTTAATTTAATTAGAAGCACATGGGACTATTACATTTTAGAGCATGTACCCCCTCCTTAAATGTTTTATTATTTTATGTCCTACACAAAAGAATGAGAGTGAGGTTGTTATATTACTACTGATATACACACATATATATATATGTATAGCCTAGAAGTATCGTTAGGTAAGGAGCCAACCTATCTTTAGAGTAATAAAAAGACCCTAATATTCTATTAAAACAACAAAATGCCCTCGAAACTATCGTGAGACAACTCAGTCGCTGCAGACTGTCTTACCAGGCACAAAGATTGACCTTGACCACATTGAGCGAAAACTCTCTGCGTTCATAAATACAAATCTAAGTTTGATGTCTCAATCGAAAGAAAACATAGCTTCGTACTCACATGTCCACATCTTGACAAGGACAGCCTCGCAATATGTAACAGCTTCATTCGCTGCAGAAAATCCTTTCCGTAAAGCGACCACGACCGTCTCCATGGCGTTGCACGACAGTTTTACGACAGTCGGTTTCCAAAGCAGATATCTCATCTGTGTCTGTAAAAGCACCAGACAAGTAAAGCTCTTAAATATTATTATTATAGTCATATGCTTTACAGAAAGTACTTCAGCATATCAAAATTCCAGCATATCTGCTGACAGAAAGATGAAAATGATAAAAAAAAAAAACATATATACAGTAGGCTATAGTCCTAAATAGCCATATCTTAAAATCACATATATTTATATATAGCCTATATGGTGTTTATAAAGTGTTTGTTAAATGTTAATAAACCAAATATATTCATAATAAATGAATACTCATGTTTAATGTGCAGAACATAAGTAAAAATGTCAAAGTGGCATGGTGGGTATATTTTGCCTTCTGGTGTTTTTTGGATTATTTTACATTGCACAGATCTGAATACAGCTGTTACCCTACTAGTGCTTGACTGATTGACTGTGTGCGATTTTATTATCTGTGTAATTTTATCGCCTGCTGTGAAGCTCTTTGTTACCTTTTGAAATGTGGAATACAAATAAATTATTAGGCTATTATCATTATTACAATTCTTTGCTATTTCCATGTATTCTTTTTTTGTGTGTGTTCAAGTTTCTTGTACTTTACTAAGCGGAGTTCTCGATAAGTGTTCAGGATTAGCCTTTAAGTAGAGATTTTAAGGCTCATATTCCTCAGGCATTTGGCACCATCAATCAAGCCTCCTGGTGGGGGGTGGGGGGTGGGGGGGGGTTATTATTCGGCTCATCCGGCAGGGGGCGCTAAGTATCTCTCCTCAAATTCTTCACTTTTAACAGAGACGTTTAATGTCGTCTCTCTCTCTCTCTCTCTCTCTCTCTCTCTCTCTCTCTCTCTCTCTCTCTGTGTGTGTCTGCAAGTTCCTTCACACCATCGCGGTGGTATCCTAGTAGAAGACACTATCTTACAAACGGGACTTTGACACAGGTCAGATATAACACAGACAGTGCAGCTTTGACGGGGTCTTTGAACCTGACAGACTGAACAGGAGACCTCATTTCTTCTTAGCAGTTACTAGACGCTATTTCTTCTCTTTTCTGTGGCATCCTAACAGCGCCCACCTCCAGGCAGCAGAGAGCAATCTGTTTATAAACCATGAAATAAAAAAGAAGCTACAATTTAGTGTAAAACTAGATTGCAAGATCTGTATTGAACTTCAGCTGTCCTGCATGGTGCATTTGAAATTGCAGACTGAGGTTGATACAAATCTGTAGTATAGGCCACTTCGCCTTTCTTTCTTCCATTACAGGCCTTTCTCTGTATTAGCCTACATATCATAAGACCTACATATATCTGTATGCCTACATATATCCATAACACAGACATTTCACTGCAATTTGATAATATTCCTGTGAGGCCCCTTGTCATTCTATGGAAGAGAATTAGGGCCACTGACAAAACAATTGGGGCTCTGATTTTTTTTTATCAGCACTCTGACTCTTTCCTGAGATTCTGGGAAGAAAAGTCTGACACCCCCCCAACTGGAAAAAAAAAAATCAGTGGCCACATTCTTCTTCCGTACCATTTATAATGGTCAAACCTTGCACTATAAGGAATATTTATTGTCATGAAGATGCTCCTTTCAATATAATCATATTTTCTAGAACGATTGATGAATATAGTACTATACATACAGAGTAATTATTTAATGTAAAAATGTGACTAATGTTATCTGCTTTACTGTACGAAATGAGCTGGTGGCAGAGCTAAGATTGATTAAAACACTTATTGTCAGGTCAAATTCTCCAGCCAGGACTCACAAGATCAGGAAAGGAATTTGGATGTCAAATAAAAAAAACTTGAGTTCCAGTGAGCTCAACTTTGTAAAAAGAAAAAAAAATGTTGTTAATAGAATTTAAGAAGTATTTTAATGTTTTTATTTCAAACAAAGACATCTAGATGGCGGTCTACTGTAGACTTAATTGCCTGTTACATGCTGAAGAAGAGCGTCTGCTCAATTTTGGAGTGCTGCCCTAATTGTTTTCTGTAGACTTACTCATTTTGTAAGTGTTCCCCTGGTCAACCTTTGGTCGTCATTATGAAGATTGATTGGTTAATTGATTAAATGGTTACAGTTAAATAAGGTTACTGAAGGCGCTTTTGGTCCAAATAGATTATAGCCTATGTCTCCATAGGCAAATGTTTTGTCATGTATTATTCGAATGTATATTATGTGTCAGTGGAAGAGAAGCAGCAGTTCAGTAGAGCTTATGTTGAAAAAGGATTCATACCGGAAAATTATGAGTTGGTTGATTAGAATAAATCAGAATAATTAGAGCAGACAAACGAGGAACAAAGCAGGTTGAAGTCACCAGAATAAAAATAAAGAAGCCTCCCCCACATGGAGTCACTGCTGTCAGCTGTGGGTGTAATGGGGAGATGGGAAGTGTACATTTCAGCTCTGATGGTATTTTACATTCCTGTGAGAGAACTAGTTCCCCTCAATAACTGTGTGGTTGCACATGTATTCTATGTTTTATCTTCCACATTTCTATAGATAGAGTCAATTATGCACGCAGGCTGTTGTAGATCATAAAAAAAAAGAGGAAGAGGTGAATGTGTTTGTTTGCTGCTGATCTGTAACCACGTGAATTTTGTTTTATGATCTTCCAGATGTGGACACGTGCATGCGAGCTGTAGAAAAATGTAATGTTGCTCATGCATTCGATGCAAATGAAAGCTGGATGCAGGTACACAAAACCTGATTTCCATGCAGTCTCTGGCTGCACATGTCACTGGGTGATAGAGGAAGTGAAAGTTGTGCAGTTGCCTTTTAGAAAACTAAGTATTGTGACTGTCTTTCTGCATCATCTTGTGATTACCTCTTTTTCACAAGGTTAAGTAGTAAAAAAAAAGTGTTTGTTTTCATATTATTCTTATTAACTTGGAGTCTTCAATGCCCCCTTGCTTTCCAGATGCCAAATTGGCAGGGTGTATGTGTTATGGTAGAGTGTACTGGGCTGGGGCGACGATAACGCTCTTTAAAAAGAATGTGTGTACCAGAGGATGGCCAAGAACGGGTTTAGGAGCAGAGTTATTTTTGTTTAAATCTAGTAAAGATTTCAGGACAGCATTTTTCTCAGCGACCTCAGTTGCTTCATGTGTTGAATCACAGCTTTCAGCTTTCAGCTTTTGCCTTTAGGACAAAGATACAAAGTCCCCTGTGCAAAGAAAAACTTTAAAAATAAATTGTGTACTTGTCATTAAAAAGCCTAAAGTTGGGGCACTGGTGGTGCAGTGGTTAGTGCTCGTGCCACATGTATGGAGTAGTCCTCAAAGTGACCTGTGGCACCTTTCCCCCATGACATTCCCCACTCTCTCGCCCTGATTTCCAACACTATCCACTGTCCTATCTCTCCAATAAAGGCACAAAGAGCCCGAAAATACATCTTTAAAAAAAAGTCATCAGTTTTCTCTGAGGAATTCTTCCTTTTTCTTTCTTTTTTTTTTTACTGAGGGCGGCAGTAGCTCAGTCTGTAGGGACTGGGGTTGGGAACCGGAGATTGACGATTCAAGTCCTGGTGCAGACCAAAATATGGAAGTTGGTCTGGTAGCCGGAGAGGTGCCGGGGCACTTCCCGAGTACTGTCGAGGTGCCCTTGAGCAAGGCTCTGAACCCCCAACAGCCTGGCATACACAGGTCCTGTTTGTGCATGTGTGTATGTATGTTGGGCCTATGTGTGTGAGAAGCATGCCTCTCAGTAACAGAGGGTAAACCTGAATTTCCCTCAGAGATTAATAAAGTATGTCAAATAAAAAGAATGTAATTAAAAAGATCAATTAACCGTCTGCAGGGACCATGAAAGGGAAAAGCACTCCTCTACGGCTATTAACCCATGAAAGACTTTAATAAAAGCTATGGGCCACAATAATGTTCCTGTGACTATTGTAGCAACAAACACATTTTATCCTCTCAACTACTAATCCCCATCTGATCATTGTGCACAATTTACACCTATTTGGCTTTCAAGTTTTTTGCAATATTGTTTGAATAAAAGACCAATGTAAAAATTCACATTTCATTTACCATTTATTTTTAAATATTCATTTCTTCACTTAAAAAAATGAATCTACAAAATCTGAGATAAACTATTATCTGCAAATCAGAGATTTACACTGTAGCAGTAGTAGCAGTAGGTTGTACAGATGTGTAAATAACACCTGTAGAGTAATAATGAATGGAATGGAAAACAAAAGCCAGAGGTTAGCTGTGAGTATCATAATCTATGCAGCACTGACTAATCTGGTCAAACTGAAAAATTCATCAGTTGTGTGTGCATGCATGTGTGTGTGCATATGTATTGTGATCAAGACAGATGGTCTGATCCTACTGGAAAGAAACAGCTCTCTCCTGTCTCCATGGAAACAGACGAGAGGCGATGGAAGTGAGAATCCCTTCATGTGTGTAATGCGTGTGTGTCTTTTTCGTTGCTTTCTGTTCTAGTCTTTTTCGATCTATTTTTGCTCTATTTCTGTTATATCTCTTCTATTCTAGTCCATTCTGTTCTATTCTACTTTATTGCATCAATCATTCAATCTTTACTTGTAAAGGTCCATTTTAATACATTTGTTAGCTCAAGACACTTTAGAAACAGAGCAGGTGGACTGTGCCCTTTGTTAAATTATTTACAAAGACCCAACATTAATCCACCACTTTGCAACATTTAGCAAAGTTACAGTGGCAAGGAAAAACTGCCTTGTTACAGGAAGAAACCTGGAGCAGAACCAGACTCATGTTGAACAGCCGTCTGCTTAAACTGTGCTGGGATTAGAAAGTGGGATAGAGAGAAAAACAGAGAGACGAGATGGCTAGAGACAAAGAGTAACAAAACTACAACAATGAAGAAAATACGATTTTTAGCTACAATGCCAGTAATGATGATAAAAGGTAAGTGTTGTATTTGCAGTAACAACAAAGTATGATAATAGACGGATCATTAATATTTACATGAACAACCCTTATGTCAATTAAATGGGGAGGATAATGTTAATGATGAAAGCTGAAGTTTAGCCAATGGCAATAATCAAATTTATCAGTATTATTGATTTTAAGGGGTGGTTGTGGATCAGTTGGTAGAGTCAGTTGTCTCTCAACTGTAAGGTCAGGGGTTCGATCCCCAGCTCCTGCAGCCACATGTCTGATGAGTTCTTGGACATGACACTCAATATCAAGTTGCTACCGTTGCTTTGGCGGCGGCAATGGATTAGTCATCATATTACTGATGGTCACTTTGCATAGCAGCTGTGACCTGCGGTGTAAAAGCGCTTTGAGTAGTCAGAAGACTAGAAAAGTGTTTTACAAGCTCAAGTGCATTTACCATTACCATGATAAACGTAAGGCTTATTTAGATAGCGATAGCAGTTGGAGTCAGACAGGTAATGTGATATTGTATTTCAATCAGTTCTGTACTTATGTATCATATCATATTCTGTTCTGTTCTTTTCTATTTTATTCTCTTCTAATTCAAGTTTTTCTGACATAGACATATTCCGTTTGTTTTACAATGTCATGTTAATAATGTTTTATTATTCATGCATGTCAGCCTTTATATCAGCCTGCATTGACTACATAGATCTCAGGTTTTAACAGGGTTAACAGACCACTGACTCCACCAATCAAAAGTGATTCAAACAATCTGCTTTAGGTCGGACCCCAGGTGTGGGTGCATATATCAAATGCCAATTGAGTTCAACAGAAGGACAGCATCCGATACCTAGAGGTCAAAGTGGGTGATTGCTCGACATTGACGTGCATTGAGTGGAGTTTGTTGTTTGTTTTTTAACACATGGATGCATGAGCACATCCATGCATTCTAGGAATCAGTGCATCAATAGACACACAGCCACAATCACACATTGACGTCACTGGTGCTTAATGAGCCGTGTCACTGAATGTCAAACACTCTTTTAAAGGTGCATGATTAACACTCTGCCTGTAACTAAGTAGAAAATCAATAATGACACATTAGTACAAATGCTACAAATATTCCTTTCAGAAATGTCAAACGTCTGCGGCTGTATGTACAGGGCGGCCACCCCCCCATCTGACCCCTGTCCTCAAAAATCCAGAATACACATGAGACACAATGCAATCAATTCTCCAATTAAGATCCTCTCAACTGGCCCATCCAATCCAGTGGAGTGACTTCTCAATGAATGTATACATCAATAACTCAGTCAATCAACTCAACACCTCTTGACTGGTTCCTGAAGTCTTCCAAAGACTAAATCAATAGAGGCTTACGTCAAACAGAGGAAACCTTTGACTCCTCCTTGATTGTACTAGAAGAGTAAAAAGTGTATCGTTTTGGGTTAAAATGTGTTGAAACATGGATGCACCTCATGTTTGGACCCCTTTGGAGTTAAGGATACCCGCCTTAACTTTCACAAACTGTTGATTTATTTTTGGTGCGTATTTGGATTTCTGATCCTTCACTGGTAAAACTTAGTACGGTACATCATAACAGACTGAAGTATGACTGGTCCAGACCGAAGGATCTTTCAGTATTGGTATTCAATTCTATACAGATATCTGTGAATCCGATATGATGAAACATTATTACACCTGCTCTTTTCTCGATCGTCCGCTGTTGGTTGACATGCGGTTTGGTAGAAATGCCTTGACAACAACTTGCAGTGTTGAAATTAGATTCAGCTCAGAGATCAGTTCTTTTGGCACAAAGAAGAAGTAAGAGGATTACAAATGTGCTGATTAACAAGCGTAAGCATGCTAATGTGCTAAGCCGAGATATAAACGAGGTCCATTTTACATTTTAAGCATGACCTTATTGGGACTTTAATGGGTCATTAAAGTTTGTTGGAATGCTCACGTAAGTATTTAGCTCAAGTACAACTTGATACGGATGCCAATGAGGCTTCAGATACTTACTTTGGCTTGTAGAAACAAGCCAAACTCCCATTCTACTTTTGAACTAAAGAAAGAGGTTTAAAACCTCTCAGATCATCAAGATATAACGTGTTGTTTCATCATCACACCATGGTTACACTGTATGTTCTGCATGCTGGAGGAATGCTCGATAAGTTCAGCCTAAATTGGACTTCGTGTAAATGGTAAATGTACTGCACGTTAATTGTTCATTTTTAGTCCTCCAAAGCACTTTACAGAACATGTCAGCAGTGATCTGCTAACACATATTCAGTGATAGCAGAGGCAGCAATACAAGGTGCCTGTCTGTATGTGATGGAATCTAATTTACACACACTTTACACTGAAGGCTATGATGCTGTCTGAAACAGTTTCGGTTGCTAATGGGTATTAGTGGATGATTCACTCTTCCACAGTGGACCAAAGGATGCACAATGTACCATCAAAAAAAAGTGTACCTCATCAAAATGTACCTCTATTTGTAGCCCTATCTTGTGATCTTAACTTAATTTATTTAAACTTTTTATTTTTCGAGTCAGAGTTAAATTGTTTATTAAAAATATGAATATTTAAATAACTTTAAATGTGAGAAAGTTTGTCTTTAAATTATTTTCACTCACCTCTTTAAGGTGTTTTTGTTTTGACTGGAATCAAAAAATCCAAACAATAAATGGAGGCAATTGGATGAAAAATCACAGATGACATATTTTAATCCTTCTCGTTTTCTTGTTGTCTTTGTTTGTTTATTTCTTTAAGTTTTTTTTTATTTCTTTGCTTTTAAGTTCCTTTGTTTTTATTCCTTTGTTTCTTAGTTTCTTTTCAAATCTGATGTGGTTATTTCTAACAATCAAAAGAGAAAGCTTTGCAACATTTATTGATTGATTTACAAAGTAATTATCTGTTTTTTGGGCCTTCATGTGTGCACATGTATTTACTTTTCAACACAGTAGATGTCACAGAAAGAGAAGAACACTTCATTCCCATCACGTATTCTATAATGTGAGTTCTTCCTGGATTATTTACTGAGGTAAAACTCATATCAAGCTCCCTCTTCCTCTTTTCAATTGAATTATTTACATCTTTATCTCCCTCTGTCTCTCCACACACCCATCACTGAATGCTACTGTTAATGGACTGCTACATCACAATCCGTCTTGCCAGTAATGTGGCAAAAGTGTGCATATGGGTTTTGTTTTTCTGAGCCTTTTCTTACAATTGTGTATGTATGTGTAGTGTGTGTGTGTGTGTGTGTGTGTGTGTGTGTGTGTGTGTGTGTGTGTGTGTGTGTGTGTGTGTGTGTGTGTGTATGCACTGATTCAATAAACTGTCTAACAAATACAAAGTCAACAGGGGAGGATCATCCAGACCAAAGTAAACTGTGATATGTTTTTCTTGTTCTTTCTTTCATGTCTACAGGGAACCCCCTGGAAAAGAGACCTCGGTCTATAGGTGAGTTCTCCCTGCTAAAATACAGAATACGTCAGTAGGCATCAATGTTCCTTTGTATTTGAACTCTGTCCTGCACTGACTCAAGGAGATTTCTGTTTATATTTGTTGACCTTACAATAAGCTATGCAGTATCTTTGCATCTTGTACTTTCAAATATCAATTATCATCCTGTTACCGAGAACAATTTCAAATCAATAGCCGATTTCTCCGAAAGGCTTAATAATCATGTTTTAAGATGTATAACAAACACCAAACACTCACACTTTTTATGCAATCGGCAGATCGGATGGCAACATAGCCAGGTGACTGCAGATGTTTTGTTCACCCAAGCCTACAGCACCCCCCCCCCCACACACACACACACACTGCTTTTCCTGATTGATCTGATGCTTATCTGCGTCTTTGACCTCTAAAGCTAAAACAAACCTTGCGAACAGCTTCAAACCCTTTTTTTAGACTGTTCACTAAAAGAGGGAAATAAATGCATCGTACGAATAAAGAAGAAAAAGTAACCTTCACCTTGAAATCCAGGAAATATAATGTCTACGATCATGTTTTTTTTCTCTCCATTTTAATGTCAGAAAACTACAAAGGTAAAAAAACAATAAAGGTTCTCCTTGTGAATAAGTCTTCTGCAGTGATAATCCTTACTTTCATTGAAAAATGTTATATGATCACAAAATATTAGAAAACTATTAAACACATGTTACTGATGATTATGTGGGGAGGTTCTTCAACTCATTTCTCTTTAATGAATAAATTATGCTCCTGTGAAAACAGGGTAATGTGCCTTTGTTTAAACATATCAGTGTGTTGTCAAGCCATGTCTGATGTTTTTCCAATGAAAATGTTTTTCTGCATCTAATCGACGAGTCATCTCTGTATACAATTACGTTCCCTTGATACATTCACTATAAAGTAACTGACCTTTAGAACTTTGTTTTGAATGTCACAGTGTTTACCACAGGTGTTAATGATCAAATTAGTTATGGCTGCATTGCACTAAGCTACTTCACTGTCTGGTCAGTAGCACGATGTCTCCTTTTCCCACATTTATTTATTCACTTTTTGGAAACGCTTGTAAGTATTTAGTGTTAGGCTGCATAATTAAAAAGACAGCAGTTTATCCATGAAGAGGATCACAAGGTAATCATTTGGAGAATAGATCTAACGACAAAAGTAAACCAGAGGAGATAAATAGTTAGTGGTAATCTGGAAGGAAAAAAAAACTGAACAGCTGTATCCTGGCATGCTCACATCTTTGATGTACTACACCTGTTGATCAATTATTTGCCATTGTATAAAAGTGTGTGATTTGTTGTCACGACAAAAGCCTAGTGAGTACTTACTTATTAGACAAAAAATATTACACTAGGAGAGGTTTTTATTGGAATTGCTTAAAGGCTGTGCAAACAGGAGGAAAAATATCTGACAAAAATAACAAAAATCATGACCTACTTCTGCCGATTTAGACATAAAATGAAGACCTGTTGACCTCTTACGGTTGACTAAATGTAAATCTACACCTTTTCTAAAAAAAAACAAGTCAAGCGTTCAGTGGAAAATCTGGACTCCCCTTAAATTTGGTCCGGCTAATTTGACAGGACTATCCCTTTAAAGAAATACACTACATAAAGGGGCAGCCCATGTAGCAAAAAGGGGAACTGGTTGACGTTTTTCCAGAGATTTCCAACTATTATCCGACAGGAATCCGGTAAAAGAAAACGAACATGTATGTTTTCCTCATTAGCTTTAACGGGAATATGAATATTACACTGAAAAAAACGAAAACTTCATGAGTTGATATTCTCTCAAAATCGGAGATCACCCCTTTTGGGCGTTTCTATTTTTAGCATCAGCTGTTGCAATACAAAGATTAGCTACTCAACGTATTGTTTCGCAGATGTGGGGAGCACACACTCCCGGCTGTGGTGAAAGGGCGGCGGTGGTCTGAAAGCCGAGAAAAACGAGAGAAAGCAGGAGGAATATGTCGGCGTGAGGACGTTTCTTTGTGTTCCCCACGGCGAGGCTCATATCGGTGAGTAGCTCTCTGGTTGACAGAGAAGAGGTCGTGAATGCGGGTGTCTGTACTCACCACGCAGAGTGGAGGCTGGCAACACCTCGCGTTATTGTAAAATAACTACTCTCACTATATCAACAACTTACTGCTGCCGAGGTTGCTGTCAACACATTATTCCTGCTTGTGACAGTGGAGAGGACAGTCAAGGGAGTCTTGGCTTGCCTTTATTAAGGTTGTGAACGAGTGTAGTCCATTTGCGGAAATTCTTTTTTTTTTTTTTGCTGCAAACTTAAAGAGAAAGATGAAGCAACCGAGGACCGTTATTTAGGGGCGGCTACTGTTAGATTTCCATTCGGGCGCTCACACACACACTGACGGGCCTTGCCTCCTGTGTGTCAAACATTTTTTCCCCCGTGGGGACGAAACAAAAACACGCTGCTTATTGCCTCTCTTGTCGTCAGTCAGAAATGTCCATAAACCATGTATTTTCCTACACAGCTGTGTGAAGTAGCTGCTACACACTGTGTCTTTGAAGCACAGTGACGTGCACATTTAACCCGCTGGACACAAAGAACAGAGAGATTCTTCATGTATCAAATCATAGGATGAGATCATTCAGAAGCACCAGTCAGTCTACACACATACACACATTGTGTATCTGCACACTCACACAAACACACGCGTTAATCACTATTAATAGCGAAGTGAAATCACCAGATAATTTGGCTGTCTGGGGACAGATCTCCCTTAATCCTGCCATCCTCACTCCATTGAAATGTCAAACCCCTGCTATGGCTGCTGCTGTTGTGGCTGCTGATAAATCTGACGTTTCTGGTGAAAGTAATTGGTTGCTCACTTTTGCATGCTGTTTCACAATTTTTGCTAAAGCTTTTGACCAGGGGGAAATTGTAATTTGGATGACTGGTTCATTCTGGGGTTTCGAATCCTTTGGGCTATTTGTTACACTTGTTACTTAATCATGATTCCTAGAGTTTTTTTTTTTTTTAAATTGTGACTCACGGGGACTCTCCCAGGTGATATTTCTGATACTTCAACCTGTAAGAAAGGATAACTCAAAGGGTAGAAAAGAAGGCACCTGACCCTGAGGATACAGGCAGTCCTGACAAAACTAAGCAGTGAAATAAACTAGGGCCCAATTTCTTGTCTTGTAAAATGCCCTTAAATCCCTTAAATAAGGAAAATGTGTTCTGAGCTTCACATTGTAAGACAGTCTGTAGCCTACTATGTGAACAAGAGCATTATACATTAAACACATTTTTCAGTAAACATAATTGATGTGAATATTTTCTTATGGTTTCTTTCTATTATTCCTCAGTGTCCATCTGAAAAAATCAGCTGACTTTGTATCTTTTGCATACAATCATTTGAGCCAATAAGTTCTGGTGCCAGGCTCAGGGCTTTTTCCGTATTCTCTGCCCCCTAAAGCAGACCTATTATGCTTATTTTCAGCTCTATATTTTTACTCTGGGACTCAACAATAGAAGCTTACATAATTCAGCTGGAAACCTGCTTTTATCCACTTGCCAGTTCTGTAAAGAAACTAAATGACACCTACTAAGTAGTGACTCGCTGCTGGCAACAATCACATTTTCTCATGGGAAAATGTTCGTATCAAGCTTCTTCTTTGTTTTTTTAGAATATGAGAGCGGACAGCATCAAGAAATGCAGAAACAAAAAATGCAGCTGAATTTATATGTTTGATAAATATTAAACCAATTACCTGCTTACTGTGTGAACTAATGATGTTTTTCAATAAGCTGAATACAAATATTATTCTATATATTCCCTATGTATGTGTTAAATACATTAAAAATCATGTCTAAAGAGGAAAACTCCAGGAAAAACTAATGTCACTGTAATGACATTGCACATCGGGTGATAAACATGTTGACTAACTAATTATCATGTCTAAATTATTGAACTGATTCATACTTGTGCGTTATATCAGCCCTAACTCTTCTATGAGTATAAAAAAATAAAATTGTTTTTAGCTTTTCATCACATCTTGCTCAGAATCATACATTTGAACAAAAATTATGCAATAACTTGAAAGCCAGTAAACAATATTTTTTGATTATGGACCAGCCATATAGGTAGTATTGAATTACTGCATTGCCTGTATTGAAGGAATACCATTTTGTGCAGTTCTGACCCAGAGTTTTACATAACAAGTCTAATTTAAATCATGTATATTGTTTCCTTATTAGCCATGATTGACCTCTTGGAGCTGTGTCTAAGATCATATAGACCAGTGGTTCTCAACTGATGGGTCGGGATTCGCGGAGCCATTTTCAGTGGGTTTTGAATGTGTGCCTGAATTTAAAAAAAAAGGTTTAAAGTCTGAAGCGATTTTAAAACATGTTTGATTTGTTCCAAGATCAAGCTTAAAGTTGATTTGTTTTTGGCATAGATCTGACACTCTTACACATTAGATTTATGTTGAAATTGATTTCTAAAGCCCTTTCTAAATAATAAAAAAGGAAATTCATATTAATCTGACTTCTTGTTTATCATTGATGGAAAAAGTAGCTATGTGCAAAAATTGAGGATGCAACCCATCATGATGCATCATGATATTGGATCAAATCGTTGACAGAATTATCGTCGTTGAATCGAACTTGAGACCAGTGAAGATGCACAGCCCTTGTTGGGGTTTACTTATGGCATCCTGTGTCTCGGCTTAAGTTCCCAAATAGCAAGAAATAAAGTAAAATAATGAATGAAAGAAAGGTTGTACAGTAGTTGAAATTGCCCCCAAACCAGTCATTAGGGTGTAAATCACAAGTTGCATAACTGTAGGATCTGTTTGAGATACTCTTATGTAATTTTCTTATTTTCTCTGTGCACCAGTGATGTTGGATCATTGATCATTGGATTAATTCATGGATCCAGACCATACAAGGCACGGGGCGTTATTATGTTTGAGTCACAGCATTATGCAGCTTATTCTTAAATGGTGAAGTATAAGGACAAATAAAATTCATGGCTAAAAGTGTGCTTGAACAATGTTAATTGTTTATCCACAACCATGTGACCAGTTTAAAAAAAAGCCCTCTGTTAGGCTGTTTGCACTTTGCCCTCTTAGCCCAATGTTGCATAAGCCCCGTTTCCACCAAGCAGTCCGGTTTGGTTCAGTACAGTTTGGTATGGTAAACCCTGAACTTGCTTGCATTTACACAGCCATCCATAGGTCTTACGCGGAGGGTAAGCCAGATGGAGATAGCCGCGTCAGTCAGCTATGTAATAGTGTGACATCCCAACACAGTGTAGCCAGCTATTAATTAAGCTAAACGTTCAAGAAGAACAGGGACACAGTAAACAAGGGACCCTTTAGTGTCCGATCGGTAACCTTGGCACCCCAGCAGAAGGATCCCTTATTTTGGTACCATTCCCATCTTTGGAGAAAATGTGATGCAGGGGCACTTTGCCTCATGTTTTCAACAAAACTGTATACAGATAGCAGAAGTAAAAATTTTGTTTTTCATTGATGTGTTTCTGCTGTTTGGTAGAGAACAAACTTCTTTTGAGAGAGTGAGTCCAAAGACATCTAAGTACAGTGTTATTAGCCCAGATTTCTGCTAAAATATGGCATCAGTGTAAAATACAGGAAAGAAACAACCTGAGCAGAAGTGCTCACTTAAATTTGTTTTCTGAAATTAACATCTTCATCAAGAGTCATATTATTGTGTGAAGACATATCTTCATTTAGCGAGACTGATGCAGCATTTAGAACAAGTGTAAAAAAAGACATTGTTTGGCTTTAGATTAGAGCCCAACAGATTAATCGGCCGGCCGATAACATTGAACGATATTAGCATATCCAATGACTTTGGGTATCAGCAAGTTTTATCGCAGATATGTGCCGATATTACTTAATGTATTCACCAGTCGAAGAGCATTTCATTTTAGTTACATTGTATTAAACTAGCAGTTCTCTTACACCACCGAGTGTTATATAGATTACAATGCGCCGTTACTTTCCAGTTCAGTGACCAGCTTGTCTTCCTTATACCGTATATATTTTCCGCAAGTGTTTGTTAACTGCATTTGAGGTCTCAGTGCAATAAATGTGTATGTCTTTATCTATCTCTACACATTGAACATAAATCTAAGAAAGATATCGGCCAATATCTGTATCCAATTTTTCCCCTGCCCAATATCAAAGTATCAGCCCTTCTTCAGTTTCATAACAGGTGGAAAATGGAGAATGTTGCCAAAAGTACTGGTAAAGAAATGTCAGAACCTTTTCTCTTCTCCTCTGCTGGGAAAAGCAAAGATAGCCCTTAGGTGGATTATTGCTTGAAGTTCAGCTCTCGTGGTGACACAAACCAGCAATGTGCTTCTCCGGTCTCTTAAAAGTAATTTTTAAATTAATGACAATATTCTGGCAGACCAAAGAACAATTCCCTAAATTATTTACTCTTTGCTTGAAAGGTTTCCATAAAATCAAACAATAGATCTGATCAGCTGCAAATTAATGGAAAAACAAGGGTGGAGTAAAAAGTCACTTGACAGCGACCTGAGTGTGCAAGTATATCTTGAACTCTGTGACCTCTGTGTCTTAACACCTCCTTTTGATGATTGATGAGTGTTGATATGAACGCTTTGCACAGGCTGGGGTGTGAACCACTGTGTTCCTCCTTAGACATGTTGTGTGTGTGATATGTAGCTGCTTTGTTCCCATGTGAAGAGGGAAGTCCCTTTATCCTTTCTCATGGCAGCGAGTACTTCTCAAGAGCCCAGCAAGATTCTTTTACTAAATGTAAAGTCAAAAACACTTCAGCTGCTTGTATTGTTTTAACGTATAAAACCACATCTGTATAGGGTATTGTCTGTATTGGCTGTTCAGTCACCTTCTTTCAAAGCGCCGGGGGCCAGTATTTATCTTTTCTTAACAGAAAAAATCTTACTGAATCTTTGATGACTCTTATTCTCTGTCAGCTCTTATCTATAAAATCTTGCCTTCTAGGAAAAATGTTATAGTTGTTTCCCCATTTATGTTGTAATGTAAAATGTCATCTGCTGTGTATCAGTGTAAAGTGCAGGACTGAGCATAGGGGTTGAATTCATAGACTGTATAAAACATAGATGCAGTGTCTGTGCCATCACCTATTGGTTTCTGAAGCAGACTTTTGAAGCCCATCGATGGCGGTCGCCATATTGGAAAAAGTTTCTAAAACAAATTTTTGTACAAACTAGGGACAGGCAAAGAGGTGAAGCTTGAGGCAGGCGTTATGCCTCCTGACAAACGGCTACAAAACACCCCCTGTCAGTCAGATCAGCTACGCCCCATATTATGAACACCTTTAATGCATCATTAAATTAAAACAGATAGGTAAAAAATAACAATTCACCCCTGTGTGCCGATAATGAACTGAGCTATTCAGACCACATTTGCTTTTTGTTTTTATCCAGGCTGTATATTTCTGCTGTAAAAATGTACATATTAGAATGGGTGTGTATTTGAATTCCAGCCAGCATCTAGTGGACACCCTAAGAACTGCAGGTTGTTGAACTTCCACATTCGCTTAATTGTTTTACATTTGAGGTTGCCGCCTGGTTGAAATATCCTGAAACATCTGGTTGGCATGAATTTTTCTTAACTTGATGTTGCAAATTGATGTAAAAGTAATTCTCTGTAGAGTTTCTATACAGGCTAATGATACAAATCTGATACCCATATCTTTTAATATGCAGAGTTCTGCTTACTTGTGTGTTAATCAGGGCAAAGGGTAATTTCTACCCTGCTGCATGCAGGCCCTGTATCAAAACATTACTTTGTTCTCAAAGCTGAGTGACATAAACATAGGTTTGAACATGGCACAGTGCTTGATACAATACTCAAAGTATGTCCTTTGCAGCCTTAGTAAGTCCTCTGAAACCTCAGGGCCTGTAAAGCCATATAGACAGCCACATCGGTCAGATGACTAACTTTGGTTTGGAAACATGGCAACATTTCCTTCACCAAGGTTCCACTTCCAAATAAGTTTGTCTTAAACTGTGACTGTGGATTATTTTGGTCTCACAGAATGATGAGTGGCGTCTCATAGGATTGTGCACTCCACCGAATAGACTAACAGAGGGAAATGCTGACACATCGCACTCGATTGTGATCTGGCATGGATACAGCTCAGCCACACCAGGCAGGACCGCCGAGAAAACGGGTGGCAGGTACTCAGATATGATGTGATTTGTTTTTCCTTACAGCACTAAAAACCTGAAAGGCTGTAGTGGCATACACAGTTGTGCTGTGATTTTATGAAAGCCAGTGTTTGAACTGACTGAAGAGGCTATTGAACATCAGGAATCTGGCCTGGAAATTCTTTGCCTAACCTTGCTGTCTGGTTGCTGCAGAGTGACTGGCTGTTTGGCTGGCTGACTTTGGAGAGGAAGGAAACATCTTCCTTCCCTCCATTGTGCTGGGCAGGAAAGGATGGACCAAAGCCAGCTGACAGCTGTTTCCTGGTGGATGGAGGAGGAATGGGTGCGTGGGTGTGTGGGTGTTGTGCTAGTAGTGAGTGAATGTGGGTTTTTGTGTCTACTTTGGTCTGTTGCAAGGTTTTGTGAGAACTACAAATCTCAAGGTTTCACAATGTGATCCAGAAGATTAGCTTTATTTCTAATTCTACTTTTCTCTAAATTGCACAAACCAATGGTCCCAAAATTGTAAAAAATAACCCAATTTATTTAAAGATAGATTAACCCCTGAGATATGTAATTCATCATACATTTAGGTCTGATAAGTTACCTGTTCACTTAAAAGCAATATATGCTTACATTAATGTATCCCCAGATAACAGTTTCCTTAAAGCCAGTTAAAGTATTTGATGCTTTTCTCTCCTATAAATGTTGAAATTGTTTAACAAAAAATATTGCAAATCATGCATTCACATTTGATTCAATGAGTCTTCTTCTTTACCTTTGCTGCTGCAGTTCTTTTTTTTTCCATGTTTTTCACCTCCAACTGTCCATCAGCGGGATAGTGTGAAACCTGCCGCAGGAATGCTTGCTGTCTCGCCCACTTGCTTGCTCATGTATATGTGCATCCTTTTGTGCAATTTGACTTCAATGTTGATTTTACCCTTCCTACATCTTTGAATGTTTATTCTGTAAACCAGTGCTCTGCTAGAGGGTGTCACATGCGGTGGTGTTGGGTGTTACATCTGATCAAACTCTACTCAGTCCATTTCAGTCTGGGCATGCTGCAGATAATAGTTAAGAGATAAAATCATCCAGTTAAAGGTGTTTAATGATTGTATTGCTGGAAACATCTATCAGTATAAATAACAGTTTAAAAGTGTCCAAAAATAAGAGGAAAACATGCTAAAACAGAGGTGTCTATTGTAATAACTCAGCACCATATTGTAGTATTTCTTTCAACTCTGTCCTCATGTGCCCTGGCTTCCTTTCCCTCACTCTTCTGTTTCCGATTTCTCTCACCCGCCTTTCCCCCTCTCTGCTTTTGCTTCCCTCCTGTGTCTCGTTCTTTCTGTAGCACTCTCAATATCTGTGGCCAGCTGTGCTGTGAGATTGTATGCATGAGCACGACCTAGCGTGACACATATTAAAGGTCCAGTGGGTTAGATCAAGGGGACTATTGGTAGAGATGGAAAACAATATTTATGTGCATGTTTTCATTCTTGTCAATCGTGTAGAAAAACAAGATTTAGTTTGATTATTAGTATGAGGTTTTTTGGATATCTTTTTAGAGGGAGCCGGTTCCCACTACTTTAGAGTCTGTTAATGTCTGCAATACCAGAAAGGACGAAACAAACACTCCAGTACAGGCGGTTTGTGTTTTTTGATATTGGCACCATAAGTTGTCCTACTTGCTAAAATGAGAGGGAAGAGGTTATCTGTCGAGTGCAATCTTCACACCATTAAGTATTACTTTTTATTGAGTCAAAAGCACATTTGTTAAATACTCTACCAGCAGTTTTATTGAGGTGTATGTTCACAATGCATCTAAATCATTTGCAAATGGTATATTGAGTCTCTGCGTTACTTCACTTGTGCAGTAAAAATACCCTATACTTTTCTGTTAAATCTCTCATATTGTAGCAGAAGAGATGTTTATTTTTGTTTTGAAAAAAGCCATAATTGCAAACTACAGCAATCCATCTGTGTGGAGGCCATCATATTTCTCCTCCGGCTCTGTGGTCACAGTGGGCCTCTGAGAGTATAGACGTCATTACACTCGTTTCTGCTCAGCCAAAACCAAGCTCACCATGGCTCCTTTTAGCTGCTTTTCCATGCAGATTTGACATATCTGCTGTGAATGACTTAGAAAAGAGCTTCTATCACCAGAATAGTGTCCAAAAGTCCTACCAGTTTTATTGAAGGTTTTTTTCCCGCTTATTTTCCCCCCCACTGAGCCTTTTATCTAAAATGTGTCAGCATATTGTGAGAAGGCTGTCGTGTAATGGTAGAGCAACTCCAGGATTACAAATAATGACAGAAATAGCAGTTAGAGGTGGATCTGAGTGACAAATGTGGCTGCATTTCCTGACCCTGCTTCATTATGATAGCGTTATGTTAGCTTTTAATGCAAGGCCTTACATTGGCACTATTAGGTGTCACTCACTCCGACCCCCGTGTATTCTTCGGCACTTACAAACAGGATGAACATTTTTTTTCTTCCTCCAAAAACACGTTTTATTTCAAATTCAACATTGTTTTCATGTTGACTTTCTTTTAGCAGTCTTCTTCCTCCGTGTCTCTGCTGGCTTATTGCAGCTGTTTTTGGCTTGCCCATGATTATTAGAATGCATGTCCTGCAAGCGTAGATGGATGCATGTGTGTTCTAGTGCACATGTGCACACTAAATCAGTAACCTTATCATAAATCCTATACCTTTAGGATGCTGCATGCAACTCAAGCGTAAGCGAGTTTGGGTCTAATAACAGAAAGTCTGATATCTCTTTTAAACAAACAGGAACATAGTACAGGATTAAAACAGCGCTCAAGAAGTTATATCTGGGCTCTATTTTTGTGTTGTTGCAACAAGGTGTTAAGCACAGGTGTTGAATATTCCTCCTGCAGTGTTACTTGGGAACTCATATCATTTGTGTTTATGTGCATTTCAAACTTATTTTTATTGACTATTTTCAAACCATCTCAATTAAAATGCTCCATTAATAACTTCCTGAGGACAGTTCATTTCTTCTAAAGTCATAGGGTCTCTTCTTAACGCACAGTCTTCTTAATGGATGCAGATGTCATCTTTTTAATTGAGCAAGTTTGACCAATGTTTTCTTTTAAAGGTCACATATGATCCTCCTTTTCAACCAGTTTAAATAAGTCTCAGAGCTCCCCAAAACATGTCCCCCTCTATTTCAGCCCTGCTTTAAAACAGGCTGTTTCTGTGTCTGCAGCTTTTAATGCAGGTGAGCTGTGTGGTTTGGGCTTTTTTGCACCATGCGCTATTGTTTACGGGGGAAAGGCAGACTCAGAGGGCAGAAAAAAGCCCTAGCTGTGTAAGTGTCACCCAATAATATATATGGTACTGGGGAGGAGTTACTGCCCTTTGTGATGTCACAAAGGGTAAATCTGCAAACAGCCTGTTTGAGCACACATTTTCTGTAAACTGGAGCAGGCAAAAGACGGAGAGGATGGACTTTTCTCATAGTTGGGAGGTTTGTAGGAATGCTAGGGACACACATTAGTGTACGAAAACATTGTTATGTGTATTTTGCATAATATGTGACCGTTAAGGTAGACCTGTGACTCTAATGACCTTCATGACTAAAGAGATAAGTAAGGTTACTTTTTTTTTTGTTGAACCAAGAAGCGAATGGTTTGAAATCTGCATATAATTTGTCAATTTGTGGTGCGTGGTAAATGAAGGAAAACATAAAAATTCCATGTGTATTTGATTTAAGTTTGAAGACAAGAGAGGAAACAAATTCTCTCCCAGATTTGTGATGCTGATGATATGCATGGTAAACATAATATCGTAAAAATAAAGTGTAAAAAATGAATTTAAAAAGGAGTGAGAAAGGGTTTGAGCAGTCTATTTGAGTGGCTATCGTGTTTGTGTTACCACATTTGAAGCTTCCTAGAGACAACAGTTAGTTTCTTTTCAAATAAAAAAAAAAAAAACCTCTTAAAAGATCCCCAAAGTGTCAGTGTGTCAAAAAAGGGAGGGGCCTGCCTTTACAGAGGATGAAAACTAAATGTGATTGGCCATGATTTTCACAACCTCTAAAACCCTCTTGTGTAACATATGACCACTTATTCTTTCTAATGTCTTCCACTATCCTCGTGTGGGCAAGGCAGGCCCAGAACAAAAATATCTAAAGTCTGTTTGCTCTGCCCTCGATTATCTGAGCAGAGTGCACTTGTCCTAATATGTTACACTAAAGCTATTTAAGTGCTAATTAAGCTCACATAGCAAGCTACTAATCAGTTAAGACTCCAAGCAGTACTTAACAAAACAGGACTGTAACATCGTGAGTTAGCTGGGACTGTTCAATGACAAAAGAAGAAATTCATGTGAATAGCTGACCAGTGATTACATTATATTACGAGTTATTCTCAATTCTTGACATAGTGCATGCTGACATCTACTGAACATTTAGTATCATATTTGCAAAAAATGACTTTAGTGGATAATTGAGGCTCTCAGTATTACAGCAGGGTATCTGTTGATATATTGATACAAAGAAATGCAAAAACTGAATCAAACTATAACCTGCTATCGTTCCTTTTTGCACACAGGTAGAAAAATACCCACACCGTTTTCAGGGTTTTGCTTGCAGCTATCATCAGAAGCATTCTCCTTTTGTTTTGAGACATGCAAATGGCCAGTTTAACAAAAGCTACAGCCCATGGCATGGTGTGCTGAAATGTGTGCAAAGTATTTGACCAAGTTAGTTCTTAATTGTATTTGAGAAAATAAATTGGATTAAGCGGATTGATGGTGTCATACTACACAGCTAAAAGCTTCCATTCACATATGGGTATCTTAATCAAATACAGTAATGGTATATTTATTAATAAGATTGCTTCAGAGCTCCTGGTTTAAGTTTTGCCCATCTTGCATGAATACTTGATTTGATAGTTCAGTAGTCCTAAGACGATGCAGTTAAAGCGATAGCTGTTAGACTTTGGCTCCAAGACAAGAGATGTTCAGCATTGTTGCTCGTCACTAATGAAAGTATTAATAATTAATTCAACTGACTAATCGTGCTGCTGCTGACTAGCAAGGGTGACTACAGGTCAAGAAAAACAAAAGCTTATCTTGACAAAAATCTAAATTCACTCTTCAACCTTCTTATTATTAAGTCTGTGTCCAACTTGTCACTTGTCGTTCTATTTTCTCTAACACACAGCGATGTGTGGCCGGTGAACTTCAAGTTTATTTGTATAGCACGTTTAAAACAGCCTCAGCTGACCACAGAGCTTTACAGACAAACATGAGCCCGACCCATTAACCAGCCAACCAAACTATTATCATCATATCCACTATCGGTGTGACTATCGGTATCGGCTAATTTTATCGCAGATATGCACTAATATGACTATGTTTATTCACCAGTCGACTTGCCTTTCATTTGAGTTTCATTGTGTTACACTAGCAGTTCTCTTTCACCAGCGGAGTGTGTTCGAGCATTATCACCCTCCAGAGTGTCAAGCTGTGATGCATGTCCATGCACAGTTACTTATCAGTTGAGTGACCATGTTGTCTTCATTTTAGAATTTTTACACAAGTGTTTGAAAACTAATTTTAGGGATCAACGTAATAAATGTGTGTGTGTGTGTATATATCGATATATGTACAGTAGCTCCACAGATCAAACAGAGCTAAGAAAGATATTGGCCATTATATCGGTATCCTCCCCAATATCGATATTGATATCAGCCCAAAATCCTGTATTGGTCAGGCCCTAATAATAGCATTGAATAACAAAAACAAAAAAAAACAACAGAATTTTTATCAGATATTAGATTTGTTTAGCTAATTTCAGAGGCCAGGCTTTACTTTGGATGTATTCAGTGAGTTAAATGAATTTAAGTGTGCTGATCTCTGCCTTTTGGCCTCACCTTGAATATTTATAGACATTTTTATGGTACATACATGGTCTGTGGTCTCCATGGTGTTAAAAAAGCAGCAAAAAAACGTAACACTTCTCTCGCTGGTTCTTTTCCCCCTCCAATGTTGACAATGTTTTTGACTCCCTTTTTTTTCTTATCTCCTTCTCTCTCTGTTGTTCTTCCATTTCAGTCAGGTGTCTCCCCTCAGTATCCTACTACCCTAATTCCCACCGTTACCACCACTGTTGAGGTAGCCATGGCAACCAGCGCATTGCCAAGTGACAACCTGCCAACGTACAAGCTTGTGGTGGTGGGGGATGGTGGTGTTGGGAAGAGCGCCCTCACCATCCAGTTTTTCCAGAAGATCTTCGTGCCAGACTACGATCCCACAATAGAAGACTCGTATCTGAAACACACAGAGATAGATGGACAGTGGGCAATTCTGGATGGTGAGTACAAATGTACACATGTGAAAGCAGCTGATAAAGATTCTTGCTCTTCAGTCTCTTTAATTCATTTTTTTGTTGTTGTTGCAATTGATCATGTCCATCATCAACATGAGGGAACCATGTATATGTAAATGTTATTTTTTTTTTAGCTTCAAAATACACCTCTGTTGTTTCTGTTCAGCTAAATAGGATATAGGAACAAGGCAATGCTACAGTCGTTGCATGTTGAAGAAATGATGCATCATTATGTGTTTTTTTGTTCCCACAGTAAAGTTTCAGTCAAGCCTTTGTTGAAAAACTCCTAAAACCATTCAACCAAAGACATCTTATGCAAATACATCGATATACATTTTTGAAATTCTGTTATGTTATTTTTCTCTCAACATTTGGAAACTGCTCTGATACAGTTGTGGCCAAGGTTATTGTTATTGTTATTGTTGTAATGTTATGGGTTATGATGTAAGTCCGGTTTTGTAGTGTAGTGTTGATTGTAAATGTAAGATGTCATGACACAGTAACTGTCCTGGTTGTAATAGACCCCAGGAAAAATAGCTGGGGATCCTAATAGTCCAACCTAAACTGCAAACATAGTTGGTTTTTTCCATGTTTACAGGAATGAAATAAGGCTTTAAGATAGAAGGGTTTCAAACATGGAATAAATCTTACCACTTATGTTGTCTTGGCATGCTTAATAAGTTCATAATTGTTAGGATTATTCAGGTGTAACTGGTGCAGTGAACAAAACGTTTTAAGATGAAAAGACAAGAAAATAAGGACTTTGCTACTGCCATTAAAGAAACGTTAAATAATATAAAGTGGATGTTGTATTTAATCGGAAAAGTAGTAATAATGACTTACTCAGTCCCTAAAGCCCTTTTCAGATACATACTGCAATTCATCTGAACAGATATAAACTTTGTAAAAAGTGAGTAAAAAAGGGACAATTCCATATAAAAGTAATTTGTGTTCTTTCATCCTGGCAGTGCTGGACACAGCCGGACAGGAGGAGTTCAGTGCGATGAGGGAGCAGTATATGAGGACAGGAGACGGCTTCCTCATCGTCTTCTCTGTGACAGATAAGGCCAGCTTTGAACATGTCGACCGATTCCATCAACTCATTCTACGGGTCAAGGACAGGTAGGTTTCAGCAGCTAAGCTGAGCAACACTCAACAGAGACCAGACCACTGTGTCAACAAGCACAATGGGCATCTGTTCTCTGACAGTGTTTCACTGTCGCCGATTAAAACTAAAGATACAAATATAGAAACTTGAACTAAGCAAGCTGTGAATGTTCATATTATGTGGAGCTCTACTGTAGCTAATTTCTACAGTATCTGAAAAGTGCAGAAATTTCACCTCTTGAAAGCATGATAATGTGTGTCTGTGTGTTCTCTTACTCACAGGGAGGCCTTCCCGATGGTGTTGGTGGCAAACAAAGTAGACTTAGTCCACCTGAGAAAGATCACCACTGATCAGGGTCAAGAGATGGCTGCAAAACATAGTGTAAGTAGTTCACCTTTTCTAAAGCACTCACTTACCATGTTGAGGACAGAGACAACCACTGTTTCTGGTAGTGATGCAAAGAACAGTTTTCAGTCCAGATATTCCACTTTTTGGGTTTCAGCTAGTATATCAGTGATTGATTGATATGCTATATGTCTCATATGTTTATGTGCAGGGCATTCCTGAGTCACACATTGCCTTACCCACCTTTTTAAAGCTGTGGAAGAGGATTGGGACATTAGATTTATTTTCTTTTTTTGTAATTCAGACTTTTTTCTTAGAATCTTGACTTAAGTCAGAAACAAATTAAGTAAATACAAAGACAAACATGTGTTGACTGTTTGAAATGTATTGTTTAAAAAAATGAATAATTGTACACCATGAACTTAGTTATATAAATTCAGAGTTATATAAATTCAGAGTTGACTGGAATGTCAATTCAAGTGTAAAAATGTATAATCACACAATGCCCTGTGCACAGCACAGTCAGTCCTTATATCTTGGTGCAGGTGATGACAGGAAGCATCATCTTTACTGCAACTGAGAAGACTCTCCGCACACAAGAGGGCTGAATTACATTTACTTTTATTTAATTACATACTCAAAAAACAACACGATCGCCCGCCATGCAGGCGTTGAATCTTCTTATCTGTTGTATAAATGTATTTCTTTAAGTTCGGATGCCAACTCTTGACACATCTGCCTTTAAAGTAGCTTGTTCCTTCTTCCTATATATAATATTGGCTTACAGTGGCTGGTAACACAAAACCTGGTATTATTTATAGATTAAGAAGACGTTGCTGTGGCCCAGTGGTAGATGATTTATTTTTAAGTAATCAATCACTGACTGCTCATTCATTAGTGTCGTTTCATGGCTATTACTATACGTCTCTTGTATGAAAACATCAATCTCAGTCTTTGATTTATTGAGACTGAACTAAGAAAAGTTACTGATTCTTTCCTGAAATGACTTTCTGCTCGATTGAGGTCACAAGCCAGTTTTTAATTTAGACCACTTATGTTTCTTGTCCCTATGTCTTTTGGTTGTTTTATTTCTCACATCATTTCATATATCAGTCCCAGCTGTAGTAATTGCCACTAATGTTTGCATTTTTACTGTTTCATGGTTTCTTTAGATAACTTATATTGAGACCAGTGCCAAGGATCCTCCCATGAATGTCGACAAAGCCTTTCATGAGCTGGTTCGTGTTATAAGGTAACTCAAGATTTACTCCAGTTTGATTTTTAGACTTTGAGACCTGCATAAAAAATCAATTCAGACAATTTGATGGTTAAAACAGTTGTTGAACTGGTCCAGCTGAATGGTTCGTAAACATTTGTTTTGACTCAAAGCATTTGACCCTTTCTGCCTTTATTTCAGTCTGTATTTAATTTGTTATTGAGTGTTTAGTGGTACTCAGAGTGTTATGCTGGTATGTGAGGGCAGTGAAGTGAGAGTGGAAAAGAAAAGAAAAAAAACCCCAGAGCAATTTCCTGTCTTGATACACGTCTAATTTCAGAAGAATTTGGGTATTTTCCATGTTTTGTACATGTACTTATCCTGTCCGAGACCCTTTCTCTTATAATAAGTCACATGTTAGCACATCAGTGTGCTTACTCTGGATCCTGACTCAGACTTTTCAAAATACAATAATCCAGGACAGGCAGAGCTCTTAATGTCAACATGCCAGGTCTGTAACTGACTCATGAAAGAACTCTCCCTTTTTATTTTGTTGTCAAAATGTACCTTAACTACGGAAAGTTGACTGATGAATCAATATTGCCCTCTTGTGGTCAGACTGAAGGAATCCAGACATGCAGGAGGTGGATAAAATAAATAATGATTGTGCATTTTTTTCTGACTGGTGCATCAGCAGTTCAGGCAGAGTTTTTCAATCCTCTTCATATTAGTTGTCGATACAGTGTTTTCTGTAAAATCTTTAAGACATGACAACATAGCTCTTAATTGGCTCAAAACTTAATATGACTGACTTATATTTATATATTACTTTTTATCATTTGCTTCAATGCTGAACATAACAGTAGTCTGGCACACAAACTGTCCCTTTTGTGTGGAGAGATTATGGTAGTAATGGTAAATGGACTTGGACTTGTATCGTCCTTTCTAATCCTTTGACCACTCAAAGTGCTATTTAACTACATGTTACATTCACACCACATACACACACTGATGGCAGAGGCTGTTATCTTAAGTGCTCAACTTCCCATCAGAACTTTTTCGTTCACACACCTTTGCAGCAGCATGGAGCCAGCTATGGAGCAATTTGGGGTTCAGTGTCTTGTTTAGGACACTTGGACATGTGGATACAGAAGCTAAGGAATGAACTCTTGGCGGCTGTGGCTCAGTTGGTAGAGTCAGTCGTCTCTCAACGGGAAGGTCGGGGGTCTGATCCCCAGCTCCTCCTTAACCCCAAATTGCTCCCGCTGCTACGACAGGGGCGTATGAATGTGTATGAATTGATGAGTTACTTCTGATGGTCACTATACAGAGCAGCATCTACCATCAGTAACTGGGTAGTTTTGACCTGCATTGTAAAAGCACTTTGATGACCGGAAGACTAGAAAAGCGTTATACAGCTCAAGTCCATTTAACCCCCCACCTTCCTGTTTATAAACTCTTGATTCAGCCACAACCACCCTGAATGGCTTCATGTTTACTGTACAGACATGAGAGTATTAACATTATTTTTTATCCAATTTAAGCAAGAAAGTTAATATGCACATGTCCCAACTCAGCAAGTTGAATTATTCCTTTAACACTAGTTTCCACTTTACTTTGTCAGTGTTTCTCCTAAGTTTGTTTTTTTTCTCTCCACCAACAGACAACAGATCCCAGAGCGAAACCTGAAGAAGAAAAAGAAGATGAAATGGAGAGCAGAACGCTCTGCAGGTTCTCACAGGTTCCACTGCGCCATATTGTGACCTCCCCTGTCTCTTTTGTATCAATAGTAACATGTACACCAACACGCACACCCACATACCTTTGGATTTCAGGGAATTCCCTAGCAGTGGTTGACTACTGGAGCACAAAAGGGAGGGGTGGGGTCAACGAACAGCTGGATGGATACGTAGGAACAGAAGGAGAGGAGGATCCGAAATGTTGGACTGATATCCTCTCACCCTCCTGGATGCCTTGGGATGAGTGCTGTGCCCTCTCTCCTCAATTTACGGTCCTTTCCAAAGGTCATTGCATCCCTCCCATCTGTATTCAACAGAGAAAGACAGTGTCTGAGAACTGTTTCTTAATCAAGTGTCACTTTTGAATTCCATGTCAAATGTGGCACAAGACAGCGGACTCTGGGAGCAAAGCCAGAGATCAAAATAATCTTGATATTGGGACTTGTATCTTCTTGAAAAAGGGAGGAACTGGCTGAAAATGGCGCTTTATTTTTCAGGACTTAACTCCAACAGCCTGCTGGACGTCACCTTTCTATCCTCAATATCCATAAAAATCAGGAAGAAAAGAGCCTGTGTGGACCAGATATGTTAGCAGCGTTCTCTCTGTGTAGAGTGAACATCATAATGGCGGGGGCGGATGGATATGGGACCGGTAGTGGTAACAAATAGATTTAGTGTGGTGTTGTGGATGAATGAATCGTGAGTTCTGTGAGTACATGTTGTACCCTGTAGTCATGTGATGCTCTGGTGTTTGAGAAGTCAGTTCAGAGAGGGTGGAAGGACGTGTTGAACGGGAAGCAAAAGAAATGTGATTGATAGAGAGAGAGAAAGTATCATATCAGTTATTATTGTTTAACTATTGTAATTGTAAATGATGCTGAGGTTGGTCGGTGTTTGTGGTTACAGTTAAATGTCAAAAAAGCAGGGTTTGGACCAACACTGACATGTCAGCGGCCATGTTTACAGACGCTCATAAAAGGATAGTTATCCCATATTAAGAAGTAAATCAGAGCCACTTAACATGAAGTGTTTGAACTTAATTATGGTTAATCAAGTTTGCCTCTTCACTCATTACCAGCAGCATGAGTGCAGCCTACATCAGTACTGTATCAACAATAGCCCTGATATTGTTTTTGTCTTTGTAGTCTTAAAAGATTTTCCTTAAGCCATTTTAATTTACGTGTTGTTGTTATAAAAATATATAGAGAGTTACAATTATATTTACCATGTTAAAAAAATAATTTAACTGTAGGTGGCGATTTAACTCGAATGAATTGCTGTTTTACAAAAGAGCTGTACAATAAGATAAGGGATAGTTAGAGCTTCATGTTTCAGACGTGAAACGGGCTGGAGAAGCTAATTTGCACTGGCCACTAACCAAAATAATGTGATGTCACTTTATTCCAATCCTGGGGCTTTTCAGACAGTGCCGCTGAATTCAGGAAGAGTCTAAGAGGAGCCGTGCTCAGTGAAGGATATCACTCCTACAGTTTGAGGAGGCGTACTGTAGCCCCGGGGAATCAGTCCCAGATGAAATGGCAGTCTCATGCCCCCTCCCCCCCCGGGGCTTAAAGCCATGGTAACCCAGCTACATACTTAGTTATGTCGTCAACAAACTACACAATCAAAGCAACAAGATATTGTGTTCTTTGTGCTCATGTTTGTAGCCGTGAAGTTGATAGGAATGTACAACTTAATAACCTATGAAAATGGCTCGTACTGTTAATGCACTAAAATTTCAGTGGACAACTTTTTTTTTTGTCTGGATGAATACGGTCTCTCGAAGGAATACATTTTTGCACTTTTAATACAATTTCTCACTTTCCTATCAGCATGTTGTTTTCTGTTTAATCTGCGCGTGAAATGAAAGGCACGATTAAAATGATTTGAATGTAAATCAAATAACAAAATAAGCAAAACATGATGATTAGGGTTGTAGCCCTGTGTGCCTGAGTATGCCGGTCATCATGGCGATGATTGTAACAGAGATGAGATAAATTGAGGTTCAATTATTGGAAAGGTATTGAAAGAAAAACTCAGTATTACTCTGTTTGGATTTCAGAAGATTGAGTTCTAAAAAAACATCTATCAAACGGCATACGGCTTCACCTCAGCCTGGAAGTGGAAATCGACCTCAGCCAACAAAGGAGGAAAGTATGTATCTCCATCCACTGTTAAAGGGACTACAGAAAGTTTCCAGCAAAGGACAAAAAACATTGAAGAACTGATCATTGAGCAGTGAAGCGACAGACTCTGGATCATAGTGGAGTAAAGAAAAAAAACATCTGAATGTGTTTATTGAAAATGGTGCATCATATATGTTTGATACCATTTTGTATAATTGATATGTATTATTGATATGATTCTTGCAAAGTGTTTTTTAAACAACTGAATAATTTATTACGGTCTATGTTACCTCAGCTTGTCCCAGACCTGGACAAAAAGTTTAACTCCTCCCACTTTTAGCTTTTTTTTTTCTTTTTACTCAATGGGACTTTTAACGGGTCACAGGCCTTTTGCCTTTGAGCCTCCAGATCAAGAGACTTTTAACACGTCACAGACCAAGAAGAAAATTGGTCCCACGTTTTATTGGCGCTCATAATGATAACTTTACAAATGAAAATGGAATCATTCAAGGTAAAACACAAGGAAAGTTTGTTTTCCACCTTACAATTTTAAAATGGTTTCTTTGTTCAGTGCATGTTCAACGTGTTATTTAAAGCTACATGATGAAACTGATACAGACGCCCTGTAGGAACACTAAATATAAAGCCTGTTAGCTCAGTGTAGCTTGGCATAAATACTGGAGCTAGGAGGAAACGGCTAGCCTCTCTCATCACATCTGAGGTAAGATACGATCTCGTAGGCTATGTAAGCTCTTGTACATTTTAAACAACCTTAGCTCAACATAACTTGTTAGTCCGCTTTAGAGATGCTGGTCAGGGACAGCCATCCCTTTCTTTAACAGTACATATGAGAAAATGATTCTTCAGATACTTCACTTTTTAGTTTTGGTGGAACCTAGATCAGTATGGAACCTCATAATTACAAGTCAAACACAAGATGTCTCTAATGGGTTTATTTCCCATTCACAGCTGTAAATGAGTGACAGGTGTCATGGTCCGCCCCCTTGATTAGCTGATCATTTGGTATTTTCAATCAGCCCAGAGGCCACTAGCTTCTGACCAATGACACAACTGTAGCATAACAGACTGTTAACTAATTTAGCATCTCTTAACTTAAGACTATTTCACATAACATTGTCAAGTAAAATAAATTATTTCTTAAGTCGTAATCACAGCGGTCACAATGCTAATTATTTCAGTACGTTAATGGCAATTTATATTGTGTGTTAGCATCTAGCTTACTAGCTATACAATGTACATCAAGCTCCACTCCATCTGCGAGAAATTTCACCTGCAAACACCGACTGTGTTTCTTGTAGACATGCCAGCTGTTCTCCTGCTACCTCTTTTTATGCTAGGCTAAGCTAATTGTGCTAACTGTAGCTTAATATTTAGTATACGAATACAACAGCGGTATCAAACTTCTCATTTATCCCTCAATAAGAAACAGAATAAGTGTATTTCCCCAAGAAACAGCACAATTTCTTGAAGCAGACTTGGCCTGTGTATCAACAAAATGTATTCTTGGCTATTTTAATGATTTGGTTTGCGGTCCAAAAGCAGTTTGAATCATAAAGTTACCTCTGGAATGAAACCTGCTGATTTATTGTGCTGGCTTCACATCTCAGGCAGACCAAATACAAAAATCTGAAAGTGAACATACCAATAATGTGATTCCTGATTATATTTTAGCTTCATTGAGATTATATTTTAGCTTCATTGAGATTATATTTTAGCTTCATTGAGCTTTTTTTTGTTTTTGTTTTCATTGATTGGAGACGTAGCAATCTTTTTCAAAACAGACGCCAAGTATTGTTGAAGTAATGCAGTTAGTTTGAATCGTGTATGTCCTGAAATATTGTCGGTATGTAAAATGGGTGGTGTGACTCCAAGTTTGGATGACAAAAAAAAAAAGGCAAAATGTGGAGTTTTCACCCGAGTTGTGTAATGTGTGTTTTTTTTTTGACAGGTCTGTTGTGTTCTAAGGGGCTATGTCAGACTGAGGAGCTAGACGAGGCACAAATAAACCGTGTGGCCTTTCTAATCTAGCCTCAGGGGTCGACTATATTTCAATAAAGAAATACAACTATTGTGACTTTTCGTGTTCACTGCTTTTTCCTTAGGTACCCATCAAAGCTCACAAAATCACACACATAATGTACGGCTAAATGGACGGCGATCAGAGCCGTGTGCAGCAGCTACAGCGAACACCTACATGTGGTAAAAGAGTCGACCTGCTTGTTCAGCAGAAGCTCCTCTCGTTAATCTTCAGAGCTGTCACGGTCCATTGAGATCAATGGGGTGAGAATGCTGAAAGCACCTTTTGCCTCATTGATTTCAAACCCTCAGGAGGGAGAGGCAAGCCCAGAGCACAGCACAGGTACTGCATCTCTGTCATTGATTCACATTAATGTCCTTTGCACAGTGAAATTGGTACAGAGAGGCGCTCAACATGAAACAAGCGGAAAGAGAGCTGCATACTGTATACTGTAAAGATCTACCTAAGTGATCCTAAACCTTGTTCAAGAAAATGAAAGAGTTCTAATGAAATCTGTTTCATTCATATTAAAAGACTCTTTGATAATTAGGGTAAGACTGAAGCAAGTAGAGGCCAGCAGAGACACACCAGAGTCCTTTAAAAAAGACAATACTGATATTTTCTAATTAACCCATGTAAGAAAATTCAGACAAAAAACCCTGTACCTACAAGTTTCTCTGCCATGTGAGGATCTTACCACTGGGGGTCAGCCCTTTACTGAGAACAGATCATCTCTCGAATACTTGGGTTGTAAGAGCTTTGCAATACACAAATGTTTGAATCCATAAGAGATGTGCCAAAGTTAAATTCAACAAATCACAAAAACCTGAGTGAAAGAATCGATTTTCTCAAATGATATTCTGCTACAGGACCAATCTTTTTTTTTAAAAGCCTCTATAAAAAACTAAAAATGCACAAGTTTTAAATAGGTCTTCTGCAATTGCTTGTTTTTACTGCAAACAGTTCATTTAAATGCAAATCAGCAAATAAGGGGTTGTGTAGCATACTTAAAATGTTTTGTCAGGGAAAAGGAGACGCCTAATTGCCTGGTTGACATTCTTAAAGCCACACAAAGATCAGAGCTGAACGTAGCAAATTAAAGATTGCTGTTCCTCAGCTGTCTCCGACCACGCATGGCCTGTCGCCGCCACCATGAATCTCATCACTTTGATGTCATTTTAAATCAATGAGTCCTGGTTGAAAAAGGCTCACAACCCCTACATTCATTTTTATATGCAATTTCATTTAGCATATCTGAGTTTCATCTTCATGGTCCTCGCTCTTTTCATATATATTGTTTTCATTTAACAAGGACAAAAAATTGTTGAGATTAAAAATGTCCTGGCCAAGACGGGCAGCAACACAATAATGTCACACATGGTGCACACCATGTGCTCTATTCAATTGCTCTCAACACCATACAGACAACTTCTATTTTTTATGATGAGGGAACATGGATCATGTTTCTTATTAATCTGTCTTATCTGATAGCCTTTGCTGTTTATTACCACAGACATCCCTTTGATAATGCAGCTGCTGGGTTTTTGCTCAGTGTACATCTTTGCTTCATTTATTACACTCTTGCATAATTTTATACCGGCTGCATGGATTCATTTGGTCTGCATTTTCAAGAGCAGAAACTCGCTCATTTATTCCTACAGCCTGTCCAGCGTTATATTTAATAGGATTTCAAAAGACCTTTGTCGGGCGCTGGTTTGCGCAGTGAGTAGTGCGCGTGTCTCATGCATGGAGGCTTTAGTCATCCAAGCGGGCGTCCCAGGTTCAAATCCAACCTGTGGCTCCTTCCCCGCATGTCAATCAACACTCTCTCTCTCCTTGATTTCCCCCTCCCCCCCAAAAAAGGAAGACCTTTGTCTCAGATTCACAACAAGGATCGTGCAGCTCAATAGTGGATGCTCCATGGCTCTGTTTTTAAAGTGTGTGGATGCATGTGTAATTGTTTGGATTTAGGATGCATATATGCGAAACAGTACTGATGGATACAGAAGCTGGATTGAAGGCACCCTAAGATTTATCTGAGTGAACTCACAGAGAGTTCATTTGATTGTGCAGTCTGGTGGCAGATTGAAAAAGCATGCCTTAAAAGGTTTATTTTCTGAGTCAACAGTTACCTTTTCAGAAAGTTCTCGTGTATGGAATAGCGCTCTGATGCAAAAAAAAGACGCAATATATGATCCCAGCTGATACAGTTGAAGAAATGAGTCATCTTTCACAACCAACTGTTAGTGATTCACCCCATCCAGTCCTATGTAGTAATAGCATTTATTAATAGCAGGATTACAGGGGGCATAATTATTGTAAAGAGCAGATAGAGAATGTGACTTTTAATGATGGATAGATTCTAGTGATTTTCTGTGGAGACAAAGATAATGAGGAAAAGAAAAACAATAATGGTGACAGAATGAAGCCATTTCGTGCTGATGCAAACAGAGAAATTTGCATGAATAAAAATGATATATGAAAAAGGACGGAACTGGCAGCAAGGCAGGATGGAGGTGTTACTAAAAATCCTGCAGAGAAAATTGGGTTTCCATTCCTCTTTTCTCTTCAGATTAGAGGGGCAGCAGGAGTCGACTGATGCACATTCACAAGGCGGGCTGAAAAGGGCTAAAGCAGAGACACAAGAGAGAGGGCAGGAACATTGAAATCAATAACTGTTATTAGGCTAGTTCATTTGTCAGTGACAAATGGGATCACATACATGTTGAGAGAAGAGTTAAATGCAGTCAAGAGAGAGACAATCTGAAACTGATCTAACAAATCTTTAAGGGCAACAACTGGTTTGAGAAATTAGAAGTCCCTCAAGTCACGGGAAAGTTCCACTTAAACATTCAATTATTTCTGTCAGGAATGAGGCTGAACCGAAATGCAGACCAAACAGATAAGGTGTCAAAGAATACTTCATTTAGAATATGCAGGGGGAAGGTGTCCGGGGCTGTGGGTGAGCTGAAGGTGGCTGGCTGGCAGGCTAGTTGGCGGTGAGTTCGAGTTGGCAGAAGGAGGTGCTGGAGACAAAAAACAGGCGTCAGAGCAGTGGCAGGCAGGCAACTAAGCAACGCCTTGAAGGTTGTTAACCGGGAAAGCAGGAGCTGGACTTTTGACAAAACAAACCGTGAATGGCACAATGATACCGGCAGAGACTGAGTGTTGGTGAACACTGGTGTTGATTGTAGATCCAATGCAGGTGAGCAGAGTGAAGAGGACAGAGTGGAAGTGGGGAGGGGGAACAAAAATGCACCAAGCACCAAGTGATGATTGAAGGCTGAATGGCGCTAAATCAGTATCGTTAATTGGAACCAGACGAGTGATCAGGATACTTGTTTCATGTAGAACGCTACATGAAAAGGGAGCAGCGTGGATCACAGAAATCGTGATTCTCTCTGTGATAATCAATGGCGAATTTAAAGGAAAGCCGTCACATTTTTTACACATCTTGAACAGCAAACCATCATGGAAGAATATGAAAATGTCAAGACTATTAACAACCAAATCAAACACCTCGACATGAGCAAATGCCAGACAAGCAGCTTGGCAAGCGATTGCAGACAAGTTACATTCATGTGTAAATCTAAAGAATATATATAATAACTCATTGCTGTATTAGATTATAGATATAGTTGATGAAAGACTTACTGTCAAGTATTAAATAATAAATATGTGTGTTTAGATGTGTTTGCAAATTAATCCTTGACAACCATTCAAGGTTTGCAGTTCTTTGGGGTAAATGCTAGCGTCAGGATATCGTCACACTCCAAATTACAGCTCATGCAAAAGCCTGCTCTTATGTAATATGAAAAACAAAGCTTGGCTGTATCTGATAGGAATTCGCTTTGCAGGCTTTTGCATAGACAGAAGGGTTGAAATCTAAATGTGAACAAAAAAACCCAACTAAATTAAAATACATCATTAAAGCATCACACGAGTACATGAAGGATTTCAGTTGCAAGTTCAATAAAGTGCCGAGTTTATACTGTATGATACAAAGGATGTGATGCCTCTTATAGTCCTCATCCTGGTCATTCTGTACCTGCGCCCTGAAGGATACAGAAGCTGGATTGAAGGCACCCTTTTTAAGATTTATCTGAGTGAACTCACAGAGAGTTAATTTAATTGTGCAGTCTGGTGGCAGATTGAAAAAGCATGCCTTAAAAGGTTTATTTTCTCAGAGTCAACAGTTACCTTTTCAGAAAGTTCCCATGCATGGAATAACACTCTGATGCAAAAAAAAAGACGCAATATATGATCCCAGCTGATACAGTTGAAGTCATCTTTCACAACCAGCTGTTAGCGATTCTCAAAAGGGGGTGCAGAGGGTCTGCTGTAATCTTGATGGTTTAAATTCAGGGTGAACTGGTCTGTCAGGTAAGACATGCTGCACATTTGCTTCCTACTTTCTTGCTGCCTAGTTTAACAACCTTTTTTGAGTTTGTTCGTATTTTGTACGGACAATGCTCCTCCCTTTGCTGAATACAAAAGGCCAACACACTTAAACAAGTTTCCTCAAAAATTAGAGACACTTGTTGAAAGGACATGCCAGGCACATAATTTGTCCTTTTAATCACACAATTTAAATCATTTATGAAAACTTTTAGAGAGTTTGATTTGCTCTGATTTTATACAAAATCTGTTGCAACACCTACCAACCCCAATCCTCATAACTGCAATGTATTTGCTACATATGCTTCAGTTGTTGTGTGGGATCAATCCCTTGGATTCACTCCTGCCACGATGTTTTCAAGAACAGACAGAGCGTTTCCTTGTGTCAGCCAAGGCGAGGTAAGTAGGTCTGGATCTACTGTGGAAGATGTCTTCAGCATCTCATTAAAGGAACACGTCCTCCTCTGTCACTTCATCAATAGTGTTGTGTATAGATAGTGTACACATAGTGACAAAGGGTCCATGTGACTTGGATCAATAGTTTGTATTGGATGCAGCTGACGGAGGCAGCAGAATGTTAAATTATCTCACCGTCACCGTGGTAATGTATTGATTTATGTTAAGATGTTTCGTTGTTAATGCTGACATTTATCATTCAAATAAGAGTCAAGATTTTGGATCTCCAGTTTTCAGTATGTAGCAGAAGCCATGCTAAATTCATCTTTCAGGGATTATGTCATTTCTTTATGTGCTGATTGTTGGTATCTATGGTGCCCCATGAAGTCCTCCAAAAAAATAGTGTGTGCAAAACATAATGATACTTTACACATAATTTTACTATCTTGTGTGCACAAGTTATCATCCTACTTTTTAGCACAAAATAATAACTTGTGCTCACAAGATTATTATGTTGTATCACAAGATAATGCAGCGTAATTCATTTATTAAGATATTATATCTTTATTTAACCTCGGATTCAGAAAGGGGCACCACCTTACAAAGAAAGGAAATTAATATTGCTTGTAGTAATTAATTAAACCAGAAAACACACAGATTAGATGCCACAGCAGCTGGGTCGGATTATGCAGTGGATGGAGGTGGAATGGCAGTTCAGCTGTCGTGGTTGTGTCTTCATCAGCTCCAAGTGGATCCAACAGGAAAAGTATTAAAGAGTCTTTTGATACGTCGATTTCCAATTCAGATTAACCTGATGGCCATCTCGATGAATCCAAATTAAGAAATTGGCGTTCAAAATTGAAGAGCAAAGACTTTGGAGAAGAAAGTTCAAAAGCCTTGTTTGAGCCAAAATAATGTTTCCAAAATGTGCGTTGAAAATAAAAGTTCAGCAGAGATTCGTCTCTCTACGGCGCAAACTTAAAAGTCTTAAGGTGATTCAAACTAAAGTCCGAAGAGAAGCGAGCAAGAGCAAGAAGCAAGAACCAGAGATCTGAGCTGAGTCTGAACTTTCATCAGCTGCAAGAGAGGGGGCCGCCCAAGGGTTACTCCCATTCTGACCGGAGGACATTTGTTTAAATTAAACCGAGTTTACTCAATAAGATTAAGAATAAGAATCTAAACATATATACGTCACCATACATTTATTTTGATATTATTTCTATCAGATCCACCTTGATGTAGGTTCACATCATGTATTTAGACATGCATTTCTATCAGATTCATGTTGAGATGAAAATCACACCATCTGGGAACATCCTCAGTTAATCCCAGCCTGTAGATGAACAAAACCATGTTATACAGTCAGCATTCTTAAGAAGACATATTAATAAAGTGGTGTCTTTAAATAACACCTTCTATAGCTAATATCAAAGAGTATGCTTTATAACATGTCTAAATGTATAATTATGAAGGCTACGTATTCATGGAAATTCTAACACTAGATGGCAATAGCGCTCCACGTCAAAGTCCTATTAAAACTATAATAACTCTTATTTGTATTCTAAACATCAGATTTTGAGTTTAAAAAGATGATTATAATACATTCAATGTGACAATTACAAATATCTAGATGAATAAAGATATAAATGTTCATTTGATGCAGAATGAAATGCTGTGGTTTAATTCAGTTCTTCAGCAGTCCTTCAACAGATGGTCAATTTTTACGACTTTGCAGAGACTGGTTTCGGTCACAGTTCATGTCTTTGGGGTCAATTCGTACATAGCAGAGTGTTCTGTTTCCGCTTGGTTGTTTACTCTAGGCGTTGTAAGAGTTTATAATATCCTGTCTTCCGGAGCCTGTCTGAGAGGGAGACTTAAATCATTGATCAGTTCCTTTGTTTCTTGGTAAAAAGTAACCAAGATGTTAATACTGGTTAATAATAAGAGGTTGGTAAACGTGGCTGCTAATATCGTCTACAATAATGTGTAATTCTGTACACCAGTTATTATCTTGTTTGCGACTCCTAGCAGGAGCTTTAGAGCAAGTTTTAGGCTTTTTGTGCCTTTATTGGAGGGACAGGAGCTGTATCCGAATTGCCAAGTACCTACTCAATCTGTCAGTAGGCAGTAGACAGTACCTACTATCCGTGCTGAATACTGTTTAGTATCTACTATTTAGTAGGCGCGCACAGTAGGCAGATACTTGTTCCTACTTCGTCTGATTCATTCAGTATGGAAGTGACTTCATTTACGTTACCCGAACCGGCCGCATCCACCCATGTTTTTTTGTTTTTTTTGTTTAGCTTTATTCAAGAAGAGTAATGCGCATATACAGTCAGGTAAACAAAAAAACAATATCACAATGTAAATCAAGTAAAAGACAGATTAAATAACTAAATAACATACAGTAGCCTACATAAAGAAAAGTATAAATGAAAGACAGTAATATACAGAATATAAAGTAAAATAAACCAATAAAGACACATTTAAATAGTGAAATCATTATTTAAATAGAGGGAGAAAGGTTTTATAATAATGCAGACATTTGTTTTATTTTCTGTTGTTAATTAAAAGTAGCGATTTCAGTTGGGACTTTAACTCTAGATTAAAAATTGATTCAATTAATCCACACTCGTTTGTTTTGATTTGGAGGCGGACGTGACGTGACGATTTACGTTAATTTCGCACAGCATTGTGGGTACTAAAATACAATTCATTTCCTGAAAGCACGCATCCGATCCATACTGCATAAAACCCGGAAGTTAGTATCCATACTGAAATGTTCAGTATACTGAGGTGGACCCAAAAAATGCATACTGAATGACCACTAAAGTTCAGTATACTGAAACTCCCTACTGAAAAGTAAGTACTGCATACTGAACTGTGGCTATTCGGAAAGGGCCCCCGTATTGGATAGTCAAAAATAAGGGAGAGAGAGAGAGTGCAGGGAAGTAGCCACAGGGGCGGCTGTGGCTCAGTTGGTAGAGTCGTCGTCCCTCAACCGGAAAGTCGAGGGCTCAATCCCCAGCTCCTGCAGCAACACATCCAATGTGTCCTTCGGCAAGACACCTAGACGCCTCCGCCGCCTCGTTGCCGGCATATGAATGTGTATGTTTGGAATGGAATGAGTTACTTCTGATGGTCTCACTACATAGAAACCTCTGCCATCAGTGTGTGAATGGGTAGGTGTGACATGTGGTGTAAAAGTGCTTTGAGTAGTCTCAAGTCCATTTACCATTTAGGTCTGATTCAAACCCTGGCCCCCTGCTTGGAGGTCCACAGCCTCTGTACATGGAACATGCAAACTAACCACTAGTACACTTCAATCCCTTTTAATTGTGTGCTTTATTTGCATGGTTTGATTGTTGAAATGGGAGTTCACCTAAAAAAAAAAAAAAAAAGTTATTCAAAGCACCTGAGAGTATGTTTTAGTTTGCGTCCATTTTGGCGCCCCCAGTGGTTTAAAATGGCCCCTTTATTCTCTATTTCTCTTTTCTGATTGTTCATCAGCAGTATTATTGTTACATTGTTCATCAATAATATTTGACAGGGGATTAAGACATTTGAAATAATACATTATAATACTTTTTTTTTCCCCCTGTGGGAAATTTGTAGTCACAGCTTACACAGCTGGTGCATGGATACCACATGAGTAACATGTACATGTACATAACACGGAAAAGGAGAAGCAAACATAACAGTTCACATAACATTTAATGTGCCAGTTTGTAGAGAGCTTCAGTTGCTGAGGGAGCAAAGCTCTTTTTCCAAGTGTGCCCTTGTAAAAGTCAGAACCTCTATCTGCGACCTTATGGTGTAACAGGAGGATGAGTAGAGTCCCATCCATATGGAGACAATGAATCTTTGTGAAACCTTGCTGCCCAAGGTAAACCAAGAAAAATAAGGTGTTATGAAATGTCTTATAAAGCTTCTCAACAATACTTTCCACATGTTGTAAATTAGGTAATTACAGACCTAATCATCAATCCTATCAGAACCTTTCAACTAGGATAAACTGACGACATGCATCCCTGTCTGTTCCCCATCTACATCATGGTAGGCACTTCCCTCAGACCTGTTTTTAATGCCATGAAATTATGTTTGTATGAAAAATGTAGAAGTTAAGGATCTGCAAGATGCATGATGATTATTTTGGTGCCCCAAGATGATGAAGGGATAAAAAGCAGATTGGCAGTGTCATTAGAAATTTCGCCCCTTAAGACCCGTAGAATCATAACAGTGTGGTCCAAGAAGCTTCTGCTACAAGGACGCTCCAAGAGAGGACAGGATGCACCATGTTTCAGGACTGAATGTTTGTTGTTATTTACCAGAATGCGAACAAATCTGCCAGGTTTGATGCCTTTGAGTGTGATTCATTTCAATTTTAATTTCAATGAGACAAACAAGGAATATCAAAAGAAGTAAATAGAGGAATTAACACCAGAAAAATAGGATGCCTCAAGGGCTAGAGAAATAAAACATAACTCCTACTGGCTTTACAGACTTGTTTTTATAAGGGGTGCAAAAAGACGTGACATGTGTCCGATATAAGAGCTAGTAGCTCTGGTTCAGGGAATTGGTTTCGGTTTTAAAGCTCCTGTGAATAACTTTTGGTTTATTGTAGACTTTGGCGCCCCCCGTGGACAAAGCAGTACATGTAAGAGTTGATTTTTTATTTATTTATATGGTTAATTATGGTTAAGTAATGCTTATTCAGCACTTTTAAGCATTTATAAAGTGTAACTTAAGGGATATATGTTTGCCATTTGGGTCACAAAGAGCATTAATAAATGGTCTATTATGGTTTAGTAATGCTTATTCAGAGCATTAATAAATGGTTGATCATGGTTAAGTAATGCTTATATAACATCAACAATAAAGATATGTTAGGCTGTAAGTTAAGAACATCTACATGAAGATAAAGGAACAATCTAACGTCTACATGAAGACCATGGTGTGGTCCACTGATCTCAACCTTTACCAAAAATAAGTCACCAGTTGGAGGATGACAAGTAAGTGAACAGTCATTAACCTTAAATAAACATGAATAAAAACAAACACTATTGTCTTAATGACATGACTTAGCTGTGAACCTCAAGACATGCATCTAAATTAACATCTTTATCAAGCATTTAGTAATATTAGTTAATAGGCTTAATTAACACTTAAACCCTTGATTAATGTTAACAAGAGACATCTGTTAAGGGTTTCTTAATGTTCATTATTGTATGAATTTACTGTTAATTAAGGCTTATTACGGCATTAACTAATGTTAATAGCATCCGTAATAAGGATTCAATAATGCATTAATTAATACCGTAGTTAACATTAACACCCTTAATAAATGATTACTAGACACATTAGTTAACTGTTAGTAACCATTAGTTAAGGCTTAATAATGCCTTAATGTTAATTCAGGTACCCTTATTGTAAAGTGTTACCCATTTGGGTATGCCTACTGCCTTTTTGTCTAAATAAATAGTTGAAGTTTGATTCTGCGCTTGGGTCCACCTTTGTTTTTTCAACCGATCGTGACAGTCACACTGTTTGAAGATAAAATGCTATGTGAGAGGTTATTGTAACACTGCTGACATTGGACAACAGCATCTGTCATTCAAATCTTGAGCCAATTGGATGCAGTCTGCAGCCAACAGGCATCTACCCCCTTTCCCCAGGTGAACTAATCACCTAATTGAAACCATTCAAGGAGTCAGTCAGAAGGCAGCAGGGGACAGTCATTCCTAAAACAGTCAAGGAGAACTTCTGAAAGAAAAACACTGTGCTTTCAACCCTGGACACAAAGCTGGACTTAACTGAACTGAGACTTCAAGCCCTTGAGGAGCTGCTGTGCTGCTGCTGCTGCTGCTGCTGCTGCTGCTGCTGCTGAGGAGGAATGTTTCAGGACTGAACACTGGTGAGACATCCACAGTAGAACATTGATTAAATTGCTGCTCCCAAGTTGAGCAGACGTGTGATTTTGTTACCTGTTTGCCTAAACAGGTCAGGCCATATTGTCGGAGCAAAGAAGATGGCGAGCTAAAGGAGCAACTTCAAAAGACTCAAGATTCCCTGAAAAGGCAGGCCTCAAGCCTGGCTGTTTGGTTAAAGGGTGTGGTAGGATTTCCCCTATCTAAATAAACATTTGAATTCGTTGGACATCTGCACACACATAACAAATAACTGCAGTACGTGTAATGTGTTTTGGTGCATTGATCTATACGAATAGAATTGGGAATATTTAGCATATGGGGTATGGAGGGTAAAAGGTGCCCTGAAGAATCTGGTAATTGAAGGCCCATTTTCTTTTATTTAAATTGTGGGATTTTCCTTGATTAAGTTCAAGTGTTATTTGTTAAAAATGGAACTTTGAAATACAAAACCGGTTATCAACATTCTGTGTCGTGTGTTTAATTAATTCTCCACCAGCTCCAAGAGTCTAACCTACAGTACATTAGCCCGGTACACCTTAATTTGTTACAACTTGTTTTTTTGATAATTTATTATTTATAAATACATATTTTAGTTAAAGTACATTTTGTATCCTGAGTGTTACATTATGGTGGAGTTCCTGCATTAGTGAAAGGGTAACTCTCCTGGTAGATCCAAACAGTGTGCCAGGGACCCATTTTTTTCCTTTGAATAAAGTTTGTGTACTTAAGAAAATATAGCACATAATTATTTCACTTCTTCCGCTTTCAAATTGCATTACCAAATCTACATAGTGCACCTTTAAGTTTCAGAAAACTAACAAGTCTATTTGTATTTAGGAATATGTATCATGCCTTCACAGCATCAACTATTTAAAGTCAGAACCTCAAATCTAGCTTACATTAGAGGGTCTGCTTTCAGCCACATGATGCTGTGCAATCTCAAAGACAACATCATACATCTTGCCACCTGCTGAACACCATGTACATACGCACTCTGGAAAGGCTACTTGTGTAGTAATGATATAAAGATAGGGGCTCTCTGCTGCACTTCCACAATGACATTTACCAGGAAAACAGAGTTAATCTCCTTACAAAATGTTCCAACAGTGACAACAACTCTCTGAGAAATATTGGAAAATGTCATGGTGTTTTGCAGCACAGGCAAAAATCTTTACATTGCATGGTTTTGTCAATGGGCACTGAAACCACTATTGAAGCATCTTTTTACACACAGCTGCAGAAATTGATCTGTTGTGTGATGTAGAGCCGCTCCCTCGAGGCATTTAAAAATTGATAAATCCTTCACTGGATTTATTGGTTTTAATTTTAGTTACAGATGCTGCCTCCCCTCTATTTTTGTTTAATTTTGTTCAGCTGCTGGAGTCAATTTAAGGCAGCGTTTAGGCACAATATTAATCTGCAACAATGACGACAAAATCTGACAACCTTTTAGTGCGAGTCAACATTTCCTCAATTTTTCTGTTTATTCAGTAATGTTGCAAGACTCAGAGCTGGGAAATAAATGTCACAGTGCTTGGGATACACACTGTTCGGTAAGAACTGCACTCTATTCTTTTACATCTACTGTATTGGGGAAGGTGTGAAAGTGCTCTAAAATTGCTGGTGTGGAGGAAGAAATCTTCTCCTTCTATTGATTCCTTCTATATTCAGTACACGTTCGACCTTTGTGAGGGCACAGTCTTGATAAGAACTGTAGTAGAAAGTTTGTCCTACTCATTTATAGTCACTTTAAGCTGCAGGCAACATAAACAACATATTTCTGGTAAGTGGAACACAAACTGCTTCCTATTTTACTTTACCCCAATAGCATGGTAGTGTCAGCATACATCCATCCAGAAGCTTTGTGGTCATGAAAACAATAAAGTACACTACCCTGCATTTATCTCCATCATTATTACATCCGTCAGGAGTATTTCATGCTGTAAAGACAGATGGGAAGATGGGAGGAAATGCAACCAAATGTTTTATGTTACACAATGCAATGGAGGTATTATTTGGAATAATCGCAAATATGTTTCAGAGTTTTTCTTTCTATTTTCTTTTTTTAAAGATTTATTTTTGGGCTTTTTGTGCCTTTTAATGTAGAGATAGGACAGTGGACGGAGTCGGAAACCAGTGCGAGAGAGCAGGGAACGACAGGCGGGAAAGGAGCCACAGGCCGGACCCGAACCCGGGCTGCCCGCCCGAAAGACCACAGCCACATGGGGCGTGCGCACCAACCACCGCGCCACCAGATTTCTTTTTGAGAAGGTATGATTGATTGGGATTCAATTGTTCCATCAGTTAAAATAAAAGCAGAAATGTACATAAACATAATAATATAATAATAATATGAATGTAAAACATGCTCAAGTCCTTAACGACTGGGCGCTGAATCCTGCATAAATATCCAACACAAGAAAAATCATAAAGATGGTTTAGAATTGTACTTTCAATTGCCAGACGGACCTTTCAAGCATGCACTTTTCTTCAGAGTTACAGGCAATCTTCTAAAACATGCACAGGTGAGACTAATTATATATGTCCAAAATCAATCCCAGCAGGGGGAGTCTCCAGCACACACCTTTTCAACTAAGAACAAGCAGCATCAGTCAACTTTTTCTCCTCAACGACCAGGGGCCCGTTTCAGAAAGAAGATTTTACAAACTGTCAGTCCAACCCTGAGCTCTGAGTTGATTTTCTCTCAGGTGGGACACAGCTGATTTGAGTTTAATCATCTCTTGAGTAGGTTCACTCGATGTTCAGCGTGTGCACCACAAGGATAAAGAGCCAGCGTTAATGAAGTCCCAATACTATGATTCACAATGGTAACAGGGGACAAAAAAAAAGAAGATCCTCATACTTTTAACCCTCTCGGAATATAACCTACATCTTTATGCGGACATACAGCGATATGAACATGTTTTAAGAAGAAAAAAAAGTACAACTTTTATTTGTTTCTGGCTCTGAAAGAGGGAGGAGACTGTGAGAAACTCAGGCTTCATTGAAGAAAACCTGTGCTCAACGAGGTTAGGTTCACAGACTCAGTTGCCATAGTAACTGACTCAGAGCTTAAGTTTACCTCCCTCTCTGGACTTGACTTGAGTTACCCTTCTTTCTCGGGTTTGAGTGACATCCCTCTCTGAAACGTTCCCTTAAATTCAAGGATAACAGAGTCAGTGTTTGCACTAAACCTGCTTACTGAAACGGGCCCCAGATCCAACATAAAGACAATAGAAACAACAATACAGTACAATACAATCAGTCCGTAGGAAACAGAAAAAGGAAATCTCCTCATGGAAACCATTGAGAATAAGGGTGCAGTAAGGACTGGATCCAATAAGTCTCTCTCTGCAGAGGGATTTTGTCCCTGCCCCCACCTCTGTGAGGCATATTAACTACTTCTCTGCCCATGTATGCAAGTCGCTCAAAGTGTGATTACAACTGTTGAAGTGTCTGGCAACTGATGATTTATTATCATGATTCCGTATGGATGATTTATGTTCGCCTAGAGCAGGGGTGGGCAAACTTTTTGACTCGCGGGCCACAATGGGTTCTAAAATTTGACAGAGGGGCCGGGCCAGGAACAGATGGATGGAGTGTTTGTGTGAACTAATATAAATGACATGTAAAAGCCATTACATGAAAGGATTTGGCCTTTAACAGGTAGCATATCATGAACATGCAAGGCTCATTGTACAAATTGATTTCCAAATGCATTCATTTAATTGATTTAAATTTTAATAAACACAGTAGAGAAACTCACGTTCAGTTTCAGTGGGAACAGTGTTGTTGATCTCCCTTTTTTTGCCAGTGCATTAAAGTCTGGAGTTTGTAGTGGTAATTCTCAGGATAGATCCGAGGTGTTGGTCAGTTAACTTGGATCTGTGAGGGGCTTTGTTGATGTTCATGACGCTGAATGTCTGCTCACATACGTAGGTATATCGCTTAGCTCAGGAAATTTGTCGGATTTCCCTATTAACTCCAAAAATGCGCTGATCCCCTCTTTCAGCTCCCACACTCATTGAAACACTTTGCCCAAACTTAATCAGCGGACACGAGAGTGGTACAGTAAGTCCTGACTTACACAGAGATTCCTGATGGATGATGCAGTGAAGGAAAATAACATCCTGGTTTCACTTTATCCTGGATTCTTTTCAGCAGACCAACATGTTTCCAGTTAAATTTGGCGATCCATCCGTTGTGACATTGGCAAGTTTACTCCAAGGTAGCTTCATTCTCTCGATGACAGCAGACACCTGGTTATACAAGTCCTCTCCTCCCGTTTTTCCTTTCAGGGACTCCATGGTCAAAAACTCCTCCGTTATCTCAAAACTGTCATTAATCCCTCGGATAGAAATTAGGAGCTGAGCAGTGTCTTTCACGTCATTACTTTCATCCAGCGCTAGTGAATATAACTTAAAGGACTCAGCCTTTTTGTTTAATTCGCTGGCTATATCTTCGTCAATCAGTTCCACACGGCGAGTCACAGTCCTGCGTGATAAACTGATTTTTTCAAACTGGCCTTGGCTCTCCGGACACAAGAGACCTGCTGTCTCTACCATGCATTCTTTTAAAAACTCGCCTTCGGAGAAAGGCTTGCTAGCCTTTGCTAATTTGAATGCCAGCAAAAAACTTGCCTTGCTAGTTGACTCTTGAATCGCAGTTTGTTGGTGAAAAAAATGCTGCTGAGTCTGTAAATTAGCCTTCAACCTGAGCCGCAGCCGCCCGTTCCCTGTCTACCAACAGAGCAACAACCATCCCCCAACATACATTTATCTATATCATATATATATATATACCTGTTCAACTCAGCTGATGAAATCGCTTTTGTTCCACAAAAAAATGAACAAAACAATTGTTGATTGCATCACAATTAGGTTTTTTAATTCTGGCAAAAAATCTGATAGGCCAGTAAATTCTTCGTAATAAAAAATAACCCGATGGCATGCCTTTTTATATACGCACCGTTCACCTCCATATGTGCAAAGTGAACAAATAAAAAATAAGAGATGACTCTACAGGAGCTGAAGGTGGAGAAGGAAATTGCTTGAAAACAAAATGAGTGGTGAGAACACAAAAAAAGAATAAATCTTACGCAAAACCAAACAGCAAAAGAGAATCAGTTACGCAGCAATTTTTTCTCAGACGTGGATCAACCAGGACGCAGCATTTCATGATGTTTTTTTCCTTTTTCTGACTGCTTCACACATCCACAAAAAAGAATGATTTTGCAAGTACACTTGATTGTAGTTGGGGGGAAGGGGATGGGGGTTGGGGGTAATGAATATATATGAGATCAAAGAATACATAGGGTGCCATATTAACAGTGAAGGCAATGTGGACGTGCTTAAATCAGCAAAGGAAACAGACTGAGGGCTTTTCTTTGACTTGCTGTTGGTTTTAAGGGCTGATGTTTGGTTGAGAATGAAAGGCAGCTTTGAAATCAGAAACAAGAATTAAATGAAAAATGCTTTCTGTCTTTGTCCTGTAATTATGTCGGATTACCAAAACATTAATATTTCATTGAGCAAGTGCTTCAACATAGATGTTTTTTGGAGAATCATTTCAGCAAAAAGCAATACATTTTCAAGTCTTACATGAGCGCTGAGAGAGGCTGTAAGTTTGCTCAAGGGGTGGTGACATGGGAGAACTCCATCTTGTTTCTCAACAAGTGTCCATAGAGTGGATGGACAGGAACCCGCCTAGGACATCACTGCAGCGATTCCAGTATGTGTTAGCGAGAGGCTGAAGAGAAGTATAAGTGGTTGACCTTTTACTGCTAATCTAGCAGAGGAGAAGTAAGTGCTTTGGTGTAAAATGATACGCTAGTCATAGCCAACTCAAGCTTTCTATATCATGAGAAAGTTGTTCCCAGGGAAACTCTTGCTACATCTGCAGGAATTCATTCAGTTAGTGTTTTAATATTAAATGTAACATGTTTTCATTGTTCACCGCCTCTGTCTGTCCCTCTTCACTATTATTATCTCGCTAACATAAGGTTGTAAAGTGGTTTATTTTACACTGATTACATGCTGGGTTAAGACTGGCACACGTACTACAATTGGACAGCTGCATGCAATCAACAGCTACCATCTGTATCTGTTAACAGTGGTGCTCATGATGTATGTTGTTAAATGCATTAGGTCATTGTGAGTCAGCAGACAGGTTCTGCCCACAGTGTGCACTGTGGTACACACAAGGCAACACAATTAAAAGATTCACAATGAATGAATTAAAAGGAGGCAAACAGATGTTATTTTCAGCCAAGCTGCAGCCGGCGTTTTATTATTCTTATACTCACTTTATTTTGTGCTAATAGGGGAGATGCTCTAAACTCACATGCCACCACAACCTTACTACAGCACAATCTGGGGGAAAAGGCTCAGCACTTGATGTCCGATCAAGGCTTATTACATGGTTTGAATTGGGCAGCTAAATTATCCTGCATTTGTCAGCGCCTTTTGAAGCTCTTTTAACATTATGATCTCTGGAAATATTGACTGCAAGGAATACTCTGTAATAGGAATACAAACACACACAAACAAAAGGTACAGAAGCCGAAATCATTTCGTCGGCAATGCAATCTTGGATCCAACTCCAATCTCCCTACTGAAGATGTCTGTCGGACTGAATATCAATGGATGTGTTTTGGAAGGGTAAAAAAAACAAACAGCTACAGTGCTGTCAAGGAGTACCCTTTAATAGATGAGTCATGAAAAAGCGCCCCTTAGGCTGCCTTTAACTTGAAGAAAATGGGATGAAAATGTCCTTCTGGAAATGATATGTCGCCAGGGAGAATTCTCACTTCACTCTCTAGTTTCCCACAATGTTACAGACATATACATTACTTATCAATTAGGGTCATTCACCTCATGATTTCGCTGTCAGCGTGCAACCATACTGTAGACTATATAATTAATGGATGTAGCCACCATCAGCATACTGGCTGCAGCCATGTTGGTTTTCTAGAACTAGTTTTCATAAATGGACTGCAGGGTAGCACCATAGACTGTAAATATTCAGGGAGTATAAATCATAGTATAAATAGGCTAGCAGGGCTAGCCCTCCCTTTCTTCTGTAGTGTAAATGAATCACAAGTGTTTTTACACACCCACTTGATTTGCTGATCATCGAGGCTCAATTAATTCAGCCCACAACAAGCCACCAACTTTTGACAAATTACACAACTGCAGCGTTACATGTAACATGCTGTACACATTTTAAATTCCTGTTGTGAAGTTGTGGATTGGGATATGGGAGCCTCAGGGGAATTCAGTAACATTTGGAAGCAGCATCAAGCAGCCCCTCAAGTAGCCTAGCCTAGCTGCAGTTTTTGGCACTGTTGGGCCTCAGCCATGTGTGCTGGACAAAGGACTCAGGCCTGTATCGCACTTCTCAAGCCTGACAAGAGTTTTTTTTGGAGGGAACTATACAAAGGAGTCTTAGCCCAGCACCAACCAACAGCACCTAACAAATAGGTGTGAAAAGTGGGGATTTTGGTGATATTTTGGTTATATTTCCCTGATTACAGGGTGGTGCCCCCGAGAATAATTCAATATAATTATTAAAGAATATAACCAAAGTTGACTAGATAAAACCCCAACAGCACTAAAGCATTGACCTAATTACTTGTTCAATAACTTTACTTGAGGTTTCGGCTCACCGCTCTCAAAGCAGCTAGCCGTCAAAATGCTCCAAAAGCAGACTGTAAACAGACTGTATGCTCAGAACCAAACGGGAAACAGACTAAGTAAGTTAGCAAGAAACAAATGCATTCCTATTAACCATTTAGCAGCTTAGTGTTAGAAGAAACTAACGTCTTTTTCGCAGGTGCTAAGGTTTTATAAGCAAAAATGCATAGTTGGAAGTCTAATAATTTATTTAGATTTTATTTTATTTTTTAACATTTGATCTGCTTTTGTGATAGGCTATTTAATATCCCCAGCGTGGTGGCAAAAATATCATTTGGAATAAATGACCTTCTAGACCAGGGATGGGCAACTTTGGTCACGGCAAGGGCCACATTCAATTAATTCTCCCTGCCAAAGGGCCAAATTGTAATATACAAAAACGATCAATTATGAATCAATTATAAAAAAAAATCAATTATGTCTCAAATTTAACTCAACATATACCGGTGATCAAATATTATTATGGACGTATTTCTGGTTTTCATGATTTCATGGCAGATTTTGTCACATTTTCTTCATGTTTCCAATTCATTGATATGTAAAAACCTGAGGGCCACATTGAGGGTTGATGGGGGCCGCATGTGGCCCCGGTCCGCCAGTTGCCCACCCCTGTTCTAGACTCAGGCTTGGATGATTCACAATTGACTTAAAGATGTTATTCAAAAACAAAATTAAATTTACAATAGAGACATATCCGAAAAACGTTTCTAATCTCGTGATAAACATTCCAACCAAAAGTGACGCAAGAAACGGTGAGCATCCTATCCAACAATTCAACAGCGCGCGTCATGAAATTGATGCGCGAGGTGAGGGAGCATCATAATCACATGGTGGCGTATAGCGCAAGGAAGATAAAGGCAGCATTTACGCGCCCTTCAAAGCTGTGCTAAAGGGTTGCGCACAAGCTGAGGAGATGATTCAGTATCACACATGAGGGTGAAGCACACTTTGCCTCCCCTCGCGCCTCTGTGGAGCGCTGTGTTGTTTTGCTCGCGCGCCACAGAAATCTCCAGTGTTTGCCTGACTTTTTGCGCTGCAGAAACAGAAATGGCACGGCGCTCGGATCCGAGAACCTTTCTGAGTTTACAGGAGCAGGACCTGAATGGCTAAACCACGTGGAAATTTGGAATCTGATGAAGTACACTGCCATATGTTTCCTACTGCGCTTGGCAGCTCTTTTTTTTGGACCAGAAGTTGTGATGAAAGTTTTTTAAAAATGTGAGGCTCTTAGACATGACGCTTCGAGATTAGAGGGAATGAGGTTGCTTGGATGCGAATTAACGGATTGTGGATTTTCTTGATGCTGATGGAGATGAAGACAGACCGACAAAGTGTGACCTTTTTTGTGTGGATATTATTCTTAAACTTTTTCTTGTGCTGGACTTCGGTTGACGCACAGGTAAGGAAACATTAAATCCACTTTTAAATAGGACAATTTTCTACTATAAAGTAATACAACACCCGATTTCCCCCCCTCGTGAAATAATTGATATATAATACTTATTACTTCAACTAGTCTAAAAAACATATTGTAATTACAAAGATTCGGAGTAATCTCTGGCTAAAAGCTGGAATTCAACTTAATAATATCTACAGTGTCACTATGCACACAACAGTGCAACAATCTGACAAGACCAGCACTATGAAGTGTTTGTCTCCAGTTAAACCTTACACTTGTCATAATTGTATAAATACTTAATTCTTAGATTTTAAACGATTCCCTTTTGGATATTGGCAGTGATGAGCTTCACGTAAAAAAAAAGTATAACACAAGGCTTGGCTGAGTAAAATTCTAAAAAAATGAATCACTAGGCTGTCAAGGTTATTAGTCACGGACCTGTGAATGGCTGAGTAGTACAAGAGCGTAAGAAGCTTTATATTTGCTGTTGTATGATTTTGAATTTTCAGCAGGAAAGCCTCATGCATTATCAGCACCACGGACAGCTCTTTCAGCAAAAAACCCACAAAAGGTACAAATAGAAGGGACACAGTGTGAACAAAATCTGCAATTAATAGCAACATGGTGATGCCATGAAATTGTAAATATGGTAGTTGAATAAATGACTTGTGTGAAAATAGCTCCAGCTGACACTATGGCTGAATCAATACATCGTTTAAAGCCAAACATCTGAGTCAGTAAGATTGAGGGAAATGGATGAAGGCAGATTACACAAACATGAGAGTGATGTGGATTTTTACATTATATCATCAGACCCTCCCCATCAAAAATCTTTTTGGTGGGTATACGAAATTGAAACCTAATTTCTCATATGCAGAAGTTAGCTACAACTCTAAAGTATGACATTGTTAACAATCATATAGGTCTACATCTTCTGCAAATGTACTTTCATGTTTTGAACATTTACCGGTGTGGGAAAAAAAATGAACTTCCTCTAGACGGAGGAAAAGTTTTGATCATTCTTGATCTTTCTTCAGCACAACTTTACAAGGATGCCAGTACTCTCTTCTGCTGTGTGCATAGATCATTAGTTCCCTGTATGAACAAGGATCTGGGCTCTGGCTTGTTTCTCGCATTTAAGACTTTCTGAGCTGATCAGTGGCATTTTCTGATCTGATGCACAGTATTATGTTTTCCTTCTTGAGAAGGAAAAAAGTATTTTTTTGATTTTTTTTTAACTTTGCAAGTTTTGATTAAGCTGGGTATCAGGTTGACAGCTGACAAATAGCGAAATTGAGTCAGGCTGCATGGGGCAGTGGGCTGCTGGTGGATGATTTCACTTTGGTATTTGTGCATGGTGTTAGAAGAGGATGGTACTGGGTGAAGGTGTAGCAGTATGCTGCAGGCGGAAGGTCTTGGCTAATTGCAGTCTCAGAATTCATTCAGCTATTACTGTCTGCCAAAGCTGATGTCGATATATTCCTCGGGAATAATGGACAATTTCTCTAAAATTCTGGTGTAGCGAGCAGTTGGTGATTCACAACTTCCAGCCAATACTTCCTTTTCTGTGTGCTGCATAGTTCGCTGTGCCTTCTAGATATGTTTGCAAAGCAAATGTCATATTTTCTTGATTTATTGCATCTACTTAAGATGTGCCCTCTCTCTTTGCATTTACAATATAACCTGCCGACGACAACATGCGTTCACGAGTGCACAGAGGTTCATGGCACTGCGTGATAAAACGTTAACAATAATTATCGCTATTTAATTTTTCTCATAATAAATCTAACAAACATTCGATAAAAGTTTGATGCAATTAAATCTGAAATTACACCACCCGAACATCGTTAGACATATCGCCCAGCCCTACCTGGCAAACACAAATATTTGTGAGCCAGCTTGGAGAGTTGTTGGTATCTCTACATCAAAGCAGAGTGCTGTCTGCAGACAGAGAATCTCCCTCATGCAAGTTTGCATCTCCCTTACAGTAATTGCACCCCCCAGGGCCTGCAATGGTCAAGTTTAGCTGAGAGCGCCCTCTGCTGGATCAACTGTATACTACTTTAGATGGCCTGATTTGCCGATAGACTGTATATTTTGAATGTGAACGGCTCTTTACTGTGTCAATGTGAACTTCATCTCCCAGGTTCGAATGTATGATTGTTTTTTATTAAAAAATGTTTACAGCCTTATGATACAGATTTGTAAAAGGTTAAAAGCTAGCTTGTTTCTTAACTGGAATTCAGATGACTTATATTTTATGTGTTCAAGAAGGTCAGGACTCCTATCGCTGATCGGCTTTCATGACAAAGCATCGAAGAGATTGTTCGCTCAAGTTGAAATTTTAAATGTGGTAGCTGCACTTGCATGCAGATAGGGCTGCAACCATGAATCGAATAAGCTGTGAATAATAGTGTTGGCAACAAACTGAATTAGCGATTCGTTGTCATGCTCAATTATTATGTCACTCGCTGTTGCGTGGAGCAGCATACGTTAGACAGACAGAAGAGTGGAGTGCTGTTTAGCAATTGGTCAGATTAAGCTGTGTTTGAAGGTTGTAATAATTGAATAACTGACGGAAATTATTTGGATAAATGTTCATCAACGACCATTTTCCCTTGATGGAAGACGAGACGTTGGCGAGCCTTAAAAAAAAATCTTCAATAAACAAACGTCTGACGAAATTTTATTTTGTGAAAGGTTATGAGAACGGGCGGAAAATGTTAGTAGTGGGCTGTCAGACTTTCAAAATTCAAGTTATTTCCCCCATTGTTTGTCTTATATGTCAGTCAAAATGCAAGCAGAAAAGAGAGATGTGTGTGTGCTGCAGGCAGAGAGCAGGAGGACCAATTGTGTGTGTGTTAGTGTGTTATTTTGTGCTTGCATTTATGTGTGCAGCAGTGAATACTGTGAGAGCAACAGAGAGAAGCAACATTGAGCCGTAGCTTACGATAGCCTGCCCATGCAGTGAGGGACTAAGGTCGGTATGGGAATATCAATAAAGGCTAAGCCTTCCCTTTACAAAGATGTATACAGTAAAAAGCTGTTAAATTTGTAGCTCTGCTGTGAAAAATTAATGCCAGGGGTAGTCGATAATGAACCCTTGCCACACTGTGAAAGTACCTGACTACAGTAGTAGTCCCATGACATGCAGTTCAGGGTTAAAAACGGAAATTAAAAGGTTCTTAGTACGTTTTATCTAGGACTCTTGTGGTGCAATAGAAATGTCAAGGTTTTTAAGGGTCCTTTAACAAACTGAGTCTGAAGCCTGCAGCTGTAACAACTGTTCATTATAAAACTGCACAAACAACAGCTGCTCTGTGCAAACTCTTTTTTCTTAAGTGGCCTGATGAGGATGTGGATTGGAGAATGTCTGTGATTGACTCAGCTTTTGTTATTTCATGTGTGCCTCTTCTTATTCGAGAAGTAATCTTTTCTGTATTTGATATTCTAATGTAAAAAATATGAATTGGTTGGTATACTCAGTGACAGCTGGTGCATCGTTCTCCTGTGTGGGCAGAATTCCTCACAGATGGACCGTGATGTATAGCTTAGTTTGTTAGCTTGATATAATTAGCATTGCGCTACGGTAACCTTGGGAAAAGATTCATTTTACATCACATCCGAAACAAACAACACCTTATGCACTGACAGGCATATCTTTCAAAAACTGCAGACTCATGCTAGTCTGGTCTACCTTAATAAATGTTCCACGCTCTGATACCACGATGCTTGACTCGTTCTTTACGTTTCAATTTATGGGACATACCCCCACTGCTGCCACCTTGTGGGTAGTGGTGTGTATTGCGTTCAACAGCACATTTTTCCTCCTCAATGCGCCTATCTCTTTAGTATGGAAGTGGAGCAATAAAAAGCTCTTTATCTCTCTTTCATACTCACTGCTGGGCACACACACACACACACACACACACACACACACAGAGAGAGAGCAGTGTAGCGGTGCTATTGGACGGATGTGACCAGATGATGAGAAGAGAACGAAGTGCATAGTCTTCCAAAAAGTATGAATGGGTGCTACAAAGCATGCGCAGCAGGAGCAGTGTAGGAATGTAGGCACTTTTGGTTATTGGAAATGTTGACATTGAACATGGCATGCAGGTTACAATGAACTGTCTGTGTTGTTTTGAATGATTTTTAGACTGACAGCTGCTGGAATTAAAATCTTAATTGGTCCGTTGTTTCATCATGTATGGGGACATGGAGCTGTCATAAATGCTGCCTTTGGCCTTGTCAAATATAGCACAGTTTTTCTTTCTTTTTGCTTCTGTTTCAGGACACTGTGTCTGCTGTTTTTGAGTTTATATTTGTCTTTCATCATCACTTCTCTGCCCTGCTAGTTTTCTTTTAATCTACCTAACCTTTTTTGCTTCATCTGATCGACATTGAGCAAGTTATTTGTTCATTTCAATGTTTAAAAAAATCAGCTTGTTGTTTTTTCCAATGATATATCCATGGCACCGATTGTGCCGACATAGCAGGTGTTATCAACATCTCCCCCTCGGTTCCCACATGTTGCCTCTCTTATCTCACTTTTTCATACAGCGTGGGCTGACTACAGGTCCTCAGGCCTGGTAAAGCCAGGGTCTTAATTATCATTTCAGCAGAGGTTGGAAGAAAAGTATGCTCCTTAAACTCAACAGGCTCTTGGTTCATCAGTGAACATGAAAATATGAAACACACATGACCTAAATCAGCACCTTGACTACTCCTTTGAAATCATGTATTGAAGTCCTCAGGCAACTCAATATTTGCATTTGAATAGATCCTAGACCTCTCAGCGAGGGCAAGAAACACAGCTCTACATTTGAATGCAAAGTATCTTCAAGTGTTATTTGTGTGCATGGTTTCCTTTTTTTTTAAAGATGTGTTTTTGGGCTTTATTGTAGAGCTAGGAGGACCATGGAGAGAGTCAGAAATCTGGGAGAGAGAGAGAGAGTGGGGAATGAAATGTGGGAAATAACTAATTACCATTTAAATGGTTGCTGATTTTACAATGTTACAATTCACTTAGCAGATGCTTTTATCCAAAGCGACGTACATCAGAGACTAAGTACAACAGTAATCTATTCATACACCGCCACCGAAGCAGCGGGAGCAATGCAGGGTTAAGTGTCTTGCCCAAGGACACATCGGACATGTTCCTCAGCTGGGGATTGAATCCTTGACCTACTGGTTGAGAGGCGACAACTCTACCAACTGAGCCACAGCCGCCGCCTTTACTTTAAACGTTCAGAAGTCACGCCTCTAATCGGCGCCCTGAAGGTTTTCTTTAAAGTATGAACATTAACTCCTATTCTTTACTACACCAACTACATCATATCAAAAAATGCTTTACTTTGGACAAAGGGCTAAGGAGGGGTCATGGTAAGAGAATGGATGTGTGAGGCAGGAACTGCTCTGTGTCACTGGTACAAGAGCGGAAACATTCATTATATTTCCAGAAAAGGACGTGTACTGCTCGACTCTTAACCTTACTGTTTATATATCATGTAACATTTCAGAAAGATTATACTTAAGTTCATTTGATGGACACTGTTTTTCAATAATGCTGCATCATTTTAAAAGCTGCCTGAAAAACAATAAAAAGTTTTAGAATAAGTGATGAGCAGATTGCAATTTCCTTGGCCGATGAGGATTTCCATATTTTTTAGGCCTGCTGATTCCAATAATATATAATATTAATTTTAAATATAGATAAAATAATGCACCCATATTCTGAAAATGAAAATGCCTTTCTGTAACTGCATTTTCATTTTAAAATTAGCAATGTCATTTGAATTATGATACAAATTTAGCGGGGCATTTTTTGAAAATGAAAAAGCATTTTCTTCTTAATTTTAATTTAGTCAAAGAATGTGCATTTTTGAAGTTGAAAACTAAAATGCAAGTTAGATAAATGAATCATCATTTTATTTTTGAGTCAAATAATACACCCATATTCTGAACCTTAAAAAGCATTTCTGTTGATGCATTTTCATTTTCAAATTAGCTTTATCATTTGAATTCTGATCACTAGTCGCTTCTATATAGATCTTGGTCATATGTGCAAAGGGTGCTAACATTAGCCTGCTAACACAACAATGCAGGCCACAGGTGATTGCAGCTCGCGCAAAGGACAATTTAGTTCGCCACTTGCGCTTCTTTGTGCTTAATTATGGTGTGTTTAATTGATAACTCCTTTGTGCTAACGTGATTGGAGAGGGATTGGAGGTTTGCCGCTGGAGGCTTCAGAACAGCGGAGGTGTCGCCAAACAGCAATTTGTTTTGGTTTAATGCTTGAGCTCAAGAGCAACATCTACTGGATCAAAAGGTTACACATTCCTCCTTTGAAGAAACTATAGCTTGACTTTATTTTATCTCTCTAATTAAAACTGTTATTCAGACTCATTTCTCGTCCTTTCTTCCGCTTCTCTTATCTTACTACACAGGCCCGTCTCATAATAATTCAGCCCATCAGTTTGTCCAGTCGCTCATTTTTGAACTGTGGTTGCTACCAGGATTTTGTTCCCCAGCAGCATTATTTCCATTTGATTTAGTTTGGTTTGATTCTGGGGTCTTGAGTGTGTTATGTGTCTGATCATTATGTGTGGTTTGCTCAAAGTAGCTCATGAAGTATCAGCATTCTGTCCTGTGCTTCAAGGAATGATTGACTTTTTCAGTATTAGAGCTTCCCTGATATCTATAACTTCTGGGCATAGACTCAGTGTCAGTCCTGCTGTAACTGCTCCAGTCAAAAAGCTTCAGTAGAAACTATATAGAAGAGCAATTATTAAATGAACTCAGGTAAACTGAAGACATTTAAAGACACTCGTTCTCTCTTTCTTATTGAGCATGTTCATCATGAATATGTTAAGTCTGTGAAGGTAACTCAGTTTACCTCATAGATGTGCTCAACAAAAACTTTTTACAAATGTTCACAGATTGATATAACAGATCAGGGGATGGCATGTGTTCTCTTCTCTGATTTTCCAACACAACATAGACTCGTGTTCTGGATTCATGCTTAAACCATAGTCTGTTTTTAAGGATGGACAGCGGTATGACTCATTTTAAGTGAAGCCAAAAGATTAAGAGCTCCCCCTTCTCATGACTGCACTGTTGGTCACGAACCCCGCCTCCATGTTAACAGATGGGACATGGCTCAAAGTGCACAATCAAGATACACCACCGTCGATTTAATATTTTTCTGCAGTTGCTTGCAGTGGATGTTATTTTGCACTCGTTGGGTCTAATTCACTGAACCACTGCTCTGCTTTTGCACCTGCTCAACCTGTGCAAATGAATCAAAAAGACACTGTGTAATTCTCAACACACACAGGCTGCATAGTGAACAGTGTCTCGGTGCTGGTTGTGCATTGTGCCTTTAAGCAGTAATTTGGGGAATAACTGTCCCCTTTCTGAGCAAATCTGCCTCATTGCAAAAGGTGTCTAATTCGCTAACAGCCACACACAGTTAAGAGTGGAGCAAAAACTGTCTGCTGGGAATAGGTGGTAATTTCGCTACAGTAATTACTGTATAAGAGAAGTCATGCAAATCTATCCAGTGCTCAGGAAAACAATTCCATGTCTGTATTACTGATAAAAAGTATCAGTGAGTCTGGAAGTATTACTTTGACATTTCTATGATATATATAATAAAGGGTTAAATCAGTCCAGGGTGGTCAGTGACTCATCCACAATATGTGGAGACAGTCTGGAGCAGGGGTGGGCAAACTTTTTGACTCGCGGGCCACAATGGGTTCTAAAATTTGACAGAGGGGCCGGGCCAGGAACAGATGGATGGAGTGTTTGTGTGAACTAATATAAATGACATGTAAAAGCCATTACATGAAAGGATTTGGCCTTTAACAGGTAGCGAAGCATGAATATGCAAGGCTCATTGTACAAATTGATTTCCAAATGCATTCATTTAATTACATTACATTTTAATAAACACAGTAGAGAAACTCACGTTCAGTTTCAGTGGGAACAGTGTTGTTGATCTCCCTTTTTTGCCAGTGCATTAAAGTCTGGAGAAAGCCAGTTCTTTCGCTTTGCTCAGGAAATTCGTCGGATTTCCCCATTAACTCCAAAAATGCGCTGATCTCCTCTTTCAGCTCCCACACTTGTTGAAACACTTTGCCCAAACTTAACCAGCGGACACGAGAGTGGTACAGTAAGTCCTGATGATCCACATCAGTTTTCTCCAGGAACATAATAAACTGACGATGCTGAAGTCCCCTTGCTCGTATAAAGTTAACAAGCTTTACAACTGGATTCACAACATGATTAAGCTGCAATACAGACTGACACAGAGATTCCTGATGGATGATGCAGTGAAGGAAAATAACATCCTGGTCAGGGTTTTCCTCTTTCACTTTATCCTGGATTCTTTTCAGCAGCCCAACATGTTTTCCAGTTAAATTTGGCGATCCATCCGTTGTGACATTGGCAAGTTTACTCCAAGGTAGCTTCATTCTCTTGATGACAGCAGACACCTGGTTATACAAGTCCTCTCCTCGCGTTTTTCCTTTCAGGGACTCCATGGTCAAAAACTCCTCCGTTATCTCAAAACTGTCATTAATCCCTCGGATAAAAAATGAGGAGCTGAGCAGTGTCTTTCACGTCATTACTTTCATCCAGCGCTAGTGAATATAACTTAAAGGACTCAGCCTTTTTGTTTAATTCGCTGGCTATATCTTCGTCAATCAGTTCCACACGGCGAGTCACAGTCCTGCGTGATAAACTGATTTTTTCAAACTGGCCATGGCTCTCCGGACACAAGAGACCTGCTGTCTCTACCATGCATTCTTTTAAAAACTCGCCTTCGGAGAAAGGCTTGCTAGCCTTTGCTAATTTGAATGCCAGCAAAAAACTTGCCTTGGTAGTTGACTCTTGAATCGCAGTTTGTTGGTGAAAAGAATGTTGCTGAGTCTGTAAATTAGCCTTCAACCTCTGAGCCGCAGCCGCCCGTTCTTGTGTGGACTGCTTGCTAGCGTAGTTAGCATGCTTCGTAGCAAAGTGACGGCTGATACTGTACTCTTTGAAAACTGCGACAGTTTCTTGGCATATCAGGCATACAGCCTTTGATCAGACTTCAGTGAAAAAATATTTAGTTGTCCACTCCGTATTAAACACTCGGCATTCACTGTCCACTTTTCTTTTCTTTGATCCGCTCATTTTTACAGAAGGGCTCATACGGGTTCATAGGGCAAAGCGAAAAAGTGAAGAAGGGTGTAATACACCACACTCTGAAGTGCGCCATCTATTGGGGAAACGCGGGCATTACAGGGGAAAATGAATGAGGTTTAATTATAATACAATTTTATTTAATAATAATAATATAATTTGGACAAGTTCGGCGGGCCGGCTTAAAAAGCCCAACGGGCCGTATATGGCCCGCGGGCCGTAGTTTGCCCATGCCTGGTCTGGAGCCATGACACTTAAGGATGTGATGTTATTTTTTATTTTTCTGAGCTGCCCTTACATGTATTTGCTGTATTCAAAGAGGAAGCTTGGTAACACTTAATAATAACCATCATCTATAAAGGGTAAATAAGGGTAAATAGATACTTAATTAACCATTAGTTAATAGTTATTTACTGTTAACAAACAATGAAATGATAGTCAATAGTGTTTGCTAATGATTTATAATGCTATTATTTATGTTATGTTAACAGTTTATTGATGCACAAATTATAACATTTCATACACTTTATAAAGTGTTTGTTAATGATGACCAAATGATTTATAAACCTTTAAGAGATGGTTTATAAAACATCTATAAACATCACAGAGACACATGGACCAGAAATTTGTTCATGGTTTGTAAATATTTGTGTCTATTAACATTATTTGGATGGTTATTATAAAGTTGGAACTGAAGATTATAATCCCTTATTGATAGCTTGTAAAGCATCTATAAATATTTTTTTAGCTAGATAATTTATATTTTATCAATGATTAATAATTGGTTTATAAGCCATCTACAATCATTATCCACACCATTTTTGTGCACCCCATTAAATGTTACATAGATGACCTGTAGAAGATTAATTGTTTGCACACCAATAACAGTATTGAAAACACAATATTTTACAAACCTTTAAGTTAATGTTGACTAGAAGGAAGACTCAGGGGGAATCACACCTGCAGTGCAGTACCTGCTGAGACCACCTGATTGTGATAGAGTGGAATGAATGGCTGGGTAAAAAACACTATAATGTTTCTTTAGGACGTCTGCTTGATGATACTGCTAAGTGTAGCCCACGTTTAACTATGACACTTTAATTTTAAAAATAACATATGTAGTGGAGGTGTAACTCAAGTTATAAAGTTATTGAAAGATGGTTGGACTGTCCGATGATTTCCAGCCCGTCACCAAAACCTGACCTAGAAATGAGGCCAGATCATTTCTCTCAATTATCATTCTGTAATCAAATCAATTGCTATAGGCTACTATGAAAATAAAAAGAGCTTAATATTTCAGTAAACCCATAAGGCAAATCAAAATATCAGTTTAGTTGTTCAACAATTCTTCTCAGATATCAAAACTGTAAATACGTTAATAGACAAACTTTTATAAAAATAAACGTCTAATCCAAGTTACACAGAAACTGAGTTACCTTAGTAACTATCATAAATAAAATGGCATGAATTGCATAGTGCAAGTTAACATTCATCAACATGAATTATTTCCTCACAGGGCTTTAACTATAGTAATGTAACTCTGAGGCATTAAGACGTTTACGTGTTTAAATATAACTCCCTGCACTGGTAACAGTGGAGAGAATGCACTAAAAATGGGCCCCTTTAATCACTATAAACACATAAAACACAATTAAATTTAACAGATCTGTCATCATTCATTTAACAAAACACCAGTCAGTAACAGTATGGAAAAGGAACATTTCCCTTTTACAACCAATAGACAAAATCATTAGCTTTTCCACAGGCAATAGACTGTATCACGCTAGCTTTATTGTGGCTGATGACCATATAAGCATTTTAATACCACAATCTCACATTATCTTTGAACGGTTAGCACTTTAACATGGCCACACACATTAGCGATAATTAGTTTAAATGCTAATGACTTCGGCGCTAGCCAAACAGGCTACATAAACAACTCATCACTGAAGTGGAATTCACTGCCTTAGCTCAGCGATGACGGTGGATTCAGGCACAGCTCTCCTCGGTATGGGCAAGATCAATTTAGAATGAGTTCAATTTCATTGAATATGATTTCTCCTCTCACCAAGTGGGTAACTGCAGCTGCTCATGTTACAGCGGCAAAAGAGCGAACACGGGAGTAAAAGAAGGCAAACCACAAATTACAAAACACAACCACAAATCAAAAAACACAACCACAAATCAAAAAAACACAACCACAAATCAAAAAACACGACAACATTAACTTTAACTGGAAAAGGTAGGTACCTGCAGTCGACAAGGATCTTCGCTGATTGGACGAACGCAATATCCGTCTTTTTAACCGGAATTAAATGCTTCATACGCCTTTGGAGCCAGGCAGAGAAATGTCAACGACGTAAGCGTAGATTTAAAATGCATGATGTATTGCCCAAATTGTGGCAAAGAGCTCCCAGAAAATGTGCGGCCGTGGTTTGCAGTGGTTGTGGCAAGAGGTTTTTACATCCATTAAGAGTGATTGTATTATCCCCTGTGACTGCTGATAAACATTGGTTGACTCTGAGGCAGTCACTTATAGACCTGGGGCCCGTTTCTGAAAGAAGGTTGAACAAACCCTCAGTCTAACCCTGAGCTCTGAGTTGATTTACCCACAGGTGGGAAACTCTGAGATTTCGGTTCCAGATCAGCAGATTTGACATGAATGGAGCCCCGATACTACGATTCACCATGGCAACAGGTGACAAAAAAGAGATCCTCCTACTTTAACCATCTGGAAATACATCAATATCTTCATGTGGCCACAGGCTACGGTGAATATGAACAGGTTTTTAAGAAGGAAAAAAAAAAGGAAAACTGCTGCAGTGCAGCGACACAGGAGAGAGAAGTGATGCAAGAGCTGTTCGCATCAGCACGTAAAGTCTACTAATTTAATATTTAATCAGAATTGAAATATTGCAGGTCAAAACTGATGGAATGGTAGGCTATTAAACCTATACAATTTATTTTCATTAAGATGCAATCCAGCAAAAGAAAATCGACTTTTAAACAGCTCAAAATGAAATATAATACTATAAGAGGCTCATATAGATTTATAGTTAACTTCATTCAGAGTTTATTTGAATGTGCATTAACTTTATCCTCAACATAAAGCTGTATTCACACACACAGGCTAAATGTCCTCTCACCTTTATCCTGTTTAGTTTATAAATTAACCCTATTAAATTAACATCTCCCGACGTTAATGTAAGCTCTAATTCCCTGCGGAGTAATGCAGCCCCTTCATACCGACTTAAAGACATGCCATGTTCGATTAAACAGTTTGTTTTATACGCTGTAGTAGGCTATTGCCACCCTAACATATCATATTAAAACAACCTGGATTTTTATTCAGACAACCGGTGAATCTTCACTAACACGGCCTGATACGGACTGAATGAAAGAATGAGGAAATGAAACGGCGTTTCTGGCTCTGAAAGAGGGAGGAGACCGAGAGAAACTCGGGGTTTATTCAAGAAAACCTGCTCACGACCAGGTTAGGTTCACAGACTCAGTTACCATAGTAACTGACTCAGAGGTAAAGTAACCTCTCCCTCTGAAACGGGCTGGAGTTACCCCTCTGTCTCGAGTTTGAGTGACCTCCTCTTCTGAAACGGAATACCCACAGTTTCCCTCATTTCAGGGTTAACTGACTCAGAGTTTACACAAAACCTTCTTTCAGAAACGGGCCCCAGATCTGTTAATGTATTTAGATGTTTTCAAACCTTGGAGACGGTTCACACTTCACGGTTCTTGTCCTGATTTTAGCTCCTTGTTTTTTTAATTTGCTGTGTCTTTGTTTTCATGGCTTACTCTCATTCGAAAAAAATGCTATGACAGTGTATTTACTAACAAATATGATGTATTCTGCATTTTGTTCCAGAAACATATGTTGGTTTTCAATAAATAAAACAAATACCTTTATGAGGGTAAAATACTGGTGTGTACAGATGTCAATTGTGTAATTTGTTGTGAATTATTTAGCTTGTGACTTCTGTAGCAGTAATGCACAGTATCTGCTGTGTGTTAGTCCAGTCTTTGATTGCTCTGGGCTTGAAGAACAGAAAAATGTAGCAGGGAATTAATTGACGACAGCACTGCACTGCACTGCACATCTTGAACTTTCTATCTGCCATGATTAAAGGTCTGATTCACAGAGGCAGTAATGCACTTGTGATATTACAGATGACACGTAACCATAGCGTTTTGCAGCTCAGTATATTTTGAGCTTGTTGTTTCCGGATTGCAAAGAACAGCTTTCCACAACTCAACTTGCTGGTGGAGCCAGGCTCTCATTCTGTGTTCAGTTCTATCCACATAAACCCGGTGAGCTGGGAGGGGAATGTTAGATGTGATACCAGTTATTGGTTCCTTTATATGGCTTCCTTCCTGAAGGGTGCAAGACCAGGCTGTCCAGATAAAGTGACTCTTTCACCCCCATCATGAGTAATGGCCTGACCTTTCTCCGCTAATCTGGAAAAAGTGATCTCTTGCGTCTGGGTTTAAGTCTCGCACTGCTCCAGACTGATCCAACCCTGATTATCACAATATTGTCAAAACAGACTGTATTTGCCGATAGTTTAATATTTTTGATGACACTTAAAAGTTAAATTGTTGGCACAGGAACATGGTTTATACCAACCAGAGAGTAATAATATTAATTTTGACTGCCTGTGGCAATGAGGGCTGGTGTTTGGTAAATTGGACTCTGTGCCACTACTTAGGCTTATTTGCAGTTTGCCCCTAATGGAATCGAATTGCCTCCTTTAAACATGTCCAAATGGCAGCAAAGCTCCAAGACACTGAATGCTTGTGAGCATCAAAGTGATTAATTTAAAACTTTAAACATTCTTTGAGAAAATTATTTCCGTAGGTTTAATGGCCACAGTCTGAGTTTTCTCCTCTGTTAGAAGTACGCAGTTGTCAGCCTTGATAACTGGTTTGTTCAAAGCAGCCTTGAAACATATGAATTAAAGGAGAGACAGACAGATATGGATAATGGTGTTTCTTTTACATTCCATTGCTTATGACTAACAGAAAAGATCAGAAGGCACCAGCAGGTCTCAAATTCCAATTCAGAATGCATATTTCCCTAATGATATTCAAGTGCAAAACACCAATACATTTGCACTTCTATTGTGCAGTTTGCATTTGTTTTGGGTCTAATTGCAGTAATCTCCTCTCTTTGCTGTGCAGAGCTGTACTCTGTGCTCCCTTCCTGACTGAGCTCTATTATTTCCACATGTACAGTCCCTGCTGCCCCAGAATGATTTAACACCTGATTCTCATGAGAATAGTGTGATGTCGAAGTAAAATTTAAAGACTTGACCGTTGCGTGTTGTTTGTGAATTAAAAAGTGTGTTTTTGTCTCATCTGTGCAGATTTAGTGGGCACAAACGGTGAGCAATCCTTTTGTGAATCAGGCCCTGAGTTTTCAAATTCCTGCACACCACAGACCCTTCCGCTTGCTCAGCACCTATCAGCTCGGTTTAGTCCCAGTGAGCAGCAGCAGAGCAGCTTGTGACGTTAGCACAGTCTGGTTCAAAGTGTTTTAGCAGACTGAATGACATTCTCTTCAGCGTAGCCTGCAGCCAGTTGTGTAGACTCATTAAGCAATTTCACACTGCCCTCTGAATCACCTTCTTGTTGTGATAGTCATTTTGAGACCTCTTTGATACAGTTAACAGCCTGCTGAGCTGTAGACGCCGCATTGATTTGTGTGACAAGTTGTGCTTGGTTACACCGCTGTTCTTGTTTGTTGTTTTTCACAGATGGGGTCTGATGGTCCTCTCTCTGCACAGGAGCAGATGTACATCCTTTATGAAATACAACTGCAATGCTACCAGAACCTCTCCAACATTGAACCAGGGTCCACAGGTAAAACGCTTGTGTTTGTGAAATGCTACACAACCCTGCTGTTTTCTCTCTAATCTGCGTTTTTTCCATGGATTGATTGTCATTCAGAGTGCTGAAATAGCATAAAATGTACAAAAAATTGTTATATGATATTAATGATAGGGCTTGTTGGAAGTTAAGGTTATGGTTCAGTTACTTTGATTTGTTTAACAGCCCATTAAGTAAGGGCATTGATCGTTTAAATAAAAGGCAACTTCATTACATCTTTGGTATGAATAATTTCAATTTGAACAAAAACAAAGAAGTATTAAGAGGAGGGGCCTTAAGAATGATGTAAACAAGTTTTCTTAGCCAACTAAAACACTTTCTTGGTTAAAATGGGCTGTTTAATGCTGGAGTATGAAGTTATCCAAATGGTATTAAAGGACAGAGTTGTTAATGTCAGCTTTAACTCTGATGGCGTCCAACTACGGAGTGAAAAAATAGACAGGGTGTCAAATTTCTGAGTAAAATTTGATTTGTTATTTTGCGACTCAGTCACACCTCTCCACAAACCTCAAGGTCACATACAAATGTTTGTGTTTGATGTTTGATTTTTTTTTCTAAATCTCACAGGCCTGCAATCCCTCTAAAATCCCACAAAATGCATCCAACAAAAACTACAGTGAAGTTGTGACAGAATCCCAAAGTATTAAGGCAGTAACACTTAAATTCATGAAGCCTCACAAATGAAATAGAATATTCTTCTGCCAAGAGAGTTTGTACTTCTGCCGCTCTGTAAGTCAGTGAAATTGACTGTGAGTGAGTCCGAGCACGTTTCTGAGTCCATGGTTAACCAACACAAATGTAAAGTGCTGTTTCTCGTTATTGTTGGAAAAAGTTAAAAAGTAACTGGGAAAAAAAGGCTTCAATCTTTTCTCGGTCCTCTTCTTATTTTTAAAAAGAAAATGTTTACAGCAGCCTGTGCTAGACATTGCAACAGACAGTTCAAGCTTGTGAAAACACCAGAGTGCAATTATGTTCCACTCACCCTGAGGGGAAAACAAATCATCGCACTTGTCTGACTTTGTATTGCTCGCAGGTGCCACCTTGTCAATTTAGTCAAATAGCAAACAATAGAGAAATGTGTGGAAAGATGCACTTCCAACTTTTCAATTTCAATATCTGAAGTAACACTCAAAGTCCAACTTTAATCCCCAACTTATGAAAGTACTACTTTTATCTGCTCATCCTGCTACAGCACCCAGTTTACAAAAATGTCTAGTTCTGAAAACGTGGGTTTACTAGTTCTAGATGTAGACAGTTCTCTCTGATCAGGTCAGTGTGTGGGGACATACACTGTGGACCTAACTCACCCACTGGCAGACTGTCAGGTGTTCTAGTTTAGTTATATTTAGAATGCATTTTTGGTAGTTCTTTATGTTTTATGTTTATTTTGTCTTTTCCTTCCATGTGTTTCTGAATGTTCCTGTGTGTGTATTTAGTGTTTCCTGTTGTATTTTGTAATTCTTGCCTTTTTGCGTCATCTCTTGACCAACCTCTTGCCCTTGGTATGTTATATTCCTGAATCTAGTCTTTCCTGTTTTATTTTGTAGTTTTTTTTTTTTATGTCTCGTTTCATTTCCTGCCACTCCCCAGTTCTCCTGACCTGAGCATTTCTATGAAACCTTACACTTTGCAGCCCTTGTGCCCACAGATTTTATTCTCCAGGAGTCCTGTCAGTAATTACCTGTATTTACATGTATTGCTCCACACTGTCACATGTCACCTGCCTGTTATCATTTTTATGTTGTGACTTTTCTATTGAAGATATATACTTTTTAAATTTCTTTTTGTTATTCTTTTTTTAAATCGTGGACAGTATAGCACTTTGGTGAACACCGCTGTAGTTAAAATCTGCTCTATAAATAAAGCTGGATTGGATTGAATACGGGTTAAAAGTATTTTCTCAACATTTTTAAAGAAAGCTTACATGCTTTGTTTTGGCATTTGAGCACAATTGAACTGTCTTTTGAGCTGAGCTGTCCTTGAGAGTGAAGAGCCACTTGCAGGCTGGTAGATTCTTTCCTTCTTCACTCTAGCAGCAGAAAGAGAATCGTGACATTTTAAGAGTAAACATTACATAATCTATTTCTCTTACTTTATTCATTAAATGTTATTATACAGGAGATGATTAAAAGTCACAGTTAAACAGGCTCAGTTAAAACTGGTTTACAGCAGGTTCCTCTTCTGCAGCACACAAACGCAAAGATCATATCAGTCAAAGGACACAACCAACAATGACTCCCAAATTTCCACGTACTCCGTGCACCCCGTGGTCCGTTTATAGCTGTAAAGAAATAACAGTCTGACATTCACATTGGAGCCTTAATTAGCCGGCTGTGTGGAGATGAGAAAGTCAGTAGAGTTGGAGCTCTTATTTCACACGTACCTTTCAGCTTTTCAGCTGAGTTGAGCACTATGACAGCACATCCTATTACTAGGTCTTCACTTATACAACCTGGCCTTCAAAGGTGTAACAGTTTCTTGCTGGCCTTTGCAAAACGTGGTCATAGTAGAAGTAGTTTTTTTCTTTACTGTTGGTTAATTGTATAAACAATACTGTTTATCAGCAAGTCAAAACACAGATTTGCTTTCTAACTAGAGGTGAATGTCAGGGGTTGTTATGGCACAATTCAAATTAAGATGGAAGGCAATGTGATAACAAATGCATTTGACATTAACATACTGATTAGAAATCATTTGTGTACTATCACACTTGACATTCACTAAATTGCATCATTTTAAGTTCATCAGCAACCTATCGGATTTAAAGTGAGAAAAGTTGGCGTTCATAAATTTTTATTTAAATTCATTTAACCAGGAGAACCTCATTGAGATTAAGAACTTCATTTGCAAGAGTGTCCTGGCCAAGAGGGGCAGCAGCACAACAAAGAGTTACAGACATAAAAGACAGAGGTTGATCAGTCCTAAAGACATTATAACCTTCAATACCAATGTCTTTGTCCATAACCGATTTACTCAACCATGATTCAGATAAAACAATAACATCTGCATCAGTTGAATGTGCCCAAATACGCATCATATCAAATTTAGAGATTAAACTGCGCACATTCAAATGAATAAAACCAAGTCCAGTCTGTGCTTTAAAATCAGCAGGAGTATAAAATCCTGGGGCTCCCTCCATATTACAACTTGTAATATCAGCAGGCCCAGGATTAGGCTGTACATTTCCGGAAATCAACAGTAACATGAAGATCACTATTTTCCGTTTTGTCCGCCTGTAAGGCACCTCCAGTTGTGGTCTCAAATCGCAAAGAAGAGTGAACAGACCTTAGTCAATGACACTAAAGCTGAAGTATCACCATATCTCCTGATCCTGACATCTTCTCACTGTTCTTCTTCTCTCAGTGGATGACATCTGCCCTCCTGACTGGGATGGTCTTATTTGTTGGCCCCACGGCACCCCTGGACTGGTTACCAAGGTTCCCTGCCCTTCATACATCTATGACTTCAACCACAAAGGTTAAAGGCCAAAAGTTCTTTGCACATGCACAGTGAATAACATTGAGACCGAGAGCAATTCTTAATAAATGGTACACACGGTTTGAAAAACGATACATACTTATGCTGAAGTGGAAGATGTGAGGAGTTACAACGGGAGGTAGCTGGACTTCCTGCACCAACACTTTTTTCAGATACTTTGAGCCGTCATAGAAGAGGCACAGGTGATACTAATAACATTAATGATGGCTGTTCAAGAGTCCCAGTAAGACAGTGTGACAGTGAGCCAGCATGCAGTGTAACAGGACCCAGACCAACAGCAGCTACATTGGATAAGTCCTATATTTCATTTATTATGCACATACACAAAAATCTTCTGCATGAGATGAGCTGCATGTGTGAACGCAAACTTTGACTGCCAGTGAGCTGATGTGTGAGTGCAGCAGGTAATAATCATGAAAATTAACTATTGCAAGCTGTAGGAGGTGATGACATTTACAGTATATCATGGGGCCAATAATCTTTGTCATGCAAGACAGCAGCTTTATGCTCTCCAGTGTGTTCTTTTCCACTGGTTTGTCGATACGGTGTCAAGCTCAGTAGCATTAATGTAAAAGCTAAACCTGTCATCATAAGGTCAGACTATTTCGAGCCCTATCTTTATCCTGAAACCCCCCCCCCCACCCCTGTTCGAGCTGTCATCTGTGAGAAAGGTTTGTTAGAATGATAGAAAGTGGGCTTTACCTAATCCTTAAAGCTAGAGTTCTTTACAGCTCGTAAACACAACATTCAAATTGGGCCCCTCCTCCTAGGCTCATTGATACAAGAAGCACACTGCAGGACTTTGGGTGTCTTTTCTACTTCTACCTACACTGCAAGCTACCTGAGAATATTACATTACACCGATAATTTAACAAGCCAACACAAGCTAACCGCTGATGTTTTGCAACTGCTTGTCCAACAGAAAGCAGTCAACTCCACATCAGTGCCTGAAAGCCAACTCAAGGTTCACCTTTGTTTTGCAACGAGCTCTATCCACGTGGCATTACATCTCACTATGATTAGTTTTTCTCTTTTTTGCCGATGACTGGATGACTTTCAGCAATTGTGTCTGAATAATTCTATGTGGGATGGGTCATGTAAATGACGAAACGAAAACAAATTCATACACAGCTATGTTCTTATTTCAATATTATTTGAGTGAGCTCATGTATCATTCATTACAATTATGCTCAATCTGTAAATCTGGGCATTTCCTGCATTCACAAAATGACATACTATAAATAAGAAATGCACTACATACTCAATGAGACGTCATACTCAGTATAATTACTGGTATACAGTTTCTGACATGGCCAGGGAGCCATCAATCAAGTATTCTCTAATGCACACTCACACAGTCCTGGGCAGAGGTCTAGTTAGCCTGAATAATTACAGTAACCTGTGCTTCCTAACCAGCACTGCAGGGCCTATAGTTTCACCTTTTCATTTCTGTGTGTTGTAAACGTCTTGAATCATGTCAAAGTGTGTTGTTACAGGTCATGCTTACAGGAAGTGTGATGTCAACGGTTCCTGGGTGTTTGTGGACCGTTGGAACAAAACATGGACCAACTACTCAGAGTGTCTGCGCTTCCTGCAGCCCAGCGGTGAGGAAGGGAGAGTAAGTATGACTTGCTTGCCAAATGTATTTCACATACTTTTTTGTTATATGGATAGATATGCAGCCACAGATTCTTAGCATATGTAGCAGTCAAAGCTGTTAATATCATCAGACATGAATTAATGTGGAGTCTACGAACAGTACAGAAATTATTTTAAGGACATATTTTGCAAAGTTGTTCAGTGTAGTACAGGTTCAAATTCACACCTCAGCCCTTGATTAATAACAAATGAACAGTTCTCATAATCTCACCCTGTAAGCGTACTGGTCAGTGCACAGCTGTTCAAAAGCAGTTTTCTGCTAAATGCATGGGTTTTGATGAAATGGTTTCATATCAGCCTCTTTAGAGGACATTAGCAAATCATTCCATACGCTGCCACCCACTAGCCCGCTGTAGTAATTCAACCAAACATTTTTGTTGCAGTTCAGACGGAAACTTAGGAACAATATCCATTCATCCATTATCTTTACCGCTTTTCCTGTTCGGGGTAACAGAGACTGTTTGCCAAACCTAAAATCACCACTTGGGAATTAATATTACAATAAAATTGTTCCTAGTACTACACAGGGGTGCAGTGATTAGCGCTGTTGCCTCACTGCAAGTAGGTTCCTGGATCAAATCCCTGTCTGACAGAAGTCTTTCTCTGTGGAGTTTGTTACAGGGCTGACAAATAGAGGCTGACATATAGAGACAGATAACCAGCCACACTCACACTGTGGGAGGATGCTGGAGTACTTGGAACCCATGCATGCATGGGGAGAACATGCTAGCTCCACACAGAGAGGCTTCTATCCGACGGGGAATCAAACCAGGAACCTCCTCGTTGTTAGGCAACAGCACTAAACACTGCACCACCCTACAGCCCTAGTATTGCTGAGTAGTGATTTATGGTTTTGGGAAAATAATGATTGATCACCTGTCCACTAAACTGGACATCATGTATTGCTGGCTATATATTCTACTGCAATTTATAGTAATTCTGAGACTGTGCTAATCCTGAAAATATTTGATGCGGAGTACTTTTTTCAGTAATTTAAAATGTTTTTTTTTTTTTTACGAGAAATTAGTAAATTGCCAGTTCTGTTTTTAACATAAACAATATTGTGAGTTATTAAGAAAGTTTTAATCAATGTGTTTCTATGGCAAGTCCTCCATCAATATTTGCTCTCCCATTAAGTGTCTGCTGCTGTGCTGTTCTAGCAGCCTCCAGGCAAAATCGATGGCGGTAGTTTTAAGCCCAATCAAGCGTTTTTTTTCCCCCTGTTTAAGGATGGATGGAAAAACCTTTATAACTCTAAATGAAAAAAATCTAAAATTATTCTGTCCAGCTCATGGGATATGTGATAAACTTCATGATGTCCACTCTAGTGGACACTTCTCTACCTTCTTCAAAATTATGAATAAAGAAAAAAAAGCCAGTCCTAATAAGTAAAAAAGATCTGGTCTATATACTTGTTTTGCTCACTAATCCTGATTATGAAACAGTGTGAGCTCCTGACAGTTCCTTGCCTCTTGAGTTGTAAGCCGCTGATTTGAAGAGTGACCTTCCCCTCTCAAACATTTTTATTTCTTCATTTTCACATCTAGAGCAAAGTAATCTAAGCCTTGCAGTGTTAGACAGGAAAAAAACTAGGCACAATTCAAATAAATGTTCATAATTTTTAATCATTTCCCAATACCTACCATTCACTGCCCTGAGGAACAGAACTTTTTTTCTCTTAAGTAGTTTTTTTCAGACACTAAATAAAGAAAACAATTAAACCACACTCACTGAACTCAACTTAATCCCCTTATGATATTCAACCCACTCATGTTACTGCTGTTTAAATAAAATCAAAAGATTGCTAGTGATGGAGCTCTTGTGAGCTATTTGCATCTACATTTGGACTTTGAAGCTTCAGGAGGACTTATGAGCTTAGGGGTGATGCTTTCTATCTTACTCAAGATACATTAGTTAAACTACAGGCCATTATTACATTTTATATTATTCTGTGACGTGTGGGCTGATGGCAGAACAGCTTCTTCAATCTGCAACTATACTGACATTATTATTAGTTGCATATGCACCACTGAGATCCATAATAATAACAACAGGGCTTTAATTAATTTATATATTTAATTCATAATGGCCATTATCCACATAATTGGGTGTTATGTTTAAATCTGTATATATTTTTTCAAAAATTTATGAAATCACTCAAGCTCGTTGATGCTTTGGTTTTAAGTAGGGCCTGACCCATTTGTGAGTTTTTGGGGCGATACCAATATTGATATTAGTGAGAGAAAAAAAAAATTGAATACGATATATCGGCCAGTTGCTCTTAGATCTGTAGAGATAGATAGATAGATATCTATAAACACACTAATTGGGTTGATCCCTCAAGTAGTTTTCAAATAGTTTAAAGAAAAGATATATACTCATGACAAGATGGTCACTCAACTGGAAAGTAACTGCACATGTGCATCACTGCTTGACACTCTGGAGGATGATAATGCTTGTTGTAATCAATAGAGCACCCTCTGCTGGTGATAAACAAAAAGAAAACTGCTATTGTTATACAATGCTACTTATATGAAATGCTATTTGACTGGTGAGTAAATCTAGTAATATCGGTACATATTTGCAATACAATTATCCTATACCGATTGTCACTTGATATGCTAATATTATCAGCTGGCTAAGTTATTGGTCGGACTCTAGTTTAAAGATTTATTTTACCGTCAGCATTTATTTGTCCAGGACCAGAAGGTGGATTGCTAGGTACAGAACCTGTCTCCCTTAAATATCATATTATTTTTAACCGCCCAATACCTGACTGTAATTGTTTTATCTGATTTTAATTGCTGACTTATCATTGTAGTAATTTCAAGCTTTTAAATGATTTTAGTGTTATTGCTCTTTTATTGATTTTATTTTCTGATAGATTTCTCTCATTTTGTTTAACTCGTTTGTCATTTATGTATGTTTTCTCGGCATCATTGTAAATGAGGGTCGCCCTCAATGACCTCTCCGAGAACGTAAATAAAAGGTTGATGATAATGGTTCAAAAACTGACGCCTTATCTCCATACATACCCATATAGACACTGTAAAAGGGCCCCATAATGTTTTGCCTCTGTGGATTACAGCCCTCAGCTTTACATTTTCTCCAGGTGCATGTAGACATTAAAACGATAAGATATCTTCTGTGACAGTCCAGACACAGTTTGTGTTGTGTTAAACGTTGCCAGAGAATGACAGTTTTCGAAAAAATGCACTCCAGAGGGGTTGATGAGGCTTCGATGGGAGGCGAGTACTTTGATACATTTGCAACCGTTGAAGGTTTGCATTTAGTCTGCACCGTTCAAGAGTGAAAATAAAACAATAGAAAACAAAAGAAACAAACCTTCATCCATGTACTGATATGGTTGTTGAGGCTTGGGAGCTTTGAGATTTAGTCGTCAGCCTGAAGCTTAGCTCATCTTTTGTTGAAGGTATCTTAGCATCTTTGAGTCTGGCAAACACTTATTAAAAATGGTGTTATCTTAGATTTCAGGCCAAAAGGTTTTTCTTTTAAACTCCTGATGTTGTCTCCAGTTTGTCAGCTTTTGTAAAGCCTCATCTGTCACAGCTTAAGACTGCTATAGACATGCTAAGACTTTATTAATCCAGCTCTTTTTTTATAAACTTAAAGTCAAACACAGAAAGACATATCTGTGATAAAACAACCTACACTTTCCCCTCCTGTTGTATCAAATAATCATTCAGCCTATCATATTTTGTTCCTGTGCTTTTTTTTTTTTTTAAGATTTTTTTTGGGGCTTTTTATGCCTTTAATGGAGAGATAGGACAGTGGATAGAGCTGGAAATCAGGGAGAGAGATTGGGGAATGACATACGGGAAAGGTGCCACAGGCTGGATTTGAACCTGGGCTGCCCGCTTGGTAGACCACAGCCTCCATACATGGGGTGCACACACTAACCACTGCGCCACCAGCGCCCCAATTCCTGTGCTTTTTTTTAAAACATGTTTACAGTCACAAACCAGGTCAAACTTACACGCATTACCAACTGCTGCCAAAATAATTGGTCTCCCCTCATCCAACCTCACATCATTGAACAGTAAAGCTATCAGGACATCACACACCCACTAAATTATCACCTCACTCCTCGGGCCACTGGGCGAAGGTATACAGAGCACTGAGCTGCCCTTAAAGAGCAGACCTCCGTGAACCAGCCGTATACTTAATGTTTTTACTGTGAAATGTAAACTTGTTTTTCTCTGTGCTGTCATATTATGATGATTACTGTCAAACCTGCACACTGCTGTGAAGAAGACTTCCCCATTTGGGATGAGAAAGTCTAAATCAATTCCTCAGCGAATAAACAGCATAAACATCAGTTTAAATATAATTTGGGTGCTAATATGCTATTCCTCCTTCTGTCGAATGGCAAATAGAAAATTATTGAAGCACTGAAAACAACAGCCGTGAGGGTTTACTTGTTGTCATTTCAGAATCCTGTAACAAAGCAGCTGTGAATCTTGTGTGCTCCACCTGAAACAAAAGCATTTCTATCTATGTTCACAGCAACAATTCTTTGAGCGGCTGTATGTCATGTACACCGTTGGCTACGCTGTGTCCTTCAGTTCGCTGCTCGTGGCCATCTTCATCATTGGATACTTCAGGTAAGAGAGGAATGGCTGATACTTAAATGCATGGCTCGTTTTGTAAAGAACCGAACTGTAACACCATCATCATTGTTGCAGGTAACAAACCGAAAGCTGAAATGCGTCAGTGTTCAGTGAGTGCTCACTGTTAATGTGATTCATTGGCTATTGAAACATCTCTGATTCCGAGGGGAATGCTCGTTTCACTGTTACAGCTGCATCTTGTTTCATCCTGTGTATCTTCATCCTGACAGTTCTGCTCTATTACCAATTACTTACTACTTTTAAATCAGGTTCGGGGGACTGGTGGCACAGTGGTTAGTGCGGCCCATGTGTGGAGGCTGTAGTCCTCCAGGCGGGTGGCCCAGTTTCAAATCCCACCTGTGTCATTCCCCACTCTCTCACTCCCTGATTTCCAACTCTATCCACTGTCCCATCTCTACATTAAAAAAGGCACAAAAAGCCCAAAAACAAGTCTAAAAAAAAAAACAAAAAAAAGAAACAGGTTCCACTTTAGTTCAAAATGATAAAAAAAAACATCAAGGAATGCTTAACATTTCAGCATGCAAATATTGAGTCATTGAGGTTCATGTGGATGATTATGAAACCATGGACACAAATTAGGGAACAAGGGACTGATTTAAAAAAAAGAAGTAAAACCAAATAATGCACAAACTAGGGCCTGATCAGTATGGGATTTTTGGGGCCGATATCTATTCTAATATTAGGGAGAGAAAAATATTCAATACCGATATCGACCAATACGATATATCAGCCAATATAGTTTTGTTTATCTTCGTTATCCCTTAAATCAAACATTTGTGAAAAAGAATAGAATAAACAAGTTTTTTTCTTTTTACAGTAGTACAAAAGCCTTTATTGGCCAGATTAACAACAGTCCACTGCAATACTAATTTAGAAATGTAGATATTAATAACTATAGTTTCATCGGCACATGTCAGGAAGTGGGGGGTTGGGGGGTGGGACAGGTGCGGACCCAGGGGTGTCGCAAAGTTATCCCAGAAGGATAACCACAAAATCTCAATAGCGACAGATTGGAGAGGGGAAAAAAACAACAAAACTGTATAGAGCCACAACAGATTTTCTAAATGAACTAATGCACCAAAAATGATCAACTAAAACACTGCAGACTCAAAACTTAAATTGTCCAGGAGACCCAGAAAACACGAAAGGCAAAGGCTGACTGGGAGACCTTTGATAACACAAAAGGCTGAAGTCCCAACAAACTCTCTAGCAGCCCAAGTTGTACTCTGGGAAACACGCAATTGACATCAAATACACACAAAGTTCTGAGTTGGTGTTAAGACACACAGACCACTTGAGACACCACAGGGAGAACCTCTCACTACCTCTGAAGGTGAGATAATGAGTCAGCACAGAGCTCTGGAGACCCAGGGTATATGAAAACTCCCCACACCTGGGCTTAATCAAAGCCAATCAGTCACACACACCTGACTGCTGGGAGCTGATTCTCTCACCACTCTCACCGGGCCGAAAGAGTGAGTGCCCTCACAGGCACATATCTGAGATAAAATTAGACGATGCTGATAGTCACTATGCTAATATTTGCCAACATTATTGGCCAGCCCATTAATCCGTTGGGCTCTATGAACTACAAAAGTCTGAAAATAATATGATAATGAAATAAATAAAAATAAAATTAGCATTAAAGGCTAGCCTAGGAATAAAAAAGAAAAATATTTTGCTGGCTATTTGCAAATTAGTGAAATTGCACAATATTGTTGTTTCTGGCTTGTACAAAATGATACAGTACATTATCTATGACATATATTTGTAAACATGGAAAGATAAATTGCGATACTTCTTACATTTTGATGATTTTATTTTTCAGATCCTTTCCTGTTCTGTCTCTCTATCGAAGGAATATTCTGTATAAATGGTTGTAAAAAAAAACATTTGAAAAAGAAAATGAAGACTTAGAAAATAGCTCACTGAAACGCTAAGCAACAATAATGCAGCAGAATATCTAAATCATGTCCACATTCACATATTCAGTGCCAATGCAGGTATGATAAAGCAAGTGCAAGAAGCTGCGGTGAATTGATCTGTTGAGAGTCAATCTCTCACGTATTAAACCACAGTCAGCGTTCTACAGACCTTCAGTTTCCCTATCTCATGTTTATCTTTTTTTTTTGCTCTGCGCTCCAATGAAAGCTCAGCAGCTGTGTGACCACAGAACAGAAGCTCTTCTTTCTTTAATGGGCTCTATATGAGGGGAAATGACAGCAGTGGGAATTGGTACACTGCAAATGAATTAACTCAAGTTAATTGCTATTGTTAACAAGGGCCTATCAGTCATTGCACACTGTGGGTCACGCATACATAACATAATTGGACATTCCTCCACAGGAATACAAACAGTCATAAGGATTGAAGCATTTTTTTATACTTTTCAAACTGTCGACTGACAAATGCTGGGATTAAATAATTATGCAAACAACAACTCGACAATTAATTGAATCAACATCAGCGAGGTTAGAAAGCCGTCAACACTAAATTTAATGCAGAGAGAGGATGAGAAGGCTTCAAACAACCAGCAAGGCAGCAGAAGATAGCCATACTGACAACTCATCATCATATGAGTATATATGTCAGGGGGCCAACATGGGCTGGCTTGCTCTATACCATTTCCTGTTTCCCACTTGCAGAACCAGGGCTGTGCCGTGCAAACTTAGAAAAGCTGTCACAAGAACTTAGCTTTTAATGTAGCTTTTTCTTTCAAGGACATTTTTTCCTGAACACTTCAGGGACGCTGGAAGTCAGTTTCAGTTGGGGGTTCTGAGAGAAGTATTTCTATTCGATGACGTCATAGTATGTGCTGCTCAAAACCATATTTTATCAATACGTTGTAATATTCAGTATTATACATACCCTGACTTTGAAATATCAAAGCCAAATATAACACAATTAGAAATGCTTAAAACAAGGTTCTATCAGAACAACACAACTTTGATTCAGATTCAGATTCAGATTCAGACAACTTGATTAATCCCAGAAGGGCAATTCCAATTCTCAGCCTACCCTGTCATTGAAAGAAGCCAAGACAATAATCAGGAGCATTCAGACTGTTACAATCACTTGTCAGTAACAACAATTCAACAGACGAACAGGTCGCCAAATGAGAAGCCGGAGCTAGGAAATCTAGAAATTCATAAATACAACGTCAGAAATGTATCTAATAAATAGATACATAAATGAATGTGATGTAAAAGAAGTGATCATACTTAAATTCATACAGCCCTGTCCCTGTCTTAAGAGCCAATGAAGGAAAAAACTAAGGGGAAGATAGAAACCCAACATGATTTTCTGATGTTAATGTGTAATAATATTCTCTTTTAAATCTCTATGAGTAACTGCCTTAACATGCCACAGCATGAGGAGCAGATGTTGGCCTCAGGGAGAGCCTGATTAGAGTACAACAGCACAGTGGTCATCTATTTATCTTATTAATGAATGTCATCTGATGTGTGATCTGAAACTTATTTGAAGGCAGTTTCAAATGTAAGAGGGGTACAAAAAGGTTGTCCTTTTAATCTCCAGCCTTCAGCTAAAGAAAATATTTTTAAAGTGAACACCATGTCATTGTTAGACGAACATTGTGCAGGTGTTTAACCTTACCTCTTTCTATCCCACATAGTTTAAATCTGTCCGCAGTTGTTGCAAGACGGTGCAGAGGATTGGCATGGGGAACATTTTAAGATGTTTTAGCTGACTGAATATTCAGTCGTATTAATTCGAGCAAAGCCTAAAGCCACATAGAGAAGAACAGATTTAGCTTCAGCTGCTGGAACGTTTACCACAGTTTTCTGCTACAAGTACACACTGCTGGCACGGCTCAGCAGGCAGGAGAAGGCAGCTTTCATAGTCAGTACAGCCAGCACTCACACACTTATTGCCCACAGATCTATCCACTCTCACAGTATTTCAGTATTGATTGGGCATCTACATAATATTGTCAAAATGTCATAAGCATACCGTGATTTGTGCTTGTTTTGAACTCATAACTCATGAAAAACGAGGGGGTTTGATTTGGTGAGAGGTGAGTAGAAAGTTGGGAAAAGGAAGCATTTACTTCTGTGAAGCAAAGTCATCATGTTGATCAAAGCAGAATACGGAAAAAGGAACACTTCAAAAAAGACGACCACGTTTTCTGGTTCAATTGGGGAAAATGTTCAAAGAGCCATCAACATGCCTCATGGTGAAAAAAACAGGTCTGCTTTGATTTAGTCTCTTTAACGTCCAATGTCAGCTCTTTTTGCTCGCTCTCTACCTCTGTTTCTTCTCATGAGAGATGCAGTCACTGTAAACTATGTGCAGCAACCAATAATTGTTAGATTTATGATGCTGTGGTACATTTACATAATCAAACCACAGCCCATTTCAGCTTATTACAGTGCTGTATAAAACGTGGGTATCCTGGCTATCTATTGTAACAGAATGAGCTCAGTAAAAGAAAGGGTTTCTATGTTATGGTCGTGATCAAATACATGGAAAAATATCTGCGTTTTAAAAGAAAAATAAATCGTAATAAAAAAGCTTTTGGACCACTTGACAATGCTCTCTTCTGTCTACAATGATTGATTGACTTATGAGAGCAGATTATGTATAAAACAATATACAGATTTAAGTCAGACCTGGAAGCTATCTGTATCACTAACTAGTGAGCTACTTACCGACTTAAACACTGTCATCATCTTCAATACTTGAGAAATTTTAGTCGCAGTAATTACACACATCAACAGAAGGGGCGGCAGTGTTAGCAGCAACAATAGCATGGATTCTAATTTAAATGAAATTATACGTATTACCCCTTTGATATACTATACCACTGGTGTGGCTCTGATGGCCAACTTCCACCAGATGCGTGCTCGGTCCGTCTCAGCTCCAGCAGTCCAGAGCCCTCCGCAGCAGATACGCAGGGCTTTTATTTCACACAGAAAAGAAGAAGCGGGACGGGAAGTCAGACTCCGATACAACATAAAAAAATCTGGTTTATTTTTAAGAATAAAACACATTTTGACAGTTCCGAACGATGACCAAAAGTGTGCTTGCTTATGTGTTTTAAATGGTTTTATACAGTTTTATACCACATACAAGGTATTATCTCATGCTGTGACGAGTGAATCTGTAAAATTACCGCGGGAATTCCTTTGTCTCGGCACTCCAGCTGTCCGGCTCTGCTTTCCCTGCTGCGCACTGAGCCTGTGGGTACAACGCATCGATTTAGCACAGTAAAGAACAAACGGGACGGGAAGTCGGACTACACAACAACATTAAAACATCTGATTTATTTTCAGAACAAAACCATCGGTTTTACGGTTCAGAACAATGACTGAGCCTGTGGTTGTTGACGGACGAGGGTGCACTGAGGCGTGACGGACCGGAGCGGTCACGCAATGCACAAGCTTTGGTCAAGCAGAGAGACGGTGAAAGCATTGCAATGTAACCCATGTGAAGAATAAATACGTTTCATGAGCTGAGATCTCAACCAAATTTGACTTTTTATAATCTGAAGATCTCATATCTCTCACAGATATTTAAAAAAAGGTCACTGGGGATGCCCTTAAAGCAATGGTTGATCTGCATTACATCTAACAATCTAACCCTCTAGGATAATGTGTCAGGGGCTTGCATGTTTGCATTTTTCTCTGCTCTTATTCATCTAAATCAATGAATGCCTTTTTTGTGTTCACTGCAGGCGTCTTCACTGCACCAGAAACTACATCCACATGCACCTGTTTGTTTCTTTCATGTTGCGGGCAGTCAGCATCTTTGTGAAGGACAAGGTCGTCCATTCCAGTGCTGGACTGCAGGACTTTGATTCTGCCCTTCTGGACAACTTAAAAACAGTCAGCATGGCACCACTGGACAAGTCTCAGTATGTAAGTACCGGTTATCTCATCCTGTTTTTCTGTCTGACAGACGGACATGTCAGGCTGTCGCTCAAACCAAACAAGATCCCTGCTGCGTCCTTCAAGTGTATTTTGCAGCTCCATGTGACTAGCCAAGACAGTGGAAAGCTTTTGTTGCAGCGAGTATCTACTGAATTAAATCATATCAATGATATGATCATACATGACATAACTTATCCATCTTTCGACTGGGCATTACCAGACACGTTCCTCAAGATGTTTACTGTTGAATGTTCCTCTCAGATTGGAACTGGGAAAATCTGCTTTTTGTTATTCTGCACTGGACTCTTGGAACAACATACAGCATCTTCTTGATGGAAATTAACTTTTACCTTTTGGGCATTTTAGAAACCTGATTTTAAGCCTCCCAACCTCTGTTTGTAACTGTTTACATAAGTGTGTTTATTTATTGCAGTTTTGTACTAGCTTAATTATCTTAGTACATTTTAGACTTTTGTAGACCGATTTTAGCAGTCTTGTATTATCTGTCCCCTGTTTTTCTTTTTGATTTAATGTCTGTTTTCTAATTATTTCTGTAATGACTCGATGTCATTGCAACTGAGGGTTGCCCCTCAATGATCTTTTGAGTATAAATAAAGGTTGAATTGAATATAGTAACATTACTACTACTACTACTACTACTATATCATCAGACATTAAGCAAACATGCTGTGTTGCAGTGCTGGCTTCTCTGACAATGGTTTGTTTCAGTTTTGACCAGAGGACTCGGTTTGCCAGACAACCTGAAAACCAACAGGTGCTGCAGCGATGGTTTAGATAGACTCTGCATTTTTCTAATAAGCTCCACGACCGCAAAGTTTTTTTTATCTATCTCACTAATAAATTAAATTATAGAAGCAGAAGTCAACCGCTTCACTCTCTTCAGCTGAATTCTCCCTGACTCGTGAAGAAATGATCACTTACAGACTCCTGTCTGCCTTTGTTTCTCACTGCCTCTATGATTTCTATTTGTGGTTTCGAAGAGTTTTCATCATGTTTTATTATGCATTAATTATCAATATTAATCTATAATAGTTCCTGTAAGTGATACTTCTCACATCAGGTCAAACTTTTTAATCTCATGGTGCCAACTCTTAAACAGGAAATCGTCAAACTTTTAATGGCATTAACCAAAATGTAAAGTTAAAGTTATTCAACTTAAAGGCTTTATATGCAATTTTTTCATCCAGCAGATGTCGCCCTTGAGCACCAGCATGAAACCAAAACAACTCGCGGTGCATTGTTGTGTTAGCATGCTAATGGTAACAATCTTTATTATGCTCGTATCTTCACACTGCATGTAAATTTACCCGAAATGACCGTGATCTAGAAACACAGTTAAGCAGTGAGTACAGTATGTTATTCTTCTTTTCTCTAGTCCCTCAATTAAACAACTTTTATTCGTGAGGGGAGGAGTCAGCCGGCCGTCCCGGCGATATAAACAAACTGAAGATATGACTCGGAAAACTCGGAAAGCATCACAGACAGTGGGACTCCTGTGTTACACTCATTGTAGACAGTCATGACTCACTGAGTTATTTTCAGAGGATATACTTGATTTCTATTATATTTAAGTGTGAAAAATCACATATAAAGCCTTTAAAGCTCTGTGTTCATGGATATCAAAAGAAAATGGTCCTATTTGGTCAAGCTGTGTAATGTAATCACAGAGACAACCTATGATGCCTTCAGTCACCTATATGTGTTTGGTTCACTTAAACCCAGCTCAGTGTTGTGGGGTCAGTCAACGGCACTTTGAAGAAGCAGGTCGTGAAAGGGTTGCCAGAGACTTAGCCTCTAATTACACCCTCTGCCAAACGTGACATTTTCTTCTTCCATGAAGAGGTCAAAAGCTGTCACATCCAACTCCGTGCACTTCAGCAATTTAATTGGTCCATTAGAGACAGTGTGACAGCAAAACAACAAGAATAAGCCCCAGTTATTATCGTACAGGATAGCATGTGTTTTGGTTCTAGCTGTTAGACATAACTCAAAACTCCAATGATAATTATAATGATTATACTGATTCATTTTAAGGGAGCTTTTTAGACATCAAATAAAATTAATGAACACATCAGGAGTGTTAAAGTGTTTCCACAAGTAGGTCTGTTGTCCTTTGTTGGTCTTGATAAATTGAAACAAATCACAGGTGTGAAAGTGCATTTAGGGCGCTCACACTAGGCCCAGTTGTCCCTTATGGTACTTAAGGACGTTTGCTCCCCCTCCCTATTCCCCCGCTGGCCAGCACTCATTCTGCTCCAGGGCTAAGCACGGTGTGCTCTTGTACATAAGACCGTTATACAACACGTGCATGGCTTTATGTGATCATGCCTCTTGTCCATAGCTCTTCAACAGCACTCAAATACTGACATGTTTTAAGTAGCCATACAGTGTTAAGGTCAATGATAATGCCCACATGCTCTGAGTGGAATCTGCTTTTGATTGAGTCACCTGATGTACTCAAACTGGAAAAGGTCTGCGCGCCTGCTTGAGTGTGATGCATCTTGAGTGGGATTCTAATCGGACTAAACGAGGGAAAGACTTCAACTTTTTTCGGTTATTGTTGAAAAAACTCTGACAAAGACAGTCAATATTAGGTTAACCCAACATTAGGGTGAGACAACTGTGAGCATTGACCCTGGTTATGGTTTTAAATGCATTTAATTATTCATTGTGCATTAATTGCATTTTTTTATTAACCCATGAATCCCTCTTGCTTGTATATGATCTTTTTAAAGATGTAGCTCTATTCTATCTTGGTCTTAATTTTAGAGGCATCTGAGGTATTTAGCTGGGCCAACATCAAGTCAAGGTCAAGGTTTCTTTATTTGTCTCCCTGGGGAGAAATTGAGAAATATGGAGATATATATATATATATATATTCTCGGATATGGAGAAACTGCTGCATAGACATAACATTGGAACAATTAAATGAAAACATCAGTTATCACAAGTGTTCAAAACATTAGCTTATCCCTGCTTCTAAGGTAACCAAAGTATACTTAAGTCAGTACACGCACACACGCCTATGCACACTGCGCATACTTAGATACTCAGCACATTCCACTCAGACACAGACCCTATTCATCAACATATTATTGACCTGCCTGTCATTGGAATGTCTTATTCAGTAAGTCATAAATCTAATTCTCTTATGTACTATGACCTTATTGATCCTGACTTTAACTGGAAGGCCGTTCTATGCCCTATCTTACTTTTGTCAAATCACTTTATTCTGCTTGTAGGAGCTCAGTGTATCACTCACACATTCTTATATATCCTTTATTTCTTATTCACCGTCTTGTTAAACATTCATTCTAATTCTGAACAATAAAAGGACGACAAACAATGTCTGTTTATATTGTGAAAAGTGAATTTTCATAATCTGTAATTACCTTCTTAACTTTTATAACTGACGCAATTAAAGTCAGTGAGAGTAAGAGAACCTAACTGTCCAGACGGTCAGGTTTGATATGGGTTATATTATCAAATAACCCAAGTGTGAGGGATAAATGAGTTTTTAATAGTCTTGACAAATGGGCAGGAAGAGCTGGCCGCCTCAATGTCATCCCTGGAATTAATGTACAATAAGCCACACATTCTGAACTACAACCAGTCCATTATCACTACACTCTGAGCCTAAGTGATGAATCATTTCAGAGCAGATACACCATAAAGTGCTAAATAATTATAACTGTGGAGCAGCACACACAGCGACGGTAATGGTGTTCATGAAAAGACTGTTAATGCCAAAAATTAAAATGTTACATTGGTGTTTGGTTCTGAAAGCTGTGTGTCTGGGATGTTGATGGTAAGAACAGTCTGTCCTCGGGTTCACTGAGTTTGAAGCATCTTTGAGAAAAGAAACTTGGAGGTTATCAAGATGAACAGATTCTCCATGCCTGAGGGGTCTGCCTTTCAGCCTCCAGTCTTATCTCAGCCACATGTCATTTCACATCCAACTGAGTGCAGACCTCCAGTTTAGTTTAGAAGACAGAGACATTATTTGTTGGATCTTCTTAACAATGTGATTTCAAAAAGTGTGATCACTTCTTTGTTTTAATCGCAGACAGTCTCCTCATTTCCTGTGAGATTTTCAGAACTGTGAAATTGAAATGAAATGTTGCAAAGAGAGTTGTAGTAGATAATCAACATATAGTTGCCTTTCAAAGTTAAGCATATAAAAAAAACATAAATATATAAGTTTTGTAGGGAATTAATTTTATCATAATGATAAATTGTAGATGTCTCTTTAATGATGCATTGGCAGATGAATTCATAGATACCGTAAAACTTCGATTAAAAGCCCGGGCTCTAAAAATTACCCTGCTTTTATTTGGGACAGGCATCAATACGAGTCAGGCCTTTAATTATTTTCTGACAAATCTAGTGCACAGCAAATATGGGAAAGACTATGACGTTGTAGATTTACACCAGAAAGATGAACTGAGTACAAAATTAGGAGATTAATAAACAGATGAAATAAATCACTATTGGGTCTAGCTTTGTGAAACAGCATGCAAACCTGCTTCATGCCCGTTTCTGAAAGCAGGTTTAGTGCAAACCATGAGTCTGTTAACCCTGAACTCAGGGAAACTCTGTGTTTTTTTCCGTTTCAGAAAGGGAGGTCACTCAAACTTTAGAAAGAGGGGTAACAACATTCAATTACAAAAAGATTGGCTAGTCCAATTCAGAGCACCTGGACCTGTTGCTCTCAGGGCATAAAGTTTGTCTCTGCCTGTTCCGTCTGTCCGTTTTCTGTTGTGTTGCAACAGGAAATAGAAGAAGAATCCTTAAACTCGCTGCTTTGTAGCAGGAAGCCTTTCATCATTGAAACTCTTAAGGGCTAAGTATCTTTTTTTTTTTAGTATGGCTCGACAACAAACTCCTCATGGGGACTCTTCTGATCAAAAAGAACAACTAATGCAGTCAGCGACTCAGCCATATCTGTGAGCATGAATCCAAATGGACCAAATCAGTGTACCAAATCAAGGTTTTTTGGCTGCATTCCATTTAATTGAAGTTACTCATCAAATGAAGCAACAATTCATCTGACAGTGTCATTATCATTCACGTCATTGAGAAGATCCAAACGTTGCTTGTGAATGATAATCATTCTTTGAGTTGAGGTCTGAGAAAAATCTAGGTATCTCTAATTGGCTGGATGAAGATAAATGTGTCATTTTATCGATTTGAGAATGAACAATTATGAAATCCAAACATAGTAAAAGCAATTATGTTGTTCTGCACTCAGCCATGCAGTCTGATTCCTCACCTTAAACATCTTTCACTGGATGACTTGGACTACAAATAAAAGATTAAAATGAACTTTTCTCTGTATAAATGGGAAGATATTACTTATTGACAAAAACGTTATGAAGTAAATATCTCCTCATTTTTGTTCACGAGTCTATTTCTGTCCATTCGTCCATTTGTGCCACCATCATATTTGGTCCTAAATAAAACTCAATCCCAAGTCAATCTGAACAGCCAGTTCAGAATGCATTTGACTTTGAAGTCACTCTCGAGCAAGACTATTGTGAAAATTCTGCACTAGTGGGACAGGCGGGAGTGGGAGTCACTCACACACAATTGAATCTCTATACGGACATAGAAGCCACAATAAGTCATCATTCAAATTTTGACTCTTTTTCCTAACATCACCTCTCCTTCATCTGCTCATAGATAAGACTGCACATCAATTTCTACATGTAACCGGAAACTACTCTTAATCAGTTGTGAAATGATGACTTAAATAAATGAATCAATCAATCATTATTTGTTTAGCGCCAATTCATGACAACTGTTGTCTCAAGACAATTTACAAAAAAGCAGAAAGGATTTCTCCTTTGAATTCCTCCCGTTCCGGTTGTCCACACTTCCTTGCCACTGAGGTGGGGTTAGAGCAGGCCGTGCATGAATGAGGATGCCGATGGTTTAGGAGGCAACACATTCCAATGGTGGTGGCTGGGCGTCAGGCGGTGGTCGGGACGGCACAGTCCGATGGTGGTGGCTGGGCGTCAGGCGGTGGTCGGGACGGCACAGGCCAATGGTAGTGAAAGTCGCGAAGTTTCTACATCACACACTTGTAAGGACCATGCATTGCTTTCTATTCAATTGACCATGACGTAGCATGCATTGGACTATTTAACAGAGACTGACGGTAAGCACAGAAACTTCGGATGATAAATGTGAAATCTGTCTTCTTGCAAAGCAGTCTTCTACATTGACTATGGGTTACTTAAAAATGTACATGTTCACTGGCTGGGCGGCTGTGGCTCAGTGGTAGAGTTGGTTGTCTCTCAAATGAAAGGTTGAGGGATTGATCCCCAGCTCCTGCAGTAACATGTCCGATGTGTCCTTTGGGCAAGACACTTAACCCAACGTTGCTTTTACTGCTTCATCAGCATTGGGAAAATATTTTTTTATGAAAGATTATGACTCAAGCTAATGACATGTGGCTGGCTTACAGCTTTGTATTCATGCATTTCTCATGTTAATTCCTCATATTAATCAGGACTTGAGCTGCCGATGACAGACAGGTTGTACAGCAGCATGTATGTATGAGCTCATCAAAAACAGAGTTTATTTCATATCCTTTGGGCATGTTTTTGCATATATTGGCATAATTTATTTCGTTCTGCTGTTGAATTTGTTCTCTCTCATGACACTGTGTACAAGAGGCTTTATGTGGAGCTCCAGTTATCCAAACACTGAATTCACTTAATCACGGAAATAGAAAGTTCATTTATTTTGTTTTATCATATGAGTTTGTGTTTGTCCATGAGAACTGATGTAGAGTTCAAAATCACTAGGACTCACTCTGTGTGTCACTCAGGTGTTACATAAAGATAACGTTACAGCTGGCAGAAATGTTTGTGATTAAAGCCTGGCTCAGACTGCTGGATAATCTGGCCAATTTAAGGTCCAATCCCTCCTTCCTGATAATCGTGGGTGTGTTCCCGACTTGAGCCTCCTCAGAACCGATTATCTTCACAGATTATCTAGTTGTGTGGGTCACATAAAGATCCAATCTTAACGTCCCCAATCTGTTGTCATCTGGACAATGACTATAGCAGCCTCTGTACATGGGGTACATCCTCTAACCACTGAGCTATACCGGCACCCCTGGTGGCTTTTTTTCAATATGAATGTCAAATGTACAATTTGAGTTCTGTGTAATTATCCTAATGGCTGTGCAAATTTATACAGCAAAGTGTTTTGAAATGTAAATTTGATCATCTAGTTGATGGGCACCTGTGGTGTCACAATGTGTGATCACAGAGACTTCAACCTAAAAGGAAAAACAGAATGTTACAAAGGTGTCACTGTTTTTTCTTTTCCCTTATCAGATTGGCTGCAAGGTGACCGTGCTGCTCTTCATCTATTTTCTGACCACCAACTACTACTGGATCCTTGTAGAAGGCCTCTATCTCCACAGCCTCATCTTCATGGCCTTCAGATCAGACTCTAAATACCTCTGGGGATTTATTCTCATCGGATGGGGTGAGCATAAAAATACCTCTGTTGCCTCCCCCCATTTATTTTTTGGTTTCTATTCCTTTATTGTAGAGATAGGACAGTGGATAAAGTCAGAAATCAGGGAGAGAGTGAGAGTGGGGAATGACATGCAGGAAAGGTGTCACAGGTTGGATTTGAACCTTTGAAGCTTGGAGGGCTATAGCCTTTGTACATGAGGTGCGCGCACTAACTACTAGGCTACCAGCACCCCAAATATTACACATTTCTATAACCACAGATGGTAACTAAAGCACCCATTGAAACAATCCTTCATTTTCAGCATTACAGATTACAACTCTATAAAACAACCAAGGTTTCCTTGTCACCTTATGATTAAATCTACAGTATATTAAATGCAATGACAATGAAAATATTATATTTTACAGCAAAGGCAGACATTTATAGCAAAGATGTTTAAATGCACTCTAGTCTTTAATATTATCCCATGCATATGAATATAACTAAATTAAAGTCCATCTACACACAGAGCTGGACTTCATGATGTCAAAGAGAAATTACCTTGGATCAGGGCTTTATAATTCACACGAAACAAATGTCATTTGCATAAATTGTTTCGATTTGAAGGCAAAATAGTTTGTTTAGAGTCTAGATTAACAGAACCAAATATACATGTTATAAAATATATATAAAATACATGTTAAAAACAAAAACACCAGTTTAGAAATAGACATTTGGAGGCTATATAATGAGTTTTTGTACTTTCAAACCCTGAAGTATGTCATCTACATTCAGACATGTAGATGAAAGGTTTTTGTCCCTGAACCCTTTTTGTTCTTTTCTTTGAAGAAGAGGAAAAGAAAGAGAAGACCCTCATGTTGGCTCCCTGTCTCATCTTGTGCAGCTACACTCATCCACTATAGAGGCTGCTTTGGTTTGGTTTTGAGTTGGCCCCAGAAAATGAAAATGAGATCTGAGTTGTGAGATCTGTGTAAATCTGCTATGACTGGAGAGAAAACTGACCAGAAGGAAGCACCAAGAAGGAAAAACAAGGGATTATGATTAATTATGCTCAAATGTTTAATAGCTTAGCAGGATATTGTTTTGCATTTTGAATGAATCCATCTGTCAATGTCTTGTTAGTGCAAACACTGTATTAGGTAACAGTTATATTAGTGTAATGTTGCCAAGCCTCTCAGGGTAAACCAACCCTTGTTTGAATGTAATGACAGATTTAGTGTCATGCCACTATTCTCTTAAAATTATGGATAGAGGCATATCTTTATGAACATTTTATATGTGAAGATGCATTGTTGTTAGCCTGCACCTTATGCAGAATTAAGTCAGTCTAATCGAATATAGCAGTTTAAGCATAGATTTAACCTTTTGACCCTTTTGGTGCCAAACCAAACTCTTACACGTCTACTTTAGTCTCCTGTTTAACTTGCGAAACACACAGAGGGATGTACATACATATACATTGATTTACATTCACTAATTAACATGAAACTAAAAAAACAAGCAATATTAATGGATGAAGCCTGAGTGACATCAGCCATCTATTACGGCAGGGGGCTCTGAAGGCTCATTGGCAAGAGCCACTATACTGGAAATCCTGTCTCAGCCTAACTTTCAGTCAACCTAACGACAGGCTTAGAGCTGGAGCGTAGGCGGGATTTAAGCCTCTTGACAAACCGTTACATCAAAGTCCTGTCAATCATGTCAGCTGCACGCCTAATTATGGATTACATGTATCCTTCATAAAATCAAAATGTATGTGTTATAAAAAAAAAATTAGCCCCTGTGCAGTGTGTGCCAATACTCAGACTGGGGCTTCCGGTTCCGGTCTAGAGGGAAAGGCAACTTAGAAAGAGAGCTCTCGACAAGAATTAATTAAAACTGCCCCAAAGTGAATTTACTAACCAGCGAAGTACACGAAAACAAGGGAGAAGGGGCACAAATGATGTCCAAAAAGAACAGGAGAGGTAAAAAGTCAATTATCGAACAAGTTGAAGACGACAAGATGCAGCTAACAGAAGAAGCTAACGTTAGTCCTCCCTCCTAACGTTAGCCCTCCCCCCGGCTCCTAGCTATGATGGCGCTGGGACAGAGAACGAGGACGAACCGGTAAGCTTGAAGTTGATACTGGAAGAACTAAGAGGCATTGGGAAAGAGGTAAAAGAATTTTGAAAAGACACAAAAACACAACTACTGGACATCAGAGGAGAGCTGAACAAAACCAATGCGAGGCTCAACAAAGTGGAAACCAGGGTCGCTGGGCACGAAGATAAGCTCCAAAATACAGATGAGATATTATCTGAGATGATAACAACGCAGGAAAAGCTTAAAAAAACCTACTCGAGGAGGGAGATGCTCAGACTATACAGGGTCCTGGAGGGAGCGGAATTGGGATCACAATCTATGATCCATTTTGTGGAGAAGCTACTTCGGGAGAATCTCAACACCCACTACAGATCCAGAGGGCGCATAGAGCATTATCATCTCCCCCACCAGACGGCTCCAAGCCCAGGTAGATCCTGGTAAAATTCCTGTGCTGCACTGTTAAAGAAGTGCTTAATCTGGCATGGCAGAAGAAAGGTTTTATGTGGAACAACAACAAGATAAACCTCGACCACGACTATCTTCCGGAAATCATGGCCATGAGGAAGGAGTATGCAGAGGCGCGGAGGATCCTGAAAGACAAGAATCTGTGGTTCTGCATGCTTACTGTAATCGACTTCTTTTACATCATTGTTATTGTTTTAAACTTGGTTAATGTTCTTGGTAGTTTTTGACATCTTTGCAGAAGTTTTTAGAAAATGCACGACTGTTTTTTAAATGAAAAACAGGAAGTGTAAAGACTTATTTCAAACTTGGAATATTGTCAAATTCATAATAACAGTGGATTATTTGTGAGTAAATAACAATATCCAACAGCTAACGGATCACAGCTTTTAAGCATTCTAATTATTCCTGTGATTTAACGGTTATAAAAGAACAATAGAAAGAGCAGATTGGTGGAGCAACACTCTTCAACATGTTGGACTAAAGCTGTACTGTTGAAGTTTCAGATAATGTGATATGGATGCTCCATTAAGTTTTCTGTTACATCCCTTGTTACTTAACAAAGTACTTTTTTTTTTGTATCCATGAGGTCTGATAAACTAGTTCTATGCACTTATATCACCTCAAACTTGCTACATTACTTGAATTTCCCTTGTGTTGTCTCGTTAAATACACGAGACGTCCCTCAATGTTATGTCTGAACAACTTAATTAGATAACATGCAGGTGAATAGGTACTTCCATTAGTACTTACACCAAGAGCCCATTAAAATTCAAATATATCACTGTTTTTCTGTGCTGTGTGCAGTGATCTCCATTATGGTTAATGGACTTTCCATTCGTACTCTTTTCATTCTTTGTCTCTCTTCATTCATTTCCATTTCCTTCTGTGATACATATAAGCAGGGACAGCTGGAATAAATGGGCTAGCAGGGCTGAAACCTCCCATTCTCATACAATTAAGATAAGAAAATGATTCCTTCTATTACTTTTAACAGCTTTTTAAATGTTGGTAGGACCTAAAGTAGCAACCAAACTTAAATGTAACAAGAAAAAACGACAATATCTCTAAATGGGATCATTTCTTACAGCCTGAGCACTGCAGAAATCTCTTCCAGTAGTGTAAATGAGTGACAGGTGTCGTGGCATGACCCCTCAATTTGTGTAACATTTGGGCCTAAAGGTGTAACATGTTTACATTTGTACAGTTAAATATCAAAATTAGTTCAAATTGACTAAACATATGTAATGAAATATTCTTGTTGAGTACTTACACTACCTCAAATATTTCCAACAGTTATCGAAGCCAGAGAAATCCCTTACGTTATCAGTTGTAACAGCCTGCGCCTTTCTTGGTGCACGCCATGACAGACACGACGATGTTACGCCAAAGACCGCTGCGTGAGGAAGCGGGGAAGTGCTACTGAAAGCTGCCGCACTGCTGCTGAGAGAAAAAAAGGAATGTAAATTATACTTGGATACATTAGCTCCTGATCTTGTTGTTCACACACGCAACCTCACAGTGGGAGACTGTCCTTGTCGGACAGGAGCTGGGGCAGGGGGTCTCAGCCAAAGCAACAGATACCCCTATACGACGCTGTAATGAGACTATTTGCCTTCATTTCAATTCTTTGTGTAGTTCAGCATACATCATGAACAAAACAATGGAGAAGAAAATACTGGCGAACAGAAAACATAATGCAGCAGTTTAATTACATGCAAGGAGATCGCAACGTTTGTGTGCATGCATTCTATGGTTGTGCATATCCTGATTATATCGTGCTTTGTTCTCACATCAGCTCATTTGCACTTCATGCAGAAAAACTACTAGGGGGGCTGGCAGGAGAAACTCTGGACAAGTCAGAGCGAACCATTCAGCTGTCTGTGTTCACACATGCAGCTCACACCAACAACTTCAGGAGTGTTTAAGGACTTTTGTGCAAGGCGAAAATCAAGGCTTATGTCAGTAACAAGACAGCACTGTTTACGTTTGTTTCATTTGATTTCAGGTGTTCCAGCTGTTTTTGTGGCAGTGTGGGCCGTTGTCAGGGCAACGCTAGCAGATGCAAGGTGAGAGAACAAGTCTTACAGTCTGTTATAACGTTATGAGAAGACTTAATGGTGTATTTAATTCCTAATTGTAGTGACATTTGAATCAATCCTCATTGAAATCACATTAAATATGCATGATATAATTTGCAAATTTAATGAAAACCATGTTTTCTCCAGGCTTCTCATTAAAAGAAATCATGTAATATGTATCTATCTGGAACATATATGATATTTGAACCATTTATGATTGACAAACATCTCATTCTAAACTTTGGACATTGGACGGTTCCTATATAGTAATGTCCACTTCTTTGGGTATACTTTCCACATGGTTTTGGTAACTTGCTGAAGGGTTCTTTCATAGTGATGTCATCCGCAGTAAGGCCTGGATCACACAGTCTGCTTTCTTAAAGATAACAGATTGGGTTTCGGCCTGTTCATTGTGAATGTTTGCCATATTCTTCCACACCAAACTCAGAAGAAAAAAAACATTTCTCAGGGCTGCAGGGAAATATTTGGAGTTTTAAAATGGCATCAGATTAAACAATTTAACATAAGAATAAGGCCTTACTTGTTATGAAATTATATAAAATCACTTTCAGTTTTACAAAGGCACAGACTTGTAAAGTACCTTAAGATTAAATAACTTTGAACACACACACATAAAAACACTTGTACCTTAAAGAAGCAGAATGGCTCAGGGTCTATACGGGACAAAAAAGAGAGATTTATTATAGTCAAAATGTAACATCAATTGTAATTGAATATATGCTTTACTCAGCCTATCTACCCTAAATTCAGATCAGGATAGGGGACAAAAACAAAGCTTATATATTTTTTTGCTGCCGGGATGAAGGGAAAACATTAATTTCCTGCTTGCGAGCTGTCAGTGGACGGTATGGGGAAGTGCAAATTCAATTGAAATGGTCATCCAACCAAGACTTTTGTCGCTAGGCTGAAATCAGTACCAGCCAATGTATTTAAGCAATAGATAGATTTTTGCAAGTTCATCCGCCCACAAGCGCTAGGCATTTCACCATCCTATTGTGCCCTGGTCTCCTGTTTGCCGCTACCTTCATCATCATCACCAGGGACAACAGCACTTAGACAACATCTGGGTAAATATCAAAACAGAGGTACTGTTGTGGCTGTGTTATGGGTTCTCTGTATGTTTTAAGTAACAAATACCTTTTTTGGCTGTGGGAGAGAGTATCTTAAAAATCACAAGATTTGGCTGTCCTAAACTTTCTAAAGTAGTTTATTTAATTCAATTGTTGCCTTACTTGTTTGAGCCTTCTCTTTATTAATACATTGTGCTGTTATCCAGTTTGATACACATATTGAATACGTCATTGTTCTTCCTCCTCCATATTTTATATGCTTCATTAATCCTTTTTTAATTCGCAGGTTGTTGAAAGGGATCAGAACAAGACAGTCAATAAGTCTCTGTCTTCATGGACAAACCATTTGTCAATTTGTAGATCCTGAAGCCTCTACAGCAAGAAGAGGCTGAGTGGAATTGAAGAAACTCAACTGATAATGTTCAGAAGCTTTGGGCGCCCACACCTTACAGCAACACAATTTCCACATCCATTCTTGGAACCCATCACAATCTTTTGTACCACAACTTCTTAGGATAGCCTACAGTCATGAAAAAGATGTAACCAAATCCAAGAAGATTGTCTTTTAAAAGACTAAACCTCTTATCTTGGCAAAACTCTTCTTCCACATGTATGTGACCAGGACCTTGAGTCCTAACCTGACAGCATCAGATGAGTGAGTGATGGAATTCAACGCCCACAATTATATGAAGAGGTCTTCATTTTGTAATACTGTTCTGTTGATTAAGGTCAACATGTAAACCTGATGCATTTATCATGATACAGCATTGATGTTAAGTCAACTGATGAACAAATATTTAAAACAGATATCATCAAATAATATGTTACAATATTTTGTCCAATGAAGATGGGGTGGCTGTGCCTCTGTTTTAGAGTCCGTCATCCCTCAATAGGGAAGTTGGCAGTTTGATCCCAGCTCCTGCAGCCACATATCGAGATGTCCATGAGCAAGAAACAGAACTTTCATTTGGATGAAAGCTGTTATATACTGTAGGTTATATACCAAACAACAGAAAAAGTTGAGAGACCTCACTTTGCTAAAGTTTAGGTCGGACTGCATCAAACCAATGTCATTTTCTCTTGGGAAAGAACAGGGCATGGGGCCACTTAAAATATCTCACTCTGAGGCAGACCACCTTTATGAACCCAATAGAGATGTGTAATCTGATCCAGACTGGTGCCAGGGCAACATGGGGATTCTCATTCAGCAAGTGTCAGAAGGTGTCTTTGTTTTTAGAATGTCTTTAGAACCAAAGATCATGTAAAAAAGCTCTTAACGAGTATTCTGAAATGGCAAATCAATTTCCTTGCTTTTTAACCATAAGATGTTGTCACTGCAAGATAACGTGTTACTCTATATTCTTTTATAGATTTTGGTCCTATCCTTTCTATTTGTTGCATGTGTTTGGAACAGTGTGGTGATTTATTACCTGTAGAGTTTATAATGAAACTTTCCTCTCCTACCGACTCACTGTGATTAGGCTATATGTCTTCCAGCACCACATCTTGCTGAGCCAACACTAACACTGCGCTATGGGAGTCGTGGTAAAAGCTGCTTCTCCTGTATCACGGCCTGACTACAGTGGAAAGAGGCTTTTAGGGCGCGATCACACTGGCCATCCATACCGTGCTGTACCCAAGCACGATTGCCCCCCCGCAGCGCCATTCCCCCGCTGGCCGGCGCGGCCCGCGGTCACACTACACAGGACTATCCGTGCCTAAAAGCACGATTACCTCTTGTACATAACGTCGTAATACAACACATGCACGCTTTATGTTATTATGAAGCGTGCTCAGTTTACAAACAGGCGGACGAGAGAGAGAGAGAGAGAGAGAGAAAGAGACGCGCAGTCGAGTCCACGTCTGCACATCAGAGAAAAACACAGAACATGACAGCTAATTTTCTGACTTTACAGCTTATTTTAAGCCATTTTAATCAGACATAGCAATAAATAAATTAAAAAATACAATAGACGCGCAGCCGAGTCCACAGGCGTGACCTTGATTAGATCTTAAGAGGTCCGGGCACAAGATGTTCCAGATGAGGAGAATTGATACACTAAACCAAAGGTCTGCTTTTAAAAGTTTACATGAACTGAAGAACAAGATAGTGAAGAGGCTGGCACTTCGACAGCACACTAAGGAAAATGGCCATTCATTATGAAATGTTCTGAAAAGAATAATGCATGAGATGACACTTTACTAGAGGACACATTGTGGTGGATGTAGTAGACGGAATTATAGTTCTCAGCAAACTGTAATTTTTGAAGATGATTCGTGATGTCTTTGCCATTTAGTGTATTTGCTTCCATGTGATTCATCGAAAGTGTAACATTTGTAGTGGAAGAAATCATTTAAAAAAATGTTGGAATAAACATTTGGGTGTGGTTAGCCGTAACCCAAATTTCTGGATGTGCTGTTTTTTCTGTAATTTAGGTTATTTAAAATTGATCCTGAATTTCAAAAGGATCACATTGAAAGCCTTTAAAATAGTTTGAATATAAATCGCTTTGGACTGTAAGAAGCATGCCATATTGTGCATGGGGATATTGTTACAAAGAAACAGGAAACAATGTTCCCCAAACAGTTTCCAAACCCTTTCTGCTAAGAAAAATGTGATGTGCTGTTAAGCATTAAGATTTTTTCTGAAAGCATGCTCTTGCATTAAAGATGTCCCTTCATTTAGAACTAATGGGTCTAAACCACATCTGAAATATAGCCCCAAACCAAATGTACATGAAAGTCTGTACCTATACATACAGTAACATAAAAGTCACCATTGTCTTATCTAGCGTTACAGTTCTAAAGGAACACAATTTCGTCTCACTGTGTACCAGTGTTGTAGTACTCTTAGATCTGTCTTGCTCTCAAGATCGGTATCGAGACCAGTTTTGGATGGTTTCTGTTCCTTCTCGGACTCGAAAGCATTTTTACTTGGTCTTGTCTAGGTCTCAGACTGGGTGGGTTCAGGATTTTAAATCAAGACCAGTCAAGACCACCACTGACAGACTATTTTTCAGGTCATTTCTGTGAGTAATTTTTCAGTGATATTTATGGTCTTGTCTCAGTCTTGCCCTGCCTTGGTCTTGTTCTGACTCGGTCTTGATCCCTAAATGTCTTGGTCTTGTCTTGGTCTTGGAGCACTCTGGTCTTGAGTATGTCTTGGCCTCTACTAGTGTGGTCTTGACTGCAACGCTACTGTGTCCTATGTTTTGTTGAAATGACAATAAAGAGAGCTTGAATTGACTTGACTTGACAAAAGGTAAAATGATCAACGCAGTCAAAGTAAACTACAGTACTTGTGGGTGGCAGTAGCTCAGTGTGGGCGGCAGTAGCTCAGTCTGTAGGGACTTGGGTTGGGAATTGGAGGGTCGCCGGTTCAAGTCCCAGCACGGACCAAGTCCAGAAAGTGGTCTGGTAGCTGGAGAGGTGCCAGGCCACTTCCTGAGCACTGCTGAGGTGCCCTTGAGCAAGGCACCTAACCCCCCCACAAGCTCAGGAGCGCCCGCTGTGGGCAGCCCCCTCACTCTGAGACCTCTCCATTAGTGCATGTCCATAGGATCCTGTTTGTGCATGTGTGTGTATTTCAGCCTATGTTTGTGTAGACAGAGTGTAAAAACAAATTTCCCCTCGCGGGATCAATAAAGTATAAATTCTTCTTCTACTTCAGCATCAAAGTATAGTGTAATATGAACAGTTGCAATCTTCTGACTCCATAATACATATCAAGAAAATAAAGCAAAGGGTTTTGAGTGGTGAGTGAAGTGCTGGATTTCATAAATTGATGTAGTTTTCTTTCTGCCAAATATGACCCACTCTACCTCACTGTGAATTTAAGGACCCTACCTTGGTGGATCAAAGTGCAGGCACGACGGCAATTTTCATCACATAGTTTTATTAAAGCTGGCTTAGAATAGATTATAATGCAGAAAAGAACGTTATGGAGACATGCATTTAAGTTAACAGGCAGAAGGTATCAAATGATTTCCATTACAAAGGCTCTGTAAACATACTTTATTGAAACTTCTCAGATTTAAACCAAAGCTGTCCATGTAGCCTCCTAGCTGACTCTTTCATCATAAAAGGAGAGTATACATTCTCAGACTCATTACACTTATGGCGATGAAGAGCGTTATGGCACTCCTAAATTCACTTTCAACACCACTGCCTTATACTGTAGATTTGAATTTAACCGCTTTATTTTGTTGCCTCTCTCCACTCTCAAGTTCTAAATTGCTTATTAATGTGACTATTTGTCTGTATTTGACCTGGCCATGTTGTTTCCTCTGTGCTCTGACCCTGATGCCCTGAACATTTTGGACAGGTTTGGGAAATGGCTTTTCAAAAAGCTGTGAAGAGTTCTCTTATTAATTTAGATTCTGTTCAGACTGTTTACAGATGGTCTGCAAGAAAAGGGGAGAATATTTGTCACTTAATCAATTATAGATGAGGTCTTTTTTTAGGGTGCAGCTTGTTTCACCCAGTAACAAAAAAACATATTAATAACTGGGGTTTTTGGGTTTGTATCATGTCTTAATTTTCACTTATTATGCAGAATTCTTTGCACCTTATCCAAAGCCTTATGTCATCATTATATGAGCCATATTATTTAGTTGATGTTGAGGAGCACTGTTGTCAGTGTTCAATCCATAGTCTATGCTAATGTACAAAACAACCAGGGCTTGGATTTAATTAAACAGAGGATCTAAAGTGGATCTATAATTTTGGTGGGTTTTTGTTAAGAATTAACTTTGGATGGAAGAACAGCTATTAACAACTTTGCACAACAGCCATCTCCCCTGATGTGTGATGGGACACTGAAAAGCAGTAAAAATGTCATACGTCTGGCATCCCAGTTTTAATTTATATACATTTTGGATATCTGAAAAATTGTTGTCATGGCACCTTGTCTGAATCATAGGAAATACTTCAGTTAGTTAACAGAGAAAATCTGGCAATATTTCATGTTACATGAAAAAGTTAATTAGCTAGAGGAACTTCAGACAACAGCTGATTTTAGCTTTATCAAAAACTAGCAAATATGTTGTAGGTGGCAAGAGACAGTGTTTAGCCAGTTTTTAATTGGTCTTGAGACGTTTTTGCATTGTAAACTCTCTCCATTTTTCAAAGCCTCTCCGATATTTGTCCTAGGTTTCCTACGTTCTGCTTGTGGTGGTTATTAGAAAATGCCAAGGCTTTTTAGGAGTAGAATCAGTTATATCTGAACCAGTTCGCTTGCACTCTTCCATCGCTATGTGGGGTTGCCTTAAAACTGCCTACCTTCTTTGGTCCAAACAAAAATGAACCATTCCGGACCAGAATCGGGAATTAGAAGGGGGAAATACTGCCAGCACTTCAATATAGTTTCCTCTATGTCTGATGATATAGTATGGCCATTTTATGATTTAATTTAGTAGATATCTTACATATTGGTCCTTTAATCCCTGTATTGTAAAATTAGCTGGGAATTGGTTTAATGCTAACATTAGCTGTTCTTTAAAGGTAGCCAGTCGGGGATCAAGATGACATATTACTTACTGTAGGATTGTGGTCTTATGTTCATCATAAAGGTCACCATTAATTGTCTTTTTAGAAACGGATCCATTGTGAAACCATGAAGGCCTTTTGGTTTTCAGGTTTCCCTTCATTTATACAACTGAACAATTGGAACAAAGCAGAGTGACATAAAACAGAGCTTCCCACCCAGACAATGACAACAGATCAATGACGTTACTGAATGCTATGTGAATCATTGACTCAGATTTAGCTTAGAACTCCAATGAAGGAATAAATAGACATTTTTCTTTACCTGCTAGTTCAGAACATGATTACCACTTGTTATTCATCACATTTAACATTTGAGAGTAGCAAAATGGTTGAAGTTGTTTTAGCTGCCAAAGCTTCAATCTTCCAATTGTGCTTTTGTTCCGACTCCTCACCACAGCAGGCCTTTGTTATCTATAAGCATCCATTCAGGGTGTCACTGTGAGACTCCACTTTCATTCTGTTTTCACCACATGACATGGGGATGTGTTTTTCGAAAAACATCCGTGCCTAACATTCAAAGTACATTCTTCTCATCGGCTTGCAGTCTGTTTGCACATACAACGGCATAATCGTGTTTGCATAATCCCCTTGAACTTCCATACTGATGAAAGCTACATGTTTGTTAAATGATGGAAGGTTTCCTTTGAAGGTTTTAGTCAGAAAAAAAAAATGCATTTATCATTGTTCACGGAGATTGCATGACGAATCTCCTCCACAGTTTCAGTACGATAGACACTTTAAATGGTGCCATTGCTGTTTGTAACACTTTTGACTGAGAGAAGTAAACATCACATTACATGTATGTGATGTAATATACCTATTAGGATCATTTAGCTGACAAAAGTGAGTTAATGAATACATTAATTGATAAAATAGTAAATAATGCAAGGATTGACAATTTCACTTCAATACAAGGTGATAGACTGAGACATTCACAGTTTGAACACAGAAAGTGAAGTAGAAAACCTGAAATACAAAGAGGAAACACTTTATGGCATGGAAATTGTTTATTACAATTTGGGAAAATGAAATTCAGCTTGACAAATGTATCGCGTAATAATGGAAAAGGATAAACGTTTGTTTACCATGTATTGAAAATGGGGGAAACCACATATTGAAAATGTCAAAGGAACAAAGGACACATCCCCAGAACACTGAAAATGAAAAAGCTTTTTTTTTGTTTTACTTATTTCTCTTTCCTTTAAACATTTAAGTGTTTGTCTTTAAAGCAGTATGTAAATGAGTTCTACCTGCCTTTTTTCATGATCAGTTTTTTCCATTTCTGCTATTCCTAGTCTATTTTATGATTGCTCCTCTGATTCTTTTGACAAAACAGAAAGTGTTTGACAGTTTGTATAACGTATGACCAATTCTTTTCTAGCTCTCTTTTTCTTTTTCAAACTGCGTACGTTCAATTTGGTGGCAATTTTCTCTTCAGTCTGTCACGTCTTCCACCTCCAGCATTTCTTTTGAATAACACCACCTGACTTCTTCTCCGCTCCTCTACCGATTTTTGCTGCTTCTTTAAAGTTATTCTCACCTGCTATCTATTCCCCCCCCCCGTCTTTTTGACCTGCAGGTGTTGGGAGCTCAGTGCTGGTAATATAAAGTGGATCTACCAGGTTCCCATCCTGACAGCCATCGGGGTAAGTGTGTGAGTGTGACACAAAGCTTGAGATTTGCAGTAAACGTTGTTCAAACCAAACTGGGATGAACAGGAAGCCAATGCTGAGAGGATGTTATAACACCAATTTGTCTTGTTTTCTTGAACCAGTGAGAGTCTAGCAGCAGCATTTTGGACCAAATGTAGGTGGTAATAGAAAGCAAGAGTAATACTTGTATATAGGGAATCACATAAGTCCAAACAGGACATAAAACCTGTGCTACCGTAGAAGGTCCGAAAAAAATGTGTCATTCTTGAAATGGTCTTTGGCCAAGGGAATCATTATTGAAAATCTTTCCTTACCCAGTCATCAGAACCCCTTACTTTCAAGCAGTTGTTCTCAGTTATGTGAAATTGGTTTATGATGCATACTATTTCACTTACAGAGTTGGGTGTGGCAAAAAGGACACTTTTTTTTGTTCATCATCATCAAGTTTAGTGACGTTATTGAAGGTCCAGAAGTTGATATTGGCAAGGAAGGCAGAAAATTGGGTGAGACCGGGTGTTGAATCTAGAAATCAACTGGGTCCGGTTCTAGAAAATGTCCTCAACCAAAGGTCCAGAACATCATAATGTCTAATTTGTGATACCATTCAGTGCCATTTGTTAAAGCAGCCTAGTAGTCTACATGTATAATGTATGTCAGGAGTCAAAAAACTGACTGTAAGATCAAATAAAGGTTTATTTCAGTGGTTTCACAGTGTTTATTATATGGTTTAGGATTATGAAATAATAGAACTATTGGGTTGTTGATTGCGCCAGAATCAATTAGTCCTACAAGAATATGTGTTGCAGCTGTGCAGGATCACAGTCTCAGTCAATCTGTTGGATTTTACTTCAGCCAATATAGGAAATATAGGACTGCCAGGGAATCTTGTCCATCTATGGTGCCCAGTGGATGAATCCCACTCACTCTATTTCAATCAGGAGAAGCTTAAGTTATAATTTACAATTGTTTAGTTAGGAAAAGTTAGGAGAAAATAAATATGAAATGTCTTTAGCTTAGACTCCATCATGACGACTTAAGGGTATTGAGGCCGACAGCAGGATAGGATACCCCCCTCTGGAGTCTAGACCCTGATGGTGATGGAGGTATGGAGGCTGTGATGAGGAGTGGGTTTCTGAGGCTGTATCTGAACCCTGCTGAGCTGGAATGGAGGTGACCAGGGCAGAGGAGGGTCACAGCGAGCGGACTGAAATGACAAGCTGACTGTGGAAGAGGGAGAACAGGTTTAAAAAATGTGACAGCGGCAGGATGATTGGTTGAGAGAGGTTGTGGCAGGGGGGCAGGGGCTAAATGGAATATATAAAATTGAATGAATGTGTGAGAGAATATTAACAGACTTGCTGCTTGAATTTACGCTGGGCTTCATTAGGGATGATTTCTTCCCAGGCAGAGTAACAAGGTTGATTTCTAAGGTTTTATTGGTTTTCACAAATTTTTAAAATTTGGCTATGAATTATTGATGCTTTGCAATGCAGTTGGTTTGGCAAGCTTGTCAAGATAAGATGTTATTCATCAAAGACATCAAATGTACAAATAATACGCACCTTGATGGACGCATTGCTATCTGTGTAATTACATGTCAAACACTTGTCACATAATGTTATTGACATATATTTGAAGATACATTTCATCAGCTCTGCATGTCAAGAGGTATGCTCAGTACTATTTTCAAAGATCAGGTGTTCTAAATCTAAATATTCCCTTTCCTTTTCACTGAAAAATGTTATACGTTTGACTTATTTTCAGGGACAAAAAGCACGTTCTCATTAATGTGTATAAAACATGTCTCTGAAACATTCAAGCATGGCTGCTTTCATTATTATTTTTCTATGTGCATTAATATACAAAAATAATAATGAAGATTCAATGAAAGGAAGTGGAGAAAGACGATAAATCATGTGAAAAGTTAGCTGCTGAAGAGGAGCTCAGTATGTGTGGTAAATGTTTTAAAGGAAATCTCCTTTGTCATGCCTGTATTCTGGCTTTGGAAAACATAAGTCTCAATTTACATTTTTGAAAAGACTTTGCTTTTGCCTCATTTAAGTCTTAGAGAAGAAATCCTGTAACTTGGCTGAAAAAGCTTTTCATGGCACAGAACATCACCCAAGGTTCATTTGGGGTTTGTAAATGCCTCAAAAGTTTAAGACATTGTTAGTTTATGGTATAAATCCTCCAGGATTATGAACTGGTTAAATCGGCACACCAAATCTGTAGACTTTCTTTAATATGTTTAGTTTGTAAAAAGCCAGTCAACATGAGTTTTTTATTCTTCGTCAGCTGCTTAAAGTTTTCCATCCCTGTTGTTTTGTTCCAGCTGAACTTCATCCTGTTTGTGAACATCGTTCGAGTGTTGGCAACTAAAATCCGAGAGACAAACGCCGGGAGATACGACACGAGGAAACAGTACAGGTTTGTACTCTGTTTCTTTAAAGCGAGTGGTTCACTCATGCTTGATTTTTAACCTGAATGATGAGCTATGATCGCATCTTTCAAATGACAAATGGGCAAATCACACTGCATTAATTTCTGCTGTTAGGTGTCTCTGCTGTACAGTAGTTTACTGTAAGACTCAGTAGTTCACTCTACAGTGGCTTTATGAATGGTATAGTTTGTTAATTGAAAAAGGGGAAAGGAAGATACTGTATGTATGTGAAAACTTAGACCAATGGCTGCCACGATAAGCCACCAGAGTTTTAGACGATGCTATCTCATTATTTCTGGTTTGATTATTATCATTAATTCCAATGGATTGGTCTAATTAAAAATGTATTCCACTGGATAGTCGTTTCAGTTTTCCCTCTCTTTTGCACTCAACCCCAAGATATTTAGTCCAGTGTCAGACGTCGTTAATAAATTAAAAAAACAGGTCATAATAGACTATAATTATATGCTTACATTATGTTGTGTTACAGTGTCTTTTTATAGCTGAATGTATGCTGCAACTAAGCGAGATGAGAAAACCACTCATCAGAACAGATGGGAGTGATCTTGTGATGTAACCAGAAGCTATAACTGGAAGCTGATTGTAAACCAATTACCGATGCATTTCACACAGATAGAGAAATCAAAGGGAGAGAAAGTCAAGAATAGGAATAAAGTAATATGTAAGGAATTCAGTGTTGGGAAGTGACCCTCAACAAAATTCTTCTCAAGAAATATAAGTGGTCACAACGTGCCAAAATTGATATACTGTATATTTTTTTAATATTGATTCAACCTAAACTTCTTACACTTTGACTATGGTTAAAATAAGATATGTTTTTTTATCCCCAAATGGACATTTTTCTTGGACTCTGTCCTGCAGTTAAAAGAAAATTAAAAAACACATAAATGGATATCATAGAAAAACATGTGACAACTCCACATTTACATAAAAAACACCTTCTTGAAGCGCAGACTGACATATTACACTGCTCAAATTAATGATTATAGTGGTTCAGTCTGGTCAGAGGAACCCTGTATCTTCTACCAAAGGGTAAAAGCTGAAACTCAAACTGAAGAATGTGGGTGGGGTCAGACATAATTGTTTTTGCCTACTCCACCAGCTTGCTGAAAGTTAGCCAAAAACTGCAATTTATTACAACTTGGGTTTATTCTCAAGGTTCTAGCCATCAACATACAACATACAAAAAATGAACTGTTGATATCTTACATTGGCCTTTTCCAAAAATCAAAGCTGACTTCAGTCTGCAGAGTTGGTATACATTTTTTCTTCACATTTTCTGCACAGTTTGATGCACCTGATAACATCACTGAGCATGCATTTTATTTCAACTTGCTGGTTACACTGCTTGCACTCCAGTCTGTATGCAGAATTCATTCAGAAAGATATTAAAACTCTCCTGAGCAAGCCCAATGTTAACACATTTTGTACAGAGCCTTTACTTGATTATTATACAACCATATGTTCCCACTGAGCAGTCTGATTGGACGAGAGACATTCTATGATTGCACATATAGAGTACAACACTATAATAACTGTGACCTTTAACAGTATGTATCACTCCACCTCAGCCAGCTGTTCTGACTATAGTTAATTAACATCAAAGCAGACAGTGTTTGTCTTTATCAATCAATCTGACACCTCTGTATCACAGAACAGGCTATAATTCCACTGGCAGCACAGCCATTTCAAATATACAAATAAATGTTAATAATACAGAGTAACCATTTAAACAAACAAGTAGCAGGAGCGCAGTGAGAGTGTTTGTGGTTGCTTGGCAACAATCCAGTTTCAAGTTGGCATGTAGCCCCGGGTCTATGGAAGAATCACAGCAGTGCTGGTAGCAGACCCTCTCGTGTGATATTGCCTTCGTATCATTACTTAAGTACCTAAATGAACAGACGGTATTTGCTATGTTATTAAGAAACTAAATTTCAAATGCCTGTGAAAATGTATAGATGTCACCGAGTATCACTGTCACTAATTACTGCATAAGCCAGCAGAGAAAAGCTGCACTTCTGTTCACTAAAGGGCAACAATTGAGTTAATGCATATAGAGAGTGAATGAATGAATGCATATAGACAGTATATGTTTCCTTCAGGTAAGTTTCAGCTCAGGATGCAGCTCTTGGTTGATGTGGTTTTCAAAATTAGACCAGTTGAGGATGGTCACCCTCCTTGTTTTCTGTTTCAAATATTTCCTGGACTCCACACAGGAGTCTTTATATTTACCAGCAGAGTTAAAGGAGATGCAGCTGGATAGAAAGCACTTCTTCTCCTCCCCAGGTGTAATTAAACAAACAAGGTGAGCTATACTCATCATCTTAACTTCACAGGATATTTCATTCAGTCTGCAGACATACTGCAAAAAAAAAAATAATTCAGGAGCAGGCCTTCCGGTTTCATCATTTCCTTGATTGCATGTTGCTGCTAGAAACTTCCAGATGGTCTTCATGAATTAAAATAAGGAAATGAAGCCCTCTCTTTTCTTGTCCTCAGGACAGCTGGCTGAGCTTTAGCAGAAATTGTTTGATGAACGGAGCATTTCCATTGATGGTGAGATAGAGTGAAGCAGAACAGATAAATTACTGCAACACATTGTTAAGGTTTCTGCGTCATATCCGTCAAAGTCTTTTCTTCCTTATCAATCAGTCTTTTAACACGGCCACAGCCCAGACTGTTATGTGTGTTCATCTCCTGCCTTCTTTAATAAGTCTGCTTCTCTGTCATCCAGCTCTTTGTGTCTTCTGACCTTTTTTTCTCCGCTTTTAGCTTCTCCTTTCCTTGTTGTTGCCACAGTAAACAGGCTATGATATCTTTCTGTAGATTGACTAATGATGAGGCAGCTGTCTGTTCCTCAAAGCAGCGGCCTGCTGTACAGATATAACAACTTTAAACACTGTTATTCACTAATCAGATGAAGTATTCAACTATAAAATTGGATGCCTTTAGTAAGGACTTTGAGATATTTCACACTGAGGGACCAAAACCAGGTCTGAATTAAAGCACACATAGCAGCACACAACTTCTAAAATACTGGAGCTTTGGAAACACCTTCATTAAAGTTTGGTATTTTATTGAAAACAATCTGGCAAAACATCTGGCACCTCTTCAATTACACATGTAGATTCTGTCTGAAAAAATTGTCTCATTTCTATGTGATGGTGATTCACTTGCCCCTATTTCCCTCTATGTTTCCCACACATAGACCATACTTGGGAGGTCCGCCCAAGTAGCCTATAGAGCATGAGCGGGAGAGAGGTCCACTGTCCCTCGTCCATCCTGTTGATGCATCGTTTAATGTACAGGGCTCCTGATGCCTTGGTTTCAGTATTTTATTTTGAAAATGCTTGCTGCCAATGTGATTCTGCTATCTCTTGGTTTTGCTGCATCGTGATAACAAGCCGCCCTAAACACAAGGAGGCTCGCCTGTTGTGATAAGTGAGACGCTAGAGAAACAGGAGTTTTGTTGTGTTGCACGGAGTCCCTGAAGGCTCAGTTAAGAAAAAAATAAACACGCCTTTTAAATCCGTACGCCAGGCTTTACAAGTCAGTGCGCTTAGTGAGGTCCGGACTTTGGGAATTGTTTCCATGTAGCATATCTCGCTCTCTCTTTCTGTCTATCTTTCTCACTGGTGCGTGCATTCATTGGACCCGCAGGCAGGTGCGGGTGTGTCTGTCATCTGTCCACTCCTCTTAAAACAAGACAAAAACTAAAATGAATCACGTTCTGCATTAATCTTTTGATGAACACTGAAAGAGATTTGAAAAAAGACTTTAAAAAAGGACAAAAAGATTAGATCATAATTTTAAAGTTGTGCAGAAAAGGTACAAATTGGTGCATGAAAATAATCAGAATGAAGGAAAAGAAAAGTTTGGTGCTTCAAATCTTCTGTGGGAGACCCCCGGGCGCATGTAGAGAATCGTAATCTCAATTCTCAGGCAGAAGCAAGAATCGTGAAGCCCTTGTTGTTACACACTCTGCGAAAAATGCCAAACAATCAGCTAAAAAGTTATGAAAAACCTTCTGCATCTCAGCGTTCCTCTGAAGTTATCACATAGCTGGTGAAACAGAGTTGCAGAGAAGTCTCTGCAAATTTAAAATCTCTCTAGGACATGTTTACAATGCTGAACTGTTTCTGTATCCAAGACAGAAGAGACTCTCTCATCTGTCAATTACTTAAAGGGTAAACGCCCATAATCAGCTGATCACTGGAGCAGGGAAACAGAGGAAGTGGTAGAGAGGAAGTGACTAAGTTGAATGAAGAAAATTGAATAAATGTGTGAGAGAATATAACCAGTCTTCCTGCTTGAACTTTCTCTGAGGTCCATGTTGGCAGGCATGATCGAAAGCATTACAGTGCATCACAAAGAGACATCATTTGACCTGACTATTAATTATATAAATATTCTCTAAATCAAGTGTCTCTGTATTATATGCTCATCATAGACTTGTTAATAATTAGTCATATTCAAGTTGAAAAGTACTATTAGAATCATCTACAATCATAAATAGTACATCCTGTCGTAGAGGTATAATTATACAAACGTTTATAAATACATTTAAATTATAATGTGAGTCGAGTTGCTGCCAAAATATTTATCCAATGATCCAATTATTCTCAAATACAGACAGTAGTAGTGAGAGGTGAGAGGGAAATCTGAAGCAACATGGGCTCTGTTCTCTTTATGCATCTTCTGTGTGAGTGTGTGTGTGTGTGTGTGTGTGTGTGTGTGTGTGTGTGTGTGTGTGTGTGTGTGTGTGTGTGTGTGTGTGTGTCTAATAACACTCTTTAGTGTTGATCGATGACAGGTTCATGGTTGAGCAGCCAGCTCTCAGGACAAATAAAGGTCTAGAAAATAAGGCAGCTTTTATGACATAGTAATAACGTAGACTCTCAAAAAGTCAGGTTTCAGAATTATTGCAGCCACAGGTCAATTGTGAAGGACATCAACAGGAAGAGAGATTTTTGGCACAAACATGTTTTTCCTGAGTTTGAGGAGAGGAAAGGGAAAACTATAGTGTCCACAAAATTGTAATCACTGTTGTTGTTAACAGTGGGTTTCCTGCCACACATTATCATTTTCTCACAATTTATGCCACTTTGCAAACACAGTAATTAAGTACTTATGTGTCAAAGGAACACACCAGGATGAGACTCGTGGACAGCCTTTGAGCAAAGCTTTTTAATGACTCTGCCATTTGGATATTTCTTTTTCAAAGTTGTGTTTGGGAGGTATGACAGCAGAGACAAAGGCCTTTTTTCTATTGTGCAGCTCTGTGGAGCGGCACAGCAGGGTAAACTCAGAGTTGGCGCTCCCTCGTTATCTGGTGGCCAACGTTACACTGCACAGCTGCGTTCTTGGGTTGAATGAGGATGTAAGAAACAATGTTAAGAAGCAAAAGGTTGGTGACTATTCGTTAACTGCTGCTTAGCCTGTGAGATAATGAGGCTGCACACCTTTCATTACTGATTATGTTAGAGACTTTTTGCACTTTCAACAGAGCAAAAACACCACATACTCCAGCTGCATCAATGTTTAGTTTATAATAATGTATAGCCGAACATAACACACAACATTGCATGCATATAAAGAATAATTCTAAATGTCCCTGCAGTATAGGGCAGCGCCGAGCCTTAAACTTAAACGTACTAAAACTGCATGGGCAGTTTTACTTTCACAGTTCCATTGGACAGCCCGTCGCCTTCTTATTGGTCTTTATGTTACGTGTGTGAGGGCTGCAACTCATTATGGAACTCCTCTACTGCTCAGCCTTTTGGGCACAGTGTTTTTTTCAGGTGTGTGATGCAAGCATTCAGAACAGGCATGTATTTGTGCCATCAACCGGTGGCTCCATTAAGGCCTTGTGTCCAACTAGCGTTTTTTTTCTGGGCAGAAAAGCTCTGGCTGTGCGTTTGGAAATGCGCTGCACATCCGTCCTGTCTCTATGACAACAGTCTGTTAACAACGGCCACTGTATGACCAACACTGCTTCGTTACTTCTTACTGTATGCTCTTTATTTGAGGTCATTTATTTCCCTTTCAGACACGGAGCAAAGAGGATGTGGGTACATGATATAATCTGTATAGGCGGCAAAACTACAGGGAAGGTCATACATTTGGACATGCGTGCTGGTGACGTCAACATTCTGAGAAGTTGAACGAGTTTCAACTTGAGCGCTCAGAGCAGCCGCACAAAAAAAAGTCCAGACAGACCCTTTGTGCTGTGAATGCTTTCTCCTCATTGAAAACAGTAAAAAAAAAAAAAAAACGCTCAGAAAAAAACGGCTTGGTGGACACGGGGCCTAACCTTGTGATGATTTTAAGTACGTAAAGTGTGGCTGTATCCTCAACTTCCAGTGATAAAATATATTCAGTCACTTTGTTTGGCAGTATGTATCTTTTCTCAAAACAATCTCAAACTAGGATTTGCATGAAAAATCAGTTATTTTGTCTGAGCAACGGCAGCAAACAATGTATTAGCTTCATATATAGAAATTTCTCCTTTTAACCCCCATACATGCAGTCCAAACAGTAGTTCCAACTCTACCTTGTGGTTCCTTTCAGAAACTGTCTGGAAACTATCATAAACCCTTGAGACATCTTGTCGTCACATATTGATTGAAAAATGCATTAGTAAGTTCCATTCAGTCTGCAGGGTCAGACTGATCTTGTAGCCTTTTCTTTCACATTTTCTGTGGAAACACAATGAGCATAGGATAGTACTTTATTGATTCCCAGAGGGAACATGCAATTACTTCTCAAAAGGCTGGTTATAGAGTCCTGCTTACATTTCAGACTGTATGCACTATTCATTCAGAAAGCCATTTAAGCATCCATGAGCACCGTATATACAATAGCAGGTGACATCTGCCCGCTTTATTTTATTGATCTTGCTGATGCTCAGGTCAGACATCTTCAATCACCCTATCTCCCTGTTGAGTTCAAGAGCCAAAAATCATTTGACAATAATTCAATAACAAATATGTAAATAATTTTCATCTTTGATTAATTTACTTGCCTCTCCTGATTGAACTTCTAATAACATAAATGGGAAGCAAAAAAGCCCTTTTTCTTTTTGTAGTGTTGTACTCGTAGTATTGTTTAAGGTATATTTAACTGGTGGGAACTGGGGAATTTAATCCCTCAAAATACAAACCTCTGTTTGCTGCAGTGGATACTTAAAATTGTTCCTGATGACCAAAGCTGAGGGCCTCTATTCTGTAAAAGAATCATTTCTGCCAACAACTGGGGACAAATTGGTTATTAAATGGCAAATAACCAATTTCATTTGGCCAACAGGCAATCACATTTCCCCTTTTGGCATCAATTTGTTGCACATTTTTGCAGTCACAGGTTATAACATAAGCTTTAGGAAATTAATGTTGTTCTTCTTCCACACCAAAGGCATTTGTCATATAAGTTTAGCCCTATATCCAGACAGCAGCCGTTTCTCCATAGGCCATGAAATGAACACATTTTAGAAAGATGATAACAGCAGCAATGCAGTGTTTTTACTACATGCAATAATTAAGATAATAAGAACGTTTAATGTATTTTGAACGTACTCTTTCAAACTAAAAGCACTTTCTTTTCCATTTGTTAGCAGGTGGGACTGAACAGCTATTCACCTCTGCATGTGTATGTGTGTCTGTGTTTCTCCACAGGAAACTGGCAAAGTCCACCCTTGTGTTAGTGCTTATTTTCGGCATCCACTACATCATCTTTGTTGGGATGCCTCACACACTGCAGGGACTGAGCTGGGAAGTCCGCATGTACTGTGAACTCTTCTTCAACTCCTTTCAGGTACTACTTTTTCTTTCTGAATGTCATTGTATTTGATGAAGGTAGATCATTATGCATTTATTATTATCAGGTAGTTCAGTGATTTTCTCTTAATTAATAAATGGGGAAAATGTGTTTTATACAATAATAGATTAACTTTTCCTTTTTTATTCCAACATGGGAACGCATAAATGATCATGGATCACAGCCTGTGGTCTCCAACTCATGCCTTTCACATTTCCATTTTCCTGCTGCGGGAACATCAATTATCTTCTATAAATTACTCTGTCAGTGTCAAGTCAAGATTGCCCTTCATCATTAAGTCAAGCAGCTAGATAACGAGATTGATTCAGTGTCCCAATTAGTCTTTGCCTATGTTTAAATGAGAATTTCATACTGTGCATTTGGGTGAGACCTTCCCTATTATCAAACTCCATTAGATTAACTCAAGCTTATGTTTCAATGTTACGTAAAGAACATCTTTAAGAGTGTTGAGCACGTACTCTCCTTAAAGTTAGGAGCTATTAAAATTAGTTTATTATGAATTTCAAGAAGTAGAAGACAACATATTTATTAATGTTAGAGGGGAAACTCAATGTTTACACTGTTGAGGAATAAGCGTGCACACACGCACAGTGCCTCAAAAACGTTAATAAAACCCGTTTCGACCAGAGGACTTTTTGAAAACTAAACCAACATGTAGATTTATTCACCAATAGGCTGAAAGGCAGTTTGGTGGCAGGTGTGGTCAAACATTTAAAATGCCTCAAGGTGAAACATACATAACCTTTATGTCCAAAAAAACATCTTATAAAACATCAAAGACAAATCCACAAACATACAGCATAATGCTCAAAGGCACCTCAGCAGTACTCTCCAGATACCAGACCAATTTTCCATACTTTGGTCTGTACCAGGACTGGAACCTGATCCCTCCGGTTCCCATTCCAAGTCCCTACAGACTGAGCTACTACTACCTTGGTTCAGTGCAAAGAATAAACCTGGAAATGAGCTGTTTTATGAAAAAAGTAGGGCTGGACAACGATTAAAAGTTTTAATCGCGTTAATCGCATGAGTTCCTGTGATTAATCACGATTAATCACATTGTTATACGCAAAAATCCAATAATGAATTAAAAAGCAGTGTATAGCACACTTTTATTGTAAATGTACTTCTCAACTTAAACAATGTAATCAAAGCAAATAAATACAAAACTAAAGCTGAGTGCTTTTGGAAGGGGGAGGGGCTCACGGCAGCACCCGCTGCTCGTTGAGGACAGTAACTGTAGAGCAATACGTGCTTTCACGCCAGTTTCTTACACCAAAAAAGTCTCCAATAACACCAGAAAAAGTCGCTAGATTTGTCGCTAGTAGCTGTTGACAAAAAAAGTCGCCAAGGGGGTTTGGAAAGTCGCCAGATATAGCGAGAAAGTCACCAAGTTGGCAACACTGTTTCCTCTTTCCTGTGAGCGCCACAGCAGTCATGCGCAGCAGTAAGCAACATACTAGGCTCGCTCACGATGGAATTTTACAAAATAAAAGCCAGTGTGCAACAGACTTTTACAATAAGAAAATAAATAATAAAAACTGCGTTAATGCGAGATAAAATAATTGTCGGCGATAATTAATTAATGAGTTAACGCGAAAATAACGCGTTAACGTGCCCAGCCCTAGAAAAAAGTTGAATGGATTGAGAAAATGAAATCAAGATTCAGTAGTGGTACATGCTCTTTTAATGAATTTTCATTAAATGTCGAATTAATTATAGGAAAAATAGGTCTATATTATAGTGTAGATATGCTATGTTATTTGACAGAAATTAGTTTTCTATAGGGGCGCCAGTGTCCTAGTCGTTAAAGGGTTCACTTCATGTACAGAGGCTGTAGTCCTCGACGCTGGCGGCCTGGGTTCAAATCCGACCTTTGGCTCCTTTCTCGCATGTCATCCACATTGATAGACAGATTATCTCTTTTGTCTGTCCCAACAGTGACATAAATTCTCCTTTAACAAGGCTCAAACAATAAACAGAACTTACATTAAGTACACATTAAAAGGGGAGTGTTAAAAACTACAGCTGCTAAAAAGGGATCCGTTCCTGATCACTGAGCAGTTATACAGTTCAGGGAGGTTAGTTTGGGGTGAACCAATTATTTTGTTGGCCTGATTTTGAATGTGGTGTGTATGTGACTTCCAGGGCTCTTTGAGCCAGCCTCAAATGGACACTGGACAAACTGCAGGATTTTGCACTTCTGCATTGGCTTCATATTTCAACACCAGAGGTTGTCGCTTGGTCACTTCCCTCTCTTTCTCTAGCTCTCTCTCTCTCTCTCTCCCCATTCTCAGACTCTATCCACTGTCCTGTCTACAATAAAAGCATAGAAATCTCCAAAAATTAAGAAAATATATTTATCTGTAGAACATCCATGTTAAGAAAAACATTTGTTCATTTTATCAAAAATGCATCAGGAAGAAAAATTAACCAATAAAAAAAATTTTAATTAGTCTAATCTAGTTGTAATCTTGTTTTTGGTAATTGTGCATTGTTCAATCAGCCATTGATGAGAATTATTTTTAATTACAACTATTTCCCTGTGATGATGGGTGTTTGAACAAACACATACAAGTGGTTGTGAGGGGATTCCTTAAAGCAACCCGGCAGTAAACCAGCTTAAAAGCAGTGTACTGAGATGATCTCTAAATGCTCCTTTCTCATTATATTGTTATTTTATACCGTCCGTCATCTGCTGCAGACGTTTAAAAAGAAAACATAAAGCACATCAAGCCCATGGATGGACATAATGTAAGCTTGATCAATTGAAAGATAACACTTTATTTGAATGAATTACCTGCTGAAATTTATTTTAGTTGTTTGTTATTTGGCATTTTGCTGACAATCTCCTTGTCTGACACCAACACAGAGGAAGCTGAAACATCCCTTAGAAATAAGCATCTAGGATTAGTCATTGTTCAGGAGGTCTTATTTACTTTTTTTTGTCACATAAAGGCATCATTATTAATTTCAGTCTCTTCCATAAGCACTTAAAAACTCCTCACGGGAGCTTTCAGTAATCATGTGAAATAAGGAAGCAAGAACTAAAGGTGAGGAAGGGGTCTTTCTGGCCAAATGGGACTAATGGCTGCTGGGAGAAGATTTTATCAGATTATGAAACAGACTCATGTCTCTTTGAGAGCTACACAATTAAAATGAACTATCAGAAGTTCATTGAAGTTATTAAGGTATTCTAAATGTCTGTAAATGCTGCTGTGGCTTAGGTATCAGAAGAAGGGATGAACAGCAAACTGAAGACGCACCGCAAACATTCAAAGTGAATGATTTGATGGTCAGAAAACACTGCTTACACATGTACAGGGCAAGATCAGCAAAGAGATGGGGTGTAGGGGGAGATTGATACAAACTAAAAGTTCCTCACAGGAGTTTTGAAGGGGCACTTAGGGGCACCCTGACACAGCGGCATAAAATAAAAATATTCAATGACATTGCTTAAGTGCAGCAGCTTTTTACCTCCACTTACTTTTTCTTTTTTACAGATGCACTGAAGGGAGCTTAGGGACCGCCAGATGAAATATCCATCAATATAATGATGTAATTTTTTTGAGGAAACCATCTGAAAACTATTCACTATAAACGAATTGGATTTGTTTTCTTTACAGTATATATCAAAAATTGCATAGGGGACATTTTCTCAGGAACAAACTTAATTTAGGTGATAGAAATGTTTCATTAAGCTCTTCCTGCGGGAGAAAAGCAGCAACAGGAAGAAGTGATTTTACAGTAATAGAGAAAACACTGCATGAACACAAAACCTACTGTTTCTTTTATTCTTATTTTGGGGCTTTTTTGCCTTTAATGGAGAGATAGGACAGTGGATAGAGAAGGAAATCAGGGGGGGATGGCGTGCAGGAATGGAGCTACAGGTTGGATTCAAACCTTGGCCGCCTTGGAGGACATGGGGAGCTCACTAACCACTGCACCACTGTCCCACCAGCGCCCCTTATAGCTACAGTACTGTTTTAAATCAAAGAGCATTTTTCCTAAATATCTGCAGGAAAACTTTTGTCCTACCAAAATAAAGGTTGCAATACCCCTGCTTCTGATCTGCAAACATTGCCACCATCAAAAATACTTTCATCATAGAACAGTTTGGTCAGGAAGACCTTTGGTATGCTGGTTTTATTGTTCATTCTCATACTGTGTAACATGCACTCCTCCTTTCATGCTCACTCATTTTCTTGTAATCATCACCTGGTCACATCGATCTAATAGCCCTGCTCCACTCCCTCATTGTTAGCCGATCATATAGCTGCTGTCTTTTTTTTGGCTTTCTCTTCCACCAGTTCATTCATGCTATCGTGACATGCGACCCTCCACCTCCCCATCACTACTAAGGCTGTGCCATCCTCATCCCATCAGCCTGAGATGACATCAACAACCCCAGACTTCACAGTTTGGTCAGCCTCTTCATCCCTTCAGCCTCAGACGACATCATCAGCTGTTCCTGTCTACCTCATGCACTCTTTAGTTTGATCAGCTATTCATCCCATCAGCGTCAAGTTACATCATCGACCATCTTCTCATCAATCCCAGACTTCACAGTTCAATCAGTTTCTTCATCCAATCAGCCTCAGACGACATCATCAGCTTACACCTCCATCCATCCTGTTCGGATTCCACAGGGGGATGGATCTTGTTGCCAACATCTTCAATCACCCTATCTCCCTGTAGGGTTCAAGAACCAACAATTATTTTAACATGATTCAATCCCACATATTTAGAACATTTAATTATCTTTGATTCATTTACTTGTCTCTCCTGATTGAACCTGCATCATTGTTTAAATATCAGGTCAAGCCAAATTTCAGGGTTGTAATGTAAACCAACAAAAGAAACAGCTCTACTCTGCTTTCAGCAGTACTTGGTTATTCATGTGTTAACGGATGCAGAGCACGGAGAGATGAGAAACTAATCAAAAGATAATAATGTGACACCCACTCATCCAAGTGCACAGTGGAGCTCAGACAGAGACTTTGAAGGCACTTTTTCTTAATGTTTAAACAAGGAGTTGAAGTATTACATAACTACCCCCCCCCCCCCCCCCCCCCAGGAAAAAATATTTTCATTCCAAGTTGAGGTTATTATTCAATAAAAAGATATAGATAGATAGATATTCACATAAATCTTACATGCACCCCACACATTGGCACATAAGAATTAGATTTAGCTCTGTTATGTGCATGTCTCCTAAGTAGACTTAAGCGTGGAGGCACACTCAGACATACCTGCTTTTACTCAGCTCTTCAATCACATGGAAAGACACTAACAGCAAATGTGACAACCGCACCCAATCAGCGTACTTTACTGTGAAGGAGATGGGATGATGACATCTTAAAGCCCCTGGCTGAATTCTGTTATCAGTTTTGCGAGCAAAACAACATATTTTGACACTTCACAAGAATTTTGGAATCCCAAGATCATTTCCAGCAGACTTTTAGGAAGTTTGTGGCATTGCTGCAACTGATATTCAATCAGATATTACTAGCTTCACACCAAAGGATTTCAAACATACTGTCTCTTGACTGAGTACCTTATGCCACTTTATTGTGCATTAATTTTTTTTTTTAAAGAAAGTCAAAAACAGCTGGGGACAAATGCAACCACACAAAAAATGCACTTGTGCAAATGTCTGCACAGGACTCTTATGTATAAAAATGAATGAGTGGGGGAAATGTGTCTGCAGTTGAGCTCATGGGGGTTGAGAACGGACTTAACTGGCTTCGCTATAGTACGAGCGGACAGAGATGCGAGAGCGAGTGGAAAGTGCAAATGTGGGGGCCTGGTTCTGAACAACCGGTGGTGTAACCCTGGTCATATACCTGTGAAAGAAAAGCTGTGCTGTCAGGATATTGAACTTTTGACAGCTGGTCTCAGACCGTATTATGTACCAAAGGAGTTCTCTCACATCGTCGACATTGTTCTTTACATTCCACCACGAGCGGTTGCTATGGTGACATGTGACGTCATCCATGAAACTGTTGTAAGAATACAGACTCAACACCCAGATGCGTTCATCGCAATACTCTGAGATTTTAATCATGTCAACCTCAACTCCCATCTGACTGGCTTTTCACAGTTTGTTGACTGTCACTGTCAAGGGAAAATAAGACCCTTGATCTGCTGTATGCTAACATCAAAGAAGTTATTGTAGGATACAGGAAAGTTGATACAATCGTAGATATATGGATACAAGTTTCAGAAAAGTGCTGCACTGATGATCTGTACTGAAAACAAACAACAAAAAAACCGCCAGGTTGAGTCCTGCCAATGGTCGCCATGACTACAGTCACACATAACTTCTGCCGGACCCTTTCATGACGTAATCATCAAGATTTTAAATTCTAAATATCAAACATGTTTGAAATAAATCGGGGCATCACCGACGATCGCCAGCCACATCGGTTACGTTAAGATTGGATCTTTGTACCACTCACACCACAAGATAATCTGAGCAGAGAATCGGCCCGATTATCCTACAGTGTGAGCCAGGCTTAAGTCTACAGAACGCAAAAGTTCCGCCTCTCTGGAAAACATCATGTCTCGTAACGGTACCTAAAGTAGGCCGTCCAATCAAGATAAATGACTATAGGCCGGTGGCTCTCACTTCACACATCATGAAGACACTGGAATGGCTACTTCTTTGCAGTCTTGGACAACAGATTGGACATTTAATGGACCCTCTACAGTTTGTGTACCAGCAGCATATTGGAGTGGATGATACTCCCACTTGGAGGAGCCGGGTAGTTATGTGAGGATTATGTTTTTTTAGATTTTTCGAGCGCTTTCAGCACCATCCAGCCCCCTCTTCTAAGACACAAACTTGAGGGGATGGGGGTGGATTCCTCTCTCACTGCATGGATCACAGATTACCCGACAGGACGACCACAGTTTGTCAGGCTTGGGAACTGTGTCTCTGGTACGGTGGTTAGCAACACAGGGGCTCCTCAGGGGCCTGTTCACTTTGTACACGGCTGACTTTCAACAAAAATCTGAATTCTGCGACATTCAGAATTTTCCATGGAATCCATGAATACTTGTTATATCTACTGAACATATAAACAATTCAAATTTAACAATTGTAATTTTGACATATGGGACTTGATGTGCAGAATGTCTTTTTAAACTCCAAGGACAGCCCACTTAAATAAATTTGACATAAACAACCAGCATAAAGAGAGTAAAGCTACAAACTTGTTCAAAGAAGAGAACACTGTGTTTATTTAAGCTTGTTGGAGAGTCTCTTCCTGGTAGTTTCTCACCAGCAAAGGTGTGCAGCAAGCCACACACACACACACACACACACACACACACACACACACACACACACACACACACACGTTCCCAGCATTATGATGAAGGAAGCAGGAACACAGGGTGAAACAGGACGAAACAAAAACATGTTCCATGTGATAACAGCCATTTGAGGCGATTAAACGTCAACAGATACGAATCACAGTCATGCTTAATATAACCCTCGCTCTCTCTAGACGTGGTCCCTCTTGTGTTCATACATTTACTGTCACTTTCTCTCCTTCAGGGTTTCTTTGTGTCCATCATCTACTGCTACTGCAACGGAGAGGTGAGTTTATTGTCCTCGTCTGAAAGGTATTGATCCTAAAAAAGACGCTCAAACATCGCCAGACTAAATGCGATTAAAAAACAGCTGCAGACAAACAGACCTTGGTATGGCTTCTAGTTCATCCTGACCATTGAACAAAAAAAAGAGCTAATTTGTTTGGCACACATAATTGTGAGGTAATAAGCGACATACTTAAGCTGTCAGTCATTTCCTGCCCTCTCAAATGAAAAAAGAGAAGGTGCTGTCATGATATCCGTCATTCGCTCCGTCTTCACTACCTCACACACTTTGCAATCAGCTCTTTTTATCTGGCAATCCAAATGAAAATAGCAAGATTTCATCATCAACACCCTCTGATCTTTTTTGTATTTTCCACTCTTGACTTTTGTTCTTCACCCTGCATTCTGTGGAGAAGTCCTTTTTATCTTCTGAAGCCTTTCAATGCAACTTGATCCAAATGATTAATTTTTCAATTTACATTGGACCTATTGAGCCAACCAACACCCTATCATGGAGCTCTACAAGTCTTAAGTCTCTACAGTATATGCATTGGTTTAGTCATTGGCTCCACATATAGAGGGTAGCTGACGGTGAGCTGCTGGTAGATAACTGTAGGCTGCATCATGATTGCAGTCTGTGAAAGCATTAAAAGAGGGACATGTCATTCTCTTAGCTGACTCATATCTGCTCCTTGTCCTCTGACTGTTCTGTAAGCTCACTGAATAAAACGGAGGTCTTTGCACATCTATTTCTATGTAAGTGGACAACAAATAAAAGGTGAATAGAGCAACCCACACAGCAATAATTCCAACACATTAGCAACAACTGGAGTTTGTGCATTGCCCTAAGACCTCTGCCCAACTTCGCCCACGGGGAATGGAGCTGCCATGATAGCAACGTTAAGGCTACTTTACCCTCAGCACCATCTCTCCACAATAGTTGTTATCAGTTGGTAGTTTCTCTTGTAATGGATTACGAGAGTGGGACTTGGGAGAGTGTATTTTAGTGATATGAAATTATCAACAGGTTTTCCACCACAGAGTGCTGAATATTGAAAATACACATGATGCTCGTGAATAACGTCGTAACACATTGGCTTGAATCAAACTAGAGCATACATTTATTTAATTCATTGACAATTACTGAACAATTAAATACAAACATCAAATTTTGAATGAAAAGGGGCAGAAAGAAGAATAATTGTAAATAATCTGCCCCTCTCTCATAAGATATTCATTAACAAAATGTATAATGACATTTTTTTTAATCTCCAGGCCAACATATCCACTCACAGCCCAGTAGAAGGTCCCTGGTAACAATAAATTGTATCCATCCTTCCATCCATTTTCTTCCACTTGTCCGAGGTCGGGTTGCGGCGGCAGCAGGCGTAGTAAGTCAGCCCAGACTTCCCTCTCCCCAGCAACGTTTTCCAGCTCCTCCTGGGGGATTCTAAGGCGTTCCCAGGCTAGACGGGATATATAATCCCTCCAGCAAACTCGGGGTCTACCCTGGGGTCTCCTCCCAGTTGGACGTGCCCGGAAAACCTCTAAAGGGAGGCGTTCAGGAGGCATCCTAATCAGATGCCCAAACCACCTCAACTGGCTCCATAGCGTTTCTACTCCGAGCTCCCCTCGAAACTCATTTTGGCCGCTTGTATCCGCGACCTTATTCTTTCGGTCACTACCCAAAGCTCATGACCGTAGGTGAGGGTTGGAACGAAGATCGACCGGTAAATCGAGAGCTTTGCCTTCAGGCTCAGTGCAATTCATTTAATTCCATTCAAAGCAGATCATAAAATAATTTACGTGCAGCATCACAAAACAGAACTCCCCATGAACACATCATATTTCCTCAACAAACTGGGTTTTATTATTCTTTTGAATACAATGTTGGTTTGAGATTTTTTGGTTTCTCTGTTCAGATTGTTCCCTAATCTGATACCAGTCAGAAAGACAACTTTTCCTCTATTTGGTTCTGAATCTGTCTTTTTGAAGATCTCTGGGTTTTTTTTAAAGTTATAATAGCATTCTCTTTTTTCAAATATTTTCTGGATGTTGGTAGGCAACATTTCATTATGAGCTTTATAAGTAATTTGCCGAATTCTGTAATCTACTAATTGATGAAATTTCAACAACCTTAAAGACAGGGGTGGTAGTTTCCTCCAGATACACTTTTTCAGATTTTGGTTGAAACTTGGCGAGCACTAAGGGAATGCTACTTTCAAAATCATGCTAGTTTTGGAGAATTATCTACCCTGCCTTTAACTGAACAAACAACGGGTTTGATGTGTCTTTATATCGAACTCTACTGATGGTTCTTATCGCTCTTTTTTGTAAATCATTTTGGATTCATAAAAAAAAACTTGACTTCAGTGGATGATTTTATTGTTTTCTGAATACTAATAGGTAATTGTTTGCCTTTATATTTATATTCTAAATGGCTAAAATACAACTTCCTTAGAAATACTCAGAGTACAGTATTAAGAAATGGAAACAAAAAGAATCAGATTCAATCAGCACTTTCAAACCCAAATCATAAAAACAATGTTTGAAAATCTGTGTGCATTATGCCCTGAGTGGTAGTTCTGCTATACATCTCTTGCTATTTAAAGCGTATATCCTTACCTCCCCCACAGGTACAGGCAGAGATAAAGAAAACATGGACCCGCTGGAACCTGGCCTTTGAGTGGGAGGGCCCGGTGGTATGTGGCCGCTACCGTTACAGCAATGTGGTGGTCGGCCTCAACAACAACAGCACCAGCAGCCACTCCCACCTGGCAGGGGCTGGACCTTCCACACGTTCAACCACTCTCGTTTCGAGTCATGTTTACCGGAGCACGGGTCCTGTGATCAGCATGCACGCCACACTCCCAGGATATGTGATCAGTAACTCAGACGCTTCCATACGTGAGGAACCTGAGGACAGCGGGCCCAAAATGGTGGACGATATCTCGCTAAAGGAAAATCTGCCTGTTTTTAATACAAGTGCAACAGCCGAGGATGAGGAGGAAACATTGTAGCATTGGTCAGAGGTCTAAGCATGCGGTATGGACTGATGAAACTGAAGGTAGAACTTTGCCAACACATTCCAGTCGTGTAATTCAAAGTCCAAACAGGGTATCGAGGTAAACGTTGACTTTATACGCCAGTGATTCCAAAAGTGGGGCGTGGTGTTATCTACCATTCTGCTCTACTTGCAAAGCATGACAAATTATTTTTTTTAGAGGGCTTCCAGGTAACATAAGGATATGAATCTAAACGTCACAACTGCTTAAACAAAGACATGAAAATATGACGAGTCACATCAGAACTTAGACTGTACAATGTTGGAAAACAAAAAAGAGACCACAGTGTTTGTTGTTCCTCAGAGTATTATCTTCTGACAGCATGAAGCCGAAAAAAATAGGACTCCACTTGGAGACATTACATCCTGCACACAAAGAGAAGCCTGTTGATTTTTTCATATAAATTATTGCAGGAGTGGACTGGAAATATAACTCTTGTGTGGAATTTCCTAAAAAATGAGTTGTTCATCTTCAGAGAGTCAGGTTTAAAAATAAAAAAAGAATCTGTTCCAAACAATGGCTGGTGTTACATCTTCAAAATGTGGACGTTTTATTTTACAGTAACACTTTTAATTGCTCCCTCTTGAGAAGTGGTCTGTTTGGCATTTCAGTTTGCTGTCAATTATTGATGTTTTGTACTTTTTGCAGTCGATGTTCAAGTGAATTTTAAAAATATTGATTTTTTTTAAATCAAAGAGTGTGACTGGCAGTGTGATTAGTGTATATTGATTTATGTTTCGATGTGTAGGGTGAAGGGTTAGGGGGGGGGGGGGGGGGGGGTGAAAGGGGATGGACCATATTTTCCTCAGCCAAAGCGGGGCCTGGCTCAAATGTTTGGGAACCACTGGTTTATGCAATTAATAAATGAATGAATTCTACAAACAAAAGAAAAAACGTATGAATATTTTATGTAAGCATGGTGAGATGGTAAGAAGCTGAATGCTATATAGCACATTTTTCTCCATGCCATCAGGACTGTTTTGACACTACAACCTTACAAATTCTCAATAAATCTACAAATATTTTCCAGTGTTGGTACTTTGAGTGAGCTACGGCTGTGCAGACCCCCCGAGTGAAGACAATCATTTATCACCTTTAGAAGCGTACAAATGGAACAGAAATGTAAGAAATGTCTTAACAGGACACAAAGCTGTTGATTTTTCTCAGGGAGGGCGATGTCATTGTGCATTTTCACTGGTTGTAGTTCAGCTTGACACTTCATAATGAGTGTACTATAACTGAAGATAATAATAAGCCACAGTAAGAGAAACAACAAGACAGAAACACCAGAGAAATGTGACATTGAAATACAAAGACCAAGGTCAACCACCGTAAAGACTACAGTAAGTGTACAGTACAGTAGCTGAAGAAAACTCATCTATATGTATTGTTTTTGCGAACAAATGTTCATGATTGGAATCCTACCATATGATTAAATACATTCACAGAAATGACTATTCATCAGGAATTTTCTACACAAATCCAAAAGCTCCATAGAAAGTGTAATTTACAGCCATATACAAGAGACTTCTTGTCTGCTTGATGATAATGCCAGTCAGTACAAGAGGTGGAGTCCCCCTTATGATGAATCCTTTTTACTGAAAAATTTATTGTCACGGTGATCTACTGTGCTTGCCTGTTATGTCGGCCCACTTTGTGAAGAATCCTGCGTCTTGTATGGAGAAATCCTCTCAACACATGTACCAGTTGAACTAAGAATGTACACAGACATTTTCATCTATTTGTGACTCTTAAAACAGGTGAAAAATAAAATGAACATATTGATCACTTTTCAAGATATGTATGGCTGTTGGCCTTTTTCCCACCTTCAACCGATAGCACCTGTGGATCAGTTTACTCACAATGTTTACTGCTTACAAAGAAAGACAAGCATTGTCTCGGTCAGTAGCACACACTTCTTCTTTGGCACATCAGTTGTTTTATTTATTTGCAATTTCCTGATGTGCTGAATGTGGAGGGCTACATATGAAGGATGTTCAATGATTGTGTGTCTGCTGTTTGTCTGTGCATTAAATTCAGTGTTTGTCACAAAGAAATAATCGTTATTGATACTTGTGCCTCTTCTGCTACAGCAGAAACTCTCAATGAATTTGGTTGTCTCATTCTGGGATACCTGTATCTGTCTTCTTTACCCCCCAACACCCACACATATACACACACCTTCTCCAGCTAGTAATCACTATTTTAGTCTTTGAACTTCGTAATTAGTCAGCCAATAGGATGTGCAGGAATCAGTTATTATTTTGCCTTTGATGCGAATGACATGCGATTCAAAAAGTCCCTCCGGACAACCTAAATCAAATGATAACAGCGTGTTCTAAACGAAGGAAGTGTTTCATTCGCTTACTGTCTAACCTGTAGTTTGACGGATTAGTATAAATCCTGTCTCTGTGTTCAGTTAAGTTACCTGGGTTGGGACAAGTAAGCCTAGTGAGGAGGATGGAGATTGGGGAAGGGGGCTGTGCATCATCCCTGTCACTCTAAAATGTCTTGTTTATTCCAAAAGTTAACTGTTGATATTGTTGATATGGTCTATGAAGTGTGTTCAAGCTAAGATGAGGAAGCTGACAGCTGCTTGTTTGAATATTTGAGGGTGTGTGAAGCTGCTTGAGGACTCCTTATGTCTTGTGATCAGTCGTCAGGCCCAGAGTTGTTTATCCAGACTGAAGCACATGAGATGGCGTGCTGTTCTGAGTCATAACACGGCTGTGATTTAATAATAGGCACAAGGCAGTAGGTCTAGTATTACACTGATAAAGTCACAGATGTGCTTAAAAAAAGAGGGGCATATAACTAGAATATTTTGATCCAGAAATTCCCAGATAACTGATGTATTGCAAGACAATCATTGATTCATACATCACAATAGCTGATTGACTGAAGACTATAAAATGCCCCTCATAGGTAATGTGCAGGATTATTGTGTTTATTCTCTGCAATTTGGTGTCAGTTTCAACACTCATCACAGCTTCATCTCTTAACTTCTTATCGCCGATGTTTTCTTCTTCTTCTATTATCCAGCTGTCAACTTCTCCTTTGGCCAATTAACCTGTGTTCACACTCCCCTGTTTATGTCACAAGAGCCACCACCGAGAAGAAGCGATGCTGTCAGTTAAATTGACAAGGGGAATCTGTTTAGAGCACCATATTTTATTTGATTAAACAGCATCACCAGCAGTTTGATCATTGTATCACACCAGTCAGGATGACGATATAACAATATGATGTCCCATCCTTATATTGACAGTCAATGTAATAAGCAAAGACTGTTAATTAGATAAATCTCTTTGCTTTGCCTAAGAGATTTAATTGTCAACTTGTCAGAAACTTGACTGTCACCAAGCAACGCAAACATTTTAATGCACAGTGTTAACATGTTGGCATCAGATGTTGCATCCTATGCTGCGACCATTGACATAAACTGGCACAGAATGTGTGACTGATTAAGTGTGGGCTGTACAGTTAATTTACAGTTTCCAGAGCACCAGATGTGGAGTGATTTAAAATCATCATAACATAATCAAAATACCAAAGATCAGCATTCATGCAATGCCTCCTCAGTGTTGGGACTACCGTGTAAAGCGTTACTGTAACACATCTATTTGGCAACTAGTAACAAATGAGTTACTTTCCAGATTCAATAACGCTGTTACAATTACGGACATGTAAGAGCAATCGCTACTAGACACTTAATGTGAAACAGCCTGACAACAAGCGTGCAAGGTTAAACTAACGGCAGCACAGTAGCATTCTGGGAGAAAGAACATTTCACACCGTGAACAAACATAGGCAGGGGGTTAATTCCGGTGAGCTTTCTGCCTAGGATACACTGACATTATTTCACCCTGCTCGAGTTAATCAACAAGAATATAGCAGTGAGCTGTAGTCTGTGTGCAGGAAGGAAAACTTCTCTCACAAGAATGAAGCACTGAGCTAAATAACAACATGCTTCTAGAGAGCCCGATGCTGCAGACGCCAGAGACCCGGGTGCAACTCACATTATAGCTCTGCAGACCACGGAGGAGACACTCCACCCAGCTGGCTTGATTTAAAACATCACCTGCTCAAGGATCAGAAAGCCAGACTATAGACTGATAAGACAGGTATGTTGTCTGCAAGTTGCTTCAAATCAATTGCTGAGTCTGTTGCCTTCAGAGCTTTAAAGACCTACAGAACAATTTAGAAACAACTACATGGTTATTTGAGATGTACGACTTGTCAGAGCACAATTTTGCCACAGCAACAGTAAATACTGTGAACATTAGTATGAGGATTGAAGCAGTAAGTTACTAGTAACTCGTACTTTTTCATAGTAGTAACTCATAACTGTAACTATATACTAATTTTCAATATTTTTCCCAACACTGGTCTGTACAGTTAATTTATAGAATACAACTACAAGTGTTGTCAAACCAAATCCTAATTCTTTGCAATGTTTGACTTAACTGTTGTTGGGCCTCAGCCATGTGGTTGGGACAAAGGATCTGTATCACAGTCTCGAGCCTGACTAAAGTTATTTTGAAGGCAACTAAACAAAGGGGTCTTAGTCCAGCAACCCCCCAACAGAAACTAATAAATAGGTGTGAAAAGTGGGGGGTTTGGGGGCTTCTGAATTCTCTATCCTCATTGGAGGAGGCCTGAGGTAAACCCACAGGCAGCTCCAGTCTTTAAAAGCAATCACCAGGCATTGCTTCCTTCTCTTCAAGTGTGGTCTGCCGACACCAGAGGATACCCTCTCCAACAAGAATTGACTCCAGCATTCGAGACAAACCCTTTCCTCCTCTTGACTTACATAGGTTAAACTCCAGAGCTGAGGTTGCTCAGTATAAGTAGCTCTTCTCATCAGAGGATTCAGCTGACTACTTCCACGGCATATTTTTAGGAGTTTTGGGCGCAATCAGATGCTATCAGGTTTGAGCAAAAAGAAGAGTTTCTTTACTTTGATTTTTCGTAAGACGTCATTGAACGCAACTGGACAGGAGCGCTGAAGGAAGCCCACTGATCCCTGAATCCACAAGGACACATGAAGAACTCGGCTCCTGCAACCAGAAGACCCTATAGAGCAGCGCTCTGGTCGAAGATCTGAATCCTGCTACCCTCCTCCTACATCTGCCATGAAGGAAACCTGCCTGAATCTGTTGATTTAATATTCAACAGAGTGACGATCTAACCAGCTTTGCAACGATCACCAGGAGTTACCCCAAGTAAGAGCTTTGGTCTGGGCAGAAATAGTTATGTTACTTTTATAACCACTGATAATTATGCATCATTGTTGACGAGACGTCACATTCTGTTTATTACCTGTTGTAAGCTGCTGCATTTGTTTTATTGTAATGAACCACTGTGTTCGCCTATGTATGTAATGTTATGCTAGTTTACCTTTAGTCAACGGCTTTCACAATCAGAAAGACCAGTGTACCCGCCGTTGAATCGAAGTCTGGCCACTGGCTTTCTGGTGTTTAAGTAACAGTTACTGAACTCAGCTCAGAGAGCTCAAACTATTTCAAAAGGTAGCCACATGGCTTCCTTTGTTGTCCACCATTTTGTCACCATGTGACGAAGCCACATGGTGCATTGTCTCTCTCCACCATCTTGTTTTCTTTCTCTCTCTATCTCATCTACATACACACACACACACACAAACACATTTACACCTCATTCACAAGTTTTGCTTGATAATGTTTGTTGCTTAGATTAGTTTATGATAGTTATGTGTTTGATTAAGTCCATTGATTTTTATTGGTGTTGCTTTGTTTAAATAAATTCTGTTATAATTTTAAGAGAGCAGTTGTTTGTGATTACTGATGTATTTGCATTGTGATATAAGCTGGGTGCGAAGGCTTTGTGTACATATTTGACGCCTTCAATTTATTAAATATAGTTATTAATTATTAATAATATTAGTAATTAAATAACTAATTTGAGACTGATTTGAGTGACATTTTGGTTATATTTACCTGAGTACAGGTTGGTGCCCCAAAACGAGATTAATTAATTATTAGTTTAATGATATTTTATTTATATTATTAATAATTAAGTAAAATTATTAAAGAATATAACCAAAGTTGACTTGATACAACCCCAACACTGTCTTATTTATTTGTTGGATGATTTATTTTCTGTTCAAACCCATGCCATTGTTCCGGTCAAACAGCTGTGAGGGACATACTCTTTACCAGTTGCTGTTCAATTGCAGTTTGCTGGAGCTGGGAGTTTTATGTCTTTATTTGATAGGACAGTGGATAGAATAGAAATCAGAGCGATCGAGTGGGGAATAACGTGGTTACCTGCTTTGAGGACTACAGCCTTATAGGCGCGACCTTACCGCTAAGCCATCTTTGCCCCTGGTGCTGGGTGTTTCTAAACCAGTTTTTTTAAATATAATTTAAGGAATGTTTCCTTGGTCTCTCACATTTCTCTTATTTAAACTCTAGCAAGAAAGGGAGCTTATTTGTGGTTGGCTCGTTACTGTTGTGTTTTTGCCTTTTCCCCCTTAAAGGATGAATATGTATGTATTCTACTGAATTAAATATAAAACGACCTTACTATATTATCAGACATTAAGGCGCTGGCTTCTCTGACAACAATGCAGCAGCCAGTATGTCCTACTAAGTTTTGATTCTTGTCTAGAATGGTCTGTTTTAAGGGCCCCCTGCATGGCCGTTTTGGACGCCACTATTGCCAGGCAAATGGCAAACCAACAGGTGTTGCAGCAAAGGAAGTGGACAAGTGAACTGGTTCAGATAGAAGTGATTCTTTCCGACCTAAAAAACCATGGCATGTTTCTAATAAGCTCCAGGAGCAGAACCGTGGTAAAACTAGAATATTTGAGATGCTTTTGAAAAATGGAGAGGGGACCGATGCAGAGCTGGTTAAACACTGAAGCTTCAGTGTCCATGACATGTCAGCCAAGAACTGCACAAGGACTCTAGAGAGGAGACGGCGGGGGGAGACGGCTCTCTGTAATGTTTTGAACTTGTACTGCAGTACCCATTTTAAACGTCACGTTTCAGAGTTACATATTGCTCCTTTGACCTTCACTATTGTCATGCTGCTCTCTCCGGGTCTGATGAGCATTTCTTGGTATTTGACACAATTAGTGTCAGATTAAAGAGGCAAAGGTTTGAGTGACCTGTTTGTATGTGTGTGCACATCCTGGTTGTCCATTGCTCCAGGATGTTCTAATGGCCTCCCCATCTCTCTCCCTTTTTCAAGGACACACTCCACCTCCCTTGTGGATTGTCAGCTCTTGATAATTAACATGAGTCCTGCTTTAAAGCAGAGCATGCACATGAAAGCAATCATACAGTACAGTCATACAAATAAGACCACTGCTAGGCTTTCTGCTTTGAATATAATGCACTAGAGACTTGTGGTCAATATAGTTTTCTTTAATGATATACCCTCTCACATTTTCTTTTGCTTATTTTAGTTGACATGTAGGAAGACTGTGTGGTAAATACATTAGAGCACACTGCATGCAGCTACACTTATTAAAAGTGCACATCATAGTCAAATTATTTTAAGAAATTTGGCTCATATTTTTCTCCAATGAATTTCTGCATTTTTTTTGTTCGGACTAATTGCTCTTTAGCAAAAAATCAGTCAAGAAGACTAGGTCCTGCATGCTGGTTCTTTTGTGCATTTTTCAAACTATGTTGCATGTTACGCAAGCTCACACATTTACCCATACTCATCTGCTGTTCTCATAGGGATCATATCCGTCCAATAGCACTACTCCTCTCCCTCATCATAAGCCTATCATAGTGATGTTGCTGTTTTTTCAAGGTTTATCTGTTTTTATTCTTTTTTTGTAAGAGAGGTAAGATAGTTGACAGAGTCAGAAACCAGGGAGAGTGGGAAACGACACACGAGAAAGGAGGTTTGCAGGACTGTGTATCAGGAAAGGGGGAGGTGGGGTTGGGATGCACGTGCGGACCCAGGGGTGTCTCAAAGTTATGCCAGAGGGATAACCACAAAATCGCAATAGCGATAGATTGTAAAGGTGAGAAAAAACAACGAAACTGTATAGAGCCACAACAGGCTTCCTTAATGAAATAAAGCACTAAAATGATTAACTAAACCGCAGCTGCCAAGCAGCTGACTTCCGTATCCGGCGCCGCTCTGGGCTGCTTGTTACAGCAGCTCTGACCCCCCTCGTTATTGTTTTTTAGTTTATTTTGTTAATATTGACTTTTGCTGTAACTTTGCAAGTAACTCCAACTCCAAACAGCAAACATGGACATTCTTCTTTTTGGAGTATTGTTGCCGTTTTTCCTTTCTCTGTGGACTTTTTAAAACCTCCTCGGGAGACCCATTCAGTCATGGCTCCATTGTTTACACCCGCGAACAGCTGATTGCGCTGTGCCAACCTCGGTTACATCCAGCCGAAAGACCGGACGTCCCCGCAGAACTACAGAGGAAGAGAAGGGGATGCAGAGCCGGAGTGAAGTGTCGGGAAAAGAAAAGACGGTACAAACCATCCGTGCCGTCTTTAATTATGGGGAATGTAAGATCTCTCCCTAATAAGATGGAGGAGCTGACGGCGCTCACCCGGCTTCAGAGGGAGTACTGAGAGTTTAGCATCATGCAGTTCACGGAGACATGGCTGAATGAACTCACTCCGGATGCGCTCGTAACTCTGGACGGCTTCCACCTCGTCAGAGCGGACCGGAGCGCGAGGGAGAGCGGTAAGAAGAAAGGCGGGGGAATAGCGATGTATGTGAATGAGAGGTGGTGTAACTCTGGGCACATCACCGTTAAAGAACAGCGCTGCACTAAGGATGTGGAGCTGCTGGCTGTAAGCATTCGGCCATATTACCTGAGAGTTTTCACATGCGATCGCGGTGACTGTTTACATCCCCCCCTCGGCAGACGCTGCTGCAGCCTGTGAACTCATCCATAGTGTAGTGTCTCAGCTACAGACATTGCACCCCCAGTCTCTTATTCTCATCTCAGGAGACTTTAACCATGCTTCCCTGTCTGCTACTCTCCCTACTTTCACTCAGTATGTTGACTGCCATACAAGGGAAACTAAAACTTTGGACTTACTGTATGCAAACACCAAGGATGCATACAGATCATCACCCCCCCGTGCCGCTCAGACCACAACCTAGTGAGACTGCAATCCATTTACATACCTATGGTGAAAAAACAACCCTCCACAACCAGGTATGTGAAGAAGTGGTCTAAGGAGGCCACTGAGGTGCTGCAGGACTGCTTTGACACCACTGACTGGGAGGTGCTGTGCAGCCCACATGGGGAGGACATCGACGGCTTAACCCACTGCATCACAGATTACATAAACTTCTGTGTCGAGAACACTGTACCCACCAAAAAAATACGGTGTTTCTCCAACAACAAACCCTTGGTGACCCCTGAGCTGAAAACCCTACTCAATGAAAAGAGAAGGAGCTGAGGAGGGTGCAGAAGGAGCTCAAGAAAAAAATCAAGGAGGGGAAAGCCAGCTACCGGGCAAAGATGGAGGAGCAACTACAACAGAAAAATGCAAGAGAAGTCTGGAGGGGCCTGAATAACATCTCAGGTCACAGCAGAGGTCGTGGGAGGGGCCCTGAAGCAGGAGACAGGGAGTGGGCAAATTAACTGAATCTGTTATTCGATAGATTTGATTCTGCTCCCAACCCCACCCCCACCCCCACTCACCAGAGTGCAGACCAGCCCGCTTCTCAGACACTCCATCCGAGTACCCTGCCACCCCCCCCCAACAACCCCCTCCTCCTCCGATGGCCTCTCCAGAACAGCTGATCAGGTGAGAAGTCAGCTGAGGAAGATCAAGGCGAGGAAGGCCACAGGTCCCGACGGCATCAGCTCCAGACTCCTTAAGGACTGTGCAGACCAGCTCTGTGAGGTTCTTCTGCACATCTGCAACCTGAGGCTGAGACTGGAGAGGGTACCGACTCTGTGGAAGACTTCCTGCGTGGTGCCAGTCCCAAAGACATCTCACCCCAGGGAGCCTAATCACTTCAGACCGTCCCCAACAACCTCCGCCCCCTGGTGACTTCAAATCTGGATCCTCTGCAGTTTGCCTACCAGCCAAACATTGGGGTGGATGACGCCGTCATCTACCTGCTGCAGAGATCCTGGACTCACCTGGAGAACACCGGCAGCACTGTGAGGGTCATGTTCTTTGACTTCTCCAGTGCCTTTAACACCATCCAGCCTGCACTGCTCAGGGGGAAGCTAGAGAGAGCGGGAGTGGACTGTGACCTGGCTGCATGGACAACGGACTACCTCACCAACAGACCACAGTACGTGAGGCTTCAGGACTGTGAGTCTGACATGGTGGTCTGCAGTACAGGGGCCCCGCAGGGGACAGTTCTCTCCCCTTTTCTCTTCACACTGTACACCTCGGACTTCTGCTACAACTCTGGGAGCTGCCACCTGCAGAAGTTCTCCGATGACACAGCCATCGTGGGGTGTGTGTCTAAGGGGAGCGAACAGGAGTACAGGCAGGTCATCATGGACTTTGTCGACTGGAGTGAGCTCAACCACCTTCAGCTCAACGCCAGCAAGACAAAGGAGATGGTGATTGACTTCTGCACGAAGTCACCCAGACTGCACCGGTGAACATCCAGGACTTGGACATAGAAAGGGTGGCGACGTACAAATACCTGGGTGTTCACCTCAACAATAAACTGGACAGATCACACAACACGACGTCCTGTACACGAAGGGCCAATGTCGACTGCACCTGCTGAGGCGACTGAGGTCCTTTGGAGTGTGCAGGACTCTGCTACAGACTCACTACCTCTGAAGGTGAGATAATGAGTCAGTGCAGACCACTGGAGACTAAGGGTATATGAAAACTCCACACACCTGAGCTTAATCAAAGCCAATTAGTCACACACACCTGATTGCAGTGAGTTGATTCTCTCACCACTCTCACCGAGCCGAAAGATTGAGTGCCCTCACACTGTGACGATCTGTTTTGACACATTGGCCATGGGAAGAGTTCATCATCATGATTTTTCCCATACTGTCACTTTTGCATACTGTCAATCCTGCATGCAAGGGCTCAGATAGTGAAACCAGTGGCTGAAATAATCCTTCCACCAAAACAAATAAAAGCAGAAAGGCTTAACAAGAAAATCTTGGCCACATTGGTCGCCCTCACAACACAGCCTTCTCAGAAAGTAAATGGATAAAACCAGGACATTTATTGTATGTTTTTCAAAAGCCCTGTTGCTGCTTTCCAGCTTTAAAAAAGACCCCATGGACTATTATTCATATTATGTAGCAAGGCCTTCAAACATAACCCCCTGATTGTTGCATTTAACCGAAGCTCTTTTCAAAGCCTTCTCATTTCAGCTGTTTTTTTGTATTTTCACCTGGGATAGATTAAACTTTCTCAGGTCCTTGAATACTCAAGGATCCCACTTAACCAATGTTGGATGTTTTAACACATTTTACAGCTTCGGTTTCATTCACACCCAAATTAGGTAACACAACTTATATGCACATTTTATAATGAAATGACAAATAGTAAATTATGTGCACTAGTACAACTTGTTTCTCCGACTCCGACCATTCAAAGCACTTTAGAGTACATGTACTGTATACATGTGTACATATTAAACACTGAAGGCCGAGGCTGCTAGTTGTTAAGCAACCCATCAGAACTACTGTAATTCAATATTCATTAAAACCACTATTTAGCAAACTTTAAGATGTTTTACCTGATCACAGAAATTAGGTAGATGATGAACAGCAAAAAGGAGCAAAAGCAAGATATGAAAGAAAGAGAAGAAATCTCGAGGCTGATGACATAAAATGTATTAATGTCATTTTATTGTTGAAAATGAACATCACCATTGTGCCGTCTGAGAAGATTGATACAAAAAAAGATGTCCCAGTACATGCAGTGACAGTTTCAGGAGACCTAGTGGAGCCCTGAGAGTGGTGTATTTTTTAAAACTTGGATGAATATTTCCAAGGATGAATTCAATGTCCAGTGTGGCCCTGTCACCAGCAATCTTTGAGAGAAGCATGGACAAGAACCCTGAACCCCTGGTCACAGTTTATGATGGTCATGAAGCAAAATCATAATTCCTGCAAACCCCAATCAGTGCAGCTAAAGTGATTCCCCGCAGGAGTATCTCTTCATCACAGACAGACTGCCCAGCTCGGCTCACCATTAATGGGAATCAATCATTATGTTTCTGTAAATGGGCTCCGAGGCCACAGTTTTTTGTTTTTTTTTGTCACACAATTTGCAAACAGAATCACAAAGCAGCACACAAAACCCACACTGGAGCAGGGCTAAATGTCTCTATGCTTGCCACCTTTCAGTCTTTGACGTCAATGTTTTACTGACTCAACAGGGTTGTGAGTCATGGACTGAAGTCATTTGGAAGTTTGGTTTCCTTTTAACACAATCAGCCTTTCAGACCTTTTCTTTTCCCCTCAAAGCTGTTTCCCTCATGGTATTTAGTTCCTTATTGATGGTAACATGATCGAAATACTGCACTGCGTCTACCTTTAACTTTTCTTCATTACACTTGGTACAGGTTGGCTAATGCTGTTCACAGCAAACAACTGTGTCCAATACAATTAAGAAACTTGACAACTATTCAAAGTGGTTTCAGTCCCATGGCGAACATTTTCTTCTTTCCCAAAACCAGTTCATGTAAATGCTGCTATAGTGTAGGCTTAGACTGCCAGGGTACTTGACACACCAATCTCCCCGTCTCTTTCTCTCTATCTCTCTCTCTCTCTCTATTTATTAATGTCCGACTAATGCATGTAACTATTCAGATAACTTCTCAGGAGTTATGAGCCACCTCGCCTCGTAGGTTCTTGATGCACCATCTGCTCTAGTGGACCAGCTACTCTCCAATTGCTACAACTATGAAAGGGATACTTCACCCATTTGCATTAAGCTTTGTATCATTAGAAACCTGGTAGTATTTTTGAATGGTTGTGCATCCCGCCCTCATTTTCCCCTGAAATGGGAAATCTTTGTATTTCTAAGTCTGAAAAGGAGCTTCCAGTGACGCAAAATGGCAATTTTTGCGTCACTGGAAGCTGTTGCGGTTAGCGGGGTAAAACTACAACGCTAGTTCCTCATATTTTGGACCACTGAAGCTACAGACCTATCACAGATCAGTGGGTGGGAACTCACTCCCAGAATCGAAACTTAACGTCCGCCATATTGCTTGGAAGCTATGCTAACAGGCTCTATGGAGAAAGCTGATAATGGCGAAAAAATATAAATATAGCGGCGAGATGGCTGCTGCCGACAGGCCGGTCTTGTGTTTTGGCTGCTGCCGGGGCCGCCGAGACATAAAGCCTGCCTATCGGCGGCGGTGAGGACTAGGAGCGGGGGCTGACTCGAGCTGGGGCAGACTGGTAGTGTCGGTGCTCTCACTGTTTGCCTATGGACATAGACTTTCCAAGATCAATTCTGGAAGAAATCTCGTAATCAGTTGAGGAAATGGCCTAATGTGTTGAAGTGAATATGTCTGTAAATGTTTCTATTACTACATTTCTACTGCTATATTGTACATTTTGGAGAAACTGTAACGATCAAATTTCCCTCTGGGATTAATAAAGTATTTCTGATTCTGATTCTGAAATAGAGGACCTTAGTGGGACTGGCCTGCGGTGCTGTGCATTCTGGGATTTGGTGTCTTTCATCCACATGAGCCAAAAAGACACTTTCTGCCTTTTCTCGGCCAAGAAGGCACCAACTTTATTTCACATTTCTATTACATATATGACCCAATGTCAGTACAGATTCATGTTTCAACGGGTGAAGTATCCCTTTAATACCTGCCTAACTTATATTGTCATTGTTAAAACGTTTTTAAAACACAATTGATCCCCAGAGGAGAAATTCAGGGTTACAGTGATATAAAGACATAGAAAGACGTGCAATTAAGTAAAAAAAGAAAATAGAAATAGATGATAATGAATGAAAAACAAAAAGTATTTACATTAATGGTTAAACAAAATCTACACCGGAGATGTTGTGCAGCAAGTGCAAGTGAAAAGTTATGTGATAAAGTCATCATCTAGCAATCGATCTTTATTTGTATAGCGCCAAATCACAATAAATGTTATCTCAAAACACTTTACAAATATAGCAGGCCTGGCTGTTATTTTTGTTATAACATTTAGACCCAATATTAATCCCCTATGTGCACAGCACAAGAATTAGCAAAGTAACAGTGAAATGGAAAATCTGCCTATTAACAGAGAACAGCAGAACCCAACTCATGTTGAACAGCCAACTGCTGCAACCTGGGCTTGGAAAGTGGAGGACTCATTAAAGGAGTGGCTGCGCTGTTTAAACCCTGCCAAACACTGCTCAGTCCTTTCTGCGCTCAAACTCCCTGCTAGCCTCAATGTTATCTTTTGCAATGTAACATGCCTACCACATCAAGAGAGCATTTTCAGGCAAACACATATTGTCAGTATTTTCTCTACATGCTGTTTGTTTACTCTCAATGCTGATTAACTCATGTATCTAAACATATGTGGGAGGTGGGAGGTCATTGTACACACAGCATTACTCACACTGAAGGGCTAATTAAACGTTCCTCAAAGGGTCCTTACTATGACAACATCCATACCGCAACTTTTTTTTCAGGTTGGGTCATGACAGCTGACTCTGTGCGGACATTAAGGGCATGTAGAGACGTAATTATCGGTATCTGTTTATGTCCAACCAAAAAGTCATCTGAATTCAGATATAAAACCAGTGTTTATGGTACACACATAGAGGACGAGAACAGACTTAATTTACTTAAATTACTAAAAAACACATGAAGTCATTGATTATAGCAATGCAGTTGTGCCTTCAAAGCATCATATTGATATACTAGCCTACTGGCACATAAACTGTAACATTTAAAACAACCTCTTTTGACCAAAGTGCTGTACAGGTTAAAAAACAATATATCACTATCATAATTCAGTTCAAGTCCCAGTGCTTAGCAAGTCTGAAAGTTGGTCTGGTAGCTGGAGAGGTGTCAGTTCACTTCCTGAGTACTGTTGAGGTGTCCTTGAGCATGGTATGGACCCCCGGCTGCACAGGGGCTCTTTCATATACACATATCACATATAGCCCCCTCACTTCTCTCCATTAGTGCATGTCTGTAGGATTCTGTTTGTGCATATGTGTGTAGCATGTCTCAACAACAGTGTAAAAATGTATTTCTCCTTGAGGGATTAATAAAGGACATCTTCCTCTTCTTCTTTCAAATGTGTCCTCACTTAATTACTCCATGAGTTGGCAGTCTGTAACTATCTAAAATGAAAAATAGAAGAAAAAAAAAAAGTAAAGCAACGAGATAACATCTGGCCTTTTGGAATTGAGATAATTGGAATTTTTGCAATGAAAGAAGAATCCAAAGGCTCAAACAACAATAAAAAATAACTTTTCGCATGTGTGTTTACCAGCTCTTAATAACAGAATATAGAAATGAATTTCCCCTACCAGGATTAATAAAGTATATCTTCTTCTTCTTATCGGTGATGGGATTCTGATTTGTTACAGAGGTGATCAACAGGGATTGTCTTGTAAGTTTTGTGATAACATCTTTCAAGTTGAAGATGACAACACACAGTGTCTTGCCTGATTTCTGCAAAGTCCCTTAGTGGTTTTAGGTTCTTCTCCACAGACTCCCATCATATTGATTTCTTGCCACGATGGCACCAAATGCCATGTCTCCTTCTCTGCCTTCACGACCACAGGAAAGACTCAAACTCCCTACGGACCAAAAATGAGATTTTGAAATTCTCTTCACACAGCACTGTGAACTCAAGACAAAGAACTAAAGGAACCAACTAACTCAAGATGGACATTAAAGGACATTCCATTGCTACTTTTTACTAACCATTTGACAAGGACTCACATTTGTTTTGATGAAGACTGAAGCTTTGAAAAACCTCTTTGACAGACTCTTTGAATGCTGCACCTCAGGCACACTGTGGTGTTTTAAGATGGCTTTATTCTGTCACCCATAAAAGGAAAAGAGCAGCAGGTTCAAGATGAGCTGTCAGGAGGGATCTATGATGCACCTGACCTCTTTCCAATGTCAAGCTTCAACAATGTGAGACGATATTATCTTCAGGGCTGTCAGGAGATTTTGGGTGGGTGTGTATTATAGATGGTTCAATAAAAGATGCTCATAGTTGCATACTATTGGTTTCAGTTACTGACTTAAAAATTAAGGGATATTTAATCCCTTAAAAGAAGAATGTGCGACATTTTACTCATATTAGAAATCAAGTATGTCCTGTGTAAATGTCTCCCTGAGTCATGACTGTCTACAATGAGGGAGAAGCTCTAGTCCCACTGGCTGTGTTGTTGTCGGAGCTGTATTTACATGGACAGGATGGCCGGCTCCATGTATGAAAGTTGTTTTAGTCAAGTACTAGAGAAAAGAGAAAAAAAAACACTTACTGCTTATTTGAATGTCATGTAAGTGTTTTTAGACCACGGATCATTCTGTGTCAATGTACATGCAATGTGAAGCTACGAGCTAACTAAAGAGCACTAACATTAGCTCGCTAACACAACAATGCAGGCCACAGGCGGCTCGAGCCAAACTCGAGTGCAGAGGAGATGGAGGTGTGTCGTTAGAGGAGAGCGGAGGCTTCATTATGGTGGAGGTGTGGCAGAACAGAAGTATGTTTTGGTTTCATGCTGGTGCTCAAGGACGACATTTACTGGATCAAAATATTGCACATTCTTCCTTTATTGACTCTAGAGACAAATTGTCATCCCAGTTTCTAATTGTTCATTTCTATTCCTTTCTTATTTCCCCATTTCTTTAAATGACAATTTGATTCTTGAAACTTCTTTTGGTTACACAATTTAATTAGATTGAAAGATATTTGCTGGAGATGTGAAATATTTCCTTAAAAATGGCCTTGTTAAACTAGAGTGAGCGGGCTTACTATATGTAACATTCTTGAAAATGTGTTTTTATCCAGGCAGCCTTGAGTTAATCCACTGCTGTTTTTGTGATATAAAAACAATCCAGTATATTTTGCTGTCACAGTAAGAAAATTTGCCAACAGCTGTGATAATCTCCGGCCCTCGCCTGCAGTCCTGTGCCTATCACAGAATCACAGCTGTGCTCATTTTCAGTACAGTAACACTACCTTTCATGTGATGTTGTTCTTTTCTGTATTCTTGGAAACCTTTAAGCCAAGCTGGGGTGTGAGTACAAGTATCTCCCCAAAGTAGAAAACCATGCAGCCAGGACTCGTCATTTACTTGCTCACAAAATCAAGAATTGTGCCAAGTTACAACAAATATGATTTATACAACCAAGCATATGCATAACTGTTAGCACGTGTTCCCTTTATAATTCACACACACCCTTGAAGTGAGCCCATGCAGAGCAGCCAGTACCAGTAATGAGTGAGGAGGCTGTGCTCATTAATATGTTGACCACAAATGGAGAGTCTCAAGTAAAAGAAAAATCTGCTGCAATCACATTAACCTCCAGTAAGGCATCTTTCAAACAGCATTAGGCGCAAGCGTCCCCAAAGATTCTGACCCGTGTTTATGTATGTTGGGGTTTAATGTTCTTGCATACTGTTCTGTAAATAAAAGCCAGGACCATGAGATGCAAACTACTATCATCATCCAATGGACGAGGGACAGTAGAGAGGGGCTGTCGGCAAAATGAAGTGAAAGGAAATCTATTGAGCCCACAGAGCATTTGCATCGTATGAGGGTTGATAGACAAACAGGCACAGAACTGCTGCTTAGAATTTGTTAAGCTAACGATGAAGAGGGAGGAGCCATAAAGAGGTCACAAGTACAAAGTTGAAGGTTTGAAATCAAAGAAAATAAAAATCCTGCACACTCACCCTCTTCTCACAGATATGTCCTCAGGGCTGAGAGAGAATACAGATTAACCATGATAGCAAAGTCAAACAACTTGAAGAAGGGGCACACAAGAAAACTAAGGAGGTCAAAGTAACTGTAGGACTTCTCAAGAAGCTTTAACTGAACAAAGCTGTTTTCAATCTGTACTGCCGATCCAGTGGAAGTATTAAAAACTGTCTTTCAAAGACGAATACAGGCTGACATAGAGGACCCATTCCTGCTCACATGTTATTTTCCAGAGCCATCTTTCAAGTTTTACTGTAAAAATGTAATTGCTCCAGGACATTGTGGATTTTTGTTTCAATCTAAAAAATGTGTCACAAATAATTGTTTTAAGATTTGATAAAAGAAACAAGGATGTCTGTGCTCATTCCCAAGGTAAAGAAAAGGTTTGCCATCATACCCCCAAAAAATGATTTATTGTTGTCTTTAAGAATTTTCATTTTGAAAAAAAAAAAATCTTATACTCATGAAATAAAATCGGTTTAGAATCAAAGACATTTTGAAAATTATGCCATATGTCTGTTGTCTGGCAATGGGAATTATAAAAACATCAATATTCTCATGATGTCTCTGTTTTTGCACGTTTTCAGTAAGCTTTCCCATGATGTTTGATCCCCGGTTTGAACGAGGAACTTAAAAAATGATTTTAATGATAAAAATGAGTTTGAAAGGAGGATCCCCCTAAGTCATCACTCCTACAGGCTATAGCAACCTTGACCTGGCTATGAGAAATCTTTAAAAGCAAACCAGACCTCCAGGAGGAACATACTTGAAGGTTTTCCTTTTTCCATATTGTAATTTGAAATGATCTGCAATGGAAAAGCAATGTACAGCACGCGAACTGAACGTAATTTTGTTTGCAAAAACTCCCAATGACATATACAGTATGTTCTACCTTAAAGAAAGCAGGAGGTTTTCTTTTGATTAATAATACTTATCAGATAGATGTAAGAGAATCAGCAAAAGATACTACTTTGTCCACATGAGCCACACACACTTACACAAAATGTCATCGTCGACGTCAATGTTATTTGTATAGTGCTTTCTAAACAAACAGGGATTGTACCAATGTGCTTTACAGAAATTAAGATCATCACATGGCAAGAATTTTAAGTGTTGGTACAGACACAGTCACTTGCACACAGACCTGCAAAGCCATAAGATGGCTGAAGTTGATAAGTGAACCTCAACTATCTCAATCAGAAAGCATGCAGCAACAGCAATGAAAAAATACATAGACAGATACAGACACACATATATGATGGCTTTCAAGAAACAGGGTAGGATGTTGATCAGATAAGAAATAAACTGCAAGAGAAGGCAAGGGAATAAAAACAAGTTTACATGCATTTTTTTTTAAAAAGCAGTCTAGAGAATCTGTTGATCTTATATGTAATGGCATTTTGTTCCACAGTCTTGGTGCGACGACAATCTACTTATAGGGAACATGTAGAGGTTATTTTAAGGTTAATGACATTTCCATCAGTGATTCTTCTCCATCAGTATGGTGATTTTGTCCACTCTTTGGGGTCTTCTGTTTTTTGACGTTTCATATTTATTGTCTTTTAAAGTTTTGTGGTTATATAAGTTACTAAAAAGTCAAATGTGTTTTTTTTAACTAGTTTCATGTTTCCGGTCACATATTTCGATTGTTTTGTGTCATTTTTTCTTATACAACTTCAGTAGGGTCACATTTTCTGACAAAGCTGTCAGAAATGGAGACCCTGGAACACTTGGTCTCTACCAATCATACATATTAATATGTTCTCGCAAATAAATGTGAAGGGATGACTCAGCAACTCAAAATATTGTGTTTGTCGTTCACCTCTCATTCATCAGACGGATACAGATGGTCTGACAACAGCTGCTGTCACACACTGGTGAACTGCTTCACAGTCTTGGTCGTCCACTGAACCCATACATGAACATGTCTGTGTAAATAAATGAGAGAGGCTGACACAGCCACTGAACAGATGGCTGGGTTTCTCTAACTTATTGGGGTTACATTTTCTGCACATGGGTACCAAATATGCTGGTATGCTGAGTTTTTGACGCCCTAAAGTTTGTTGTATAAAGCATGATTGCTCTGTCATTTTCTTTTTGAATAAGCCCACAGATTCTGTTAACATTCACGGACATTACAACAGAAAAAAAAACATTCTGCCTAATCTGCTGTTACTGGGTATCAATACGCTAAGCCCCGCCCACCAAATCATGCACAAAGCATGCAAGCCAACCATTGTCACTGTTCATGTCGGTTTCATTCAGCTTGTAATGTCAGATGTAAAATACAGAAACACTCATGGCCTTGCCCAAGGGCACCTTGGCAGTGCTCAGGAAGGGAACTGGCATCTGTCCGGTTACCAGACCAGTTTCCAAATTCGCACTTGGACTTGAGCCGGCAACCTTTCGGTTCCCAACCTAAGTCCCTACAGACTGAGCTACTGCCATGTACTCTTGGCTGTCTTTACACTGTGAAGTAATTAATTTCAAATCTGAAGAGTGTGTTGTGACCAAAGTTATTGGTTCCCAAGTTATTATTAAAGGAAGTTTGTCCTCTTGAGTATTCTTGTATGACGTCCACCAAACCAAACTGGAGCATTTTCTGCAGATCACCAAAGCCCTCTTTGTGTGTTAATTGAATCCCCCCAAAATAAAAAACTTCAAAATCCATTTAAATTACTTAAGGGAACATACTGTGTTATCATCATTAAAATATCCCACTGTCACTTACAGGGATCCAAAGCTCCAAAGCTCCTTTGAGGAGTTTTAGCTGGTCCTGAAACATTCTGAAATGATTATGTATGCCACTTTATGAGCTACAAAAGCAAAAGATGCCACCAGCATAGAGACTGACTATTTCTAGACAGTTATTGTTAATGTCTGAAGCCACTGATGCTACCATAGTTGTCAGATGGAGTGATTAACTTCAGATAGAATAAAAAGCCTTTTTTACAGTCTCCATAGCAATTATTCTTTTCATAATACTGTTAAAGAAAGTAGAAAAAAAACTCTGATAAGATGAAATCAATGAATCACTAAGATGTTCTGTGCTTTGTCCACATGAGTCACCAAAACTGACACAACCAAAGTTATTTGGAAGCTTTAAGTTCCCATAATATCCTATTTGTTAAGTTTCTATGTGATCAGAAAATACCCAAATGAAACATCTCTGTGAGGATAAATAAACTTTTACTATATAACCATTAAGACTTGAATACAAACATTTAGATTAAAGGTCACATATTAAGCAAAATGCACTTAACCATGTTGTTCTAACACTCATATGTGTCCGCCTGTCTACAAACCCACCAATTATTAAAAAAAGTCCATCGTCTCCGTCTTTTGCCAGCTCCACTTTTCGGAAAATGTTTGCTCAAAAGGTTGTTTGAAGATTTTCCCTTCATGACATCAGAAAGGGCAGTAACCCCTCCCCCAGGTGGGTGACACTCCCACAGATAGGTGTTTGTTCTGCCCTCTGAGTCTGCCTTTCCAACCTTAAAAAATTGGCATTGTGCAAGAAAGCCTGACCCACCCAAGCCCTCCCAGAGAGGGGCGTGGTCGAACACAGCTCATTTGCATTTAAAGCTACAGACACAGAAACAGCCTGTTCTGAGAAGGGCTGAAATAGAGGGGTTTATAGGCATGATCAAATACAGGATTTTTGGCAAGAAACACAGTTCACAGACATGTGGGGAACTCTGAGACTTATTTAAACTTATTGAAAAGGAGGTCAATGTGGGACCTTTAAAGAAAGGGTGTTCATTCTTGAAAGCTAGTAAGATAAGATACCCACCTCCTACCCTCAGGCTCCAAATGCCACACTCCCAAACACAAATGCATGGGCACCGTAGGATCACAACTCCTCTATAACAGTGGAGAGAGGATCTGAGCACATCGCTTTCAACTTCATTCTACTACGTTTCCTAATATCTCATTCAGCTGCATAAAAAGGCCTATCTTTATCACACTGATTGTAAAATAACAAACATGGCAACAGTAAAACAGCAACTATGGTGTCACTTTTCAGACCCTCATGTGCCCTCAGTTGTTGCTATCGCTGAAAAACTTTATGATTGTTTGCTTCGGTTTGTGCTCTTTTTCTATGCTTCCGTCTTCTTTTCCTCGTCCTGATTAACAGGACCAGCAGTAGCAAAGAGTAATCGTGGCAGTGGTCATTTGATCTGAGTTTTCTCCACCATAACCTGGTAGACATGGAATACATCGAGCAGTGGTAAAGGACTTTGACTGCGGGCTGGTCCACGGCAAAGATAGAGTGTAGACAGAGAGCCAGGGAGGCATTTGATCGGTACTGTCCAATTCAATATCCAACCTCATCAAACATTTTAAACGCACAGTATGTAAATTCAACCACCAAGGGGCTCTCAATCAAACAATAACAAAAAGATGACGTCAAGGCAAGCATGGCAATACGCATCTGGTTACAACTTTAAGATTAAAAATGTATCTGGCTTTGATAACTGTTAATACTGCTAATACTTAACAAAAAACAAGCAAACTTGGGTTAATTTTTTATAAATTTAGATATTTTGATTTAAACATTCTATTAAAATTCTACCTTCAAAGCTGAACATTTGAGACACTGATCAGATCCTCAGTCCCTGCTGCCTCAGTCCCGTGTGTTGTCCTGATTTTCCTAATCAGACCATCTGCTTCCTCGTCCTTGAGACTTCAGTGAACAAAAAGAGTGTCACAAAACCTCAAATTAAAAAGAAAAAATTGCCAGTGGAAATAATCCAGGCAAGAATTACACACGCATTGCAATACATCATTTTAACTAGGATAACTATAGGACAGAACATTGCCTGCCTCCCTCACAGTTTAATTAACTGAAAGCATCAGTTCAGCGAGATGATGCAGATGATCAGTGTACTTTTTGTTCCTGTACCTGCTGTACCTCAACAGCCAATACAAAATATTGCAAAGATACTGCTATTTCCTCTGTGAATGAGTGACAAATGTGACATTTATTTCTGTTGATTCAGTCATATGCTCACTTATCTCAAGAGGAAAATATTTTTAATTACTAAGACTCCAGACTCAATTAACAAGGTTATCAAATGCCTCTCACAGCCCCTGCCTTTCTCTCTTAGAATATATGAGAAGATGAAGCCTCCCCCCCCCACACACACACACACAAACCCGCATCCAACCATTGAATAGGCAAAGTGTACTTGAGAAAATCTTCAAAATAAAACAAAGATACAATTGCTGCATGTTGAGGGGAAAATGCTTAATAGCTCTGCACTTGATTTCAACATTCACCACCAATATTTATCAGCCTTGAAAACCACCATGAGCACTCTTCAAGAGCTGCTGGTGGGATGGAATAATTCTGTCTGGGCTGATTATAGGCTTCACTTTCACTTTCTGGTTTTTGAGTGTTTGCTGTAGAGGAACCAACATAGCCCTGGGGATGATTTCTATGGCTTGGGCAATACATCTCAAAGAAATATTTCAATAATAATAATTACTATCTCACACAGCATGGTTATGGCGTCATCCACTCTTTACTCTTTAGGATGCGATGCAAAGTGTATGTGCTGGATTGCACAATAACTGCTGGTTTCCACAGGCACCGAGTGCGCTGAGTTCCATCTTTGCAGTGGCTTTGATCCTTACATCAGCAGGCATCCTATACCCCACTGGGTGAGTTTCTGAAGCGTAAGCGCTGTGGAGACTATCCATGAGTAGCTGGACATGCAGGTTCACAGGAGAACTACAAGATCACATGAGAATAAAGAGAACAACATGCAAATAAACAGGTTACTTTGCCTTTCTAAGGTGGATTTGTTGTTCGTTTGATTCCTGTTTTATGTAATTTTGATAAAGTGATGGGATACAATCAGGAGTATATTGTGTTGTATTTTGCTCTATGCATTCCTTGAATGACTTCCTTACAACTACAGAAATTTAAAAGCACTCGCAATTTTCCATGACATAACCAAAAACTACAAGATCAAGGTTTATTGACATCTATTGGCTTGGAGAGTGAACGCTGACAGTAGCTTCCTGGGAGAAAGAATATCATGTGCACAGGCTGAAGATCATTCAGAGGTGAACTTTCTGACTTATCAATACCAGCATTATTTTTCCCTGCTTGAGTTAATATTGAATAATCTGGGGATTTGAAATGTGCAGGAAGGAAAACTTTGTGCACAGCCAAGAATAGTAATTTTCATATTTCAAAGCACTGAACAAAACATCAGGCTTCTGCTTAGTTGTCAGAAGGCTTTGTGCTTCAAACCCTTAACTTAATAACTTTCAAACCCCGGAAACCAAGGTGCAGCTCACGCTCGGCAAGCCAATTCCATACAAACAGAGAAGGCTTGATTTCATATCATCGCCATGCTCCACGATCTGTTAGCCAGGACTAGACAGACTGATAGACACGTATGTTGTTAACGACATGCTTCCTTTATGAACTGTTGAGTCTGTCACCTTCAGAGAACTTTAAGCAAAATACCTACAGATTGAAAATGGCTTCAATGTTATTATATGATATGATATGAAATCTGTGAGTTGTTTCCTCTTACAGTGCCACAGCAACACTAAATAATCCATAAATGTGAGTCAGGGGCATGTCCAGAGGAGTGGCAAGGGGTGGCATAGGCCTAGAAATGTGATTGGCCACCCCCAAAATCCTGAACTGATTGGATATATGCCCTGTCAGAAACTTATGTTAAAACCATCTTTTTTTGCAAAGACTGCTGGTATTTCTCTTTACATATCATTGTAGCATATTTTTGTTTGTTGTTACTTTAAATTGTAAATAAAAAACTTTGCATCTCTATTTGATAAGACATACATCTACAAACATACATCTTAGTATTTGTGTCATTAAAAAGTTAGGCTAATGTCGCATCTAATGTAGTACATATGATTGGTTAGGTTAGAAAGGGTAAATAATTGATATTTATTTGTTTGAGTTTGTGTGCACATCACACTTCAGGCCACCCCTGTATACAGTAGGTTAGTGCTACAGTTGGGCCACCCCAGTCAGAAACATCTGAGCACGCCCCTGATGTGAGAGCGAAAAAAAACTTTTTAAGTTACTATACCAACTGACTAGTTACTCTTTTTTTACTAATGCTAATTGAGTAAAAGTAGCTAGATAAACACTCAAGGTCTGTCTATGGCATGAGGTAAGTTGTCTACTGAAATAACAACAATGTTACCATGTGGGATTTTCCTTCAATAGTGATCTCATACATCCAGCCTATTGAGAGCTGAATCAATAAACATATGTTTTCTGTTAACATCATGTCACATATTACATACACATGGTTTCTTTTAGAAATATCAATATGATCTTTGCTTAATGGATAGTTCAGGGTAAGATATGTGGTTTGAAAATAGATATGACAGATATGTATTTCTTTCAACCATGCTTCTTCTGAGAGAATTGAATTTCACCTTTATTTGTGATATTTCTGGGTGTAGAAGTAACTGGAACAAGAGCAAAGCAAGTCCTCTCATTGGGATGACTTTCACTGCACTTCTTGCTGTTACTCCGATAGTTTGGAAGAAGGAGGGACTGAAATATCTAGGTATCAATATAATCTCCCATGTTGAGAACATTTTTGACATAATTGGACCTTAATTGATGGGGAAAAAACTATTGGAGAAGATCTTATTAGATGGGGAACACTTGCATTATCTTTTTGGGGCCGAGCAGAACTAATTTAAATAAATGTATATCCCACACACTGGCCTGAATATTGGTTCAGAGAAATTAACAAGCTGTTTATAATGTTGTTTTGGGGTATAATAAACAAACAAGAATTGGTCTTAACAAAGCATAGGACTAAAGGGGGCTGAAAATATACATATAGTTTAGCCTTTAATGGCAAGTTCCCCTTGCTTTGGGCCAATCATGGACATTGTGAGGCTGAAAGTGGATACGGCTGGAGTCAAATGCAAATATCAACTTTTTTTGTTGTGGTTCTGTACACAAGCTCACACAAACATAAAAAATCAATACAAATTTCATGTACCATAGCAAAGGAGATACAAAAGTAAGGTGCAATCAATGGATTATGGCTTCCCTCGTGTCCATGAAGAAAACTCTGTTTTAATAAAGAGTGGAAAAATTACAACATTGAAAAATTGTCTGCAATTGTCAGCAGGAGAGGAAGTTGTCATTTAGTGAAATGAAAGCTCATTTTAATTCTAATGGATTGTGTTTTCTACAGTATCGGCAAAATAAGTCTGTAGTGAAGAAACTCAGATCTGAAGGTACCATAATTGGCATCAGATAAAGATACTGATAATATAATAATAAATTAAAATAAAAAGTAACAAATTGAGGCACTCTATCTAAACTTGTGTATGTCCCTCTCCTGCTGTTGTAATATGGATAAAGTCAGACAACAATGGGAATGTGATTCGGGTAAAACGTAGCACCTGGACAATGGGACACTATAACACAGCATACAAACTACCTTTCAAAATGTGTTTAATATAAACTCATAGGGTGAAGAATTTACACCCAGAGAGCATATCACTTAACACAAGCTGAATAAAATGAATCCTAATATGTCATATCTGTGCCTTCATGGTTGTAGAAAGAGAGGCTCCTTAATATACAGTATGTGTTTTGGCAATGGCCAGAAATAAGTATTTTTTGGAAAGGAGTCCAACATATATTAGAAATGAAGCTATACCACTATGTCCAGAAATGTTTTTGTTGGGAGTTAGAGCGAATGTTGTAAAAGCTGTAGTAACACAAGGTCTGTTAACACAGGCATTCCTTTCTGTGAAAATAACTATCCTCATGAATTGGAAAGTATGGAAATTGAATCGTGTTTTGAATAACTGACTGAAGGACTTCATAGAACTAACAATGATGCAACGTGCAGCCTCAGCCCTGCACGGGCTTCATAGCGATGGCCTAGATGGACCGTGGCTACTCATCAAAGAATATCTAAACATGAGGCCTGCATGTTGCAAGTAGAAGGCAGAAACCCTCATAAGGAGAAGTGAGGATGATTCCCTATAATCTATCATATTGATGTAATCTCTGGCAAAATGTCCTTGAATTGTGAATTTGTAATGTATTGCTTTTGTGTTATGTTTGTGTTGAGCTGGTATTTGATCTTTGTCTCTGTAGCGTAGTTAAAATGTAAATTTAAAAAAATGACATACAATGTCCTACATTTTTATTACAACAATTTTCAGAAGCTCTATTCAGGCTGCTAGTTCAAGGAGCAATATTTACCCCACTGTGACGTCTCACCTTCAATGTGAATGTCACAGAGGCATTATGCTGTCCAGCATGCGCTGACCTTCTTCTTGGTTACAAGCAAAGAATAATAAACAAAAGTGTATTAGCATATCAATAGTGGTGCATAGAAAAAAATCTCAAAACACCCAAAAAAAGAAATACAACAAAAGAAAGCTATGAACCCAGAGGATTCATTGGGTGGTTGGTTGTCTGAAAAATGTTTACATCAGCTGAAGACTTGTAAGAGGTGCTTCGGCTGTTGTTGAGAGTCAAGTCCATGTCTCCATTTTCATCAGGCCCCGTTGTGTCTGTTGTATTTTCATATCTGATGCCAAAAAGACCGCAGATTTTCTTCAGCATCAGGTCGACAATCTCCTCCTCGTCTGACGGCTGGGTAAGAAAGGAAATGTGGCAAAATCATTTGAAGATTCTCAGAAGATGTTTTTGATTCTATTAAAACCGATTGTATTCATTTGTTTTTGTTCCGTGAAAAATACAGACGTCTTATAATGGTTCCTGCACAGTGAACACAGGGAACAAGGAAGCCCACAGAGATAATAATAATAATTCAAATCGATTTCCTTTACTACTGTGACATTTTTCAAGTGTTTCTTTTTTGTTTCACACTGGGGAAAAAAGACAGACTTGCATAATTGCTCCATACTGTAATCCCTTCTGTTAAGAATCAGAATCAGATTTATTGGCCAGGTATGCTTACACACACACAAGGAATTTAACTTCGGTGAACTGTGCTCTCTTATGTACAGGTACAACATTAAATATCAACAATAAACATAATAAGAAAGGACTAATATTTACATGACTAAATATGAAACAGTGCAGTGGTGAATAGTGCAAAAGATGCTGAAGTAAATCGATGATGATGAAATGAATGCTTTAGAAATTATTTTAAAAAAGGCTTTGAAACTCGTTAAATGCACAAAATATTTCTAGATAGCGTTGACACAAAATTTGATCTGGACAAAAGATAATTATTAATCAGGATAAACGAGCTCTGGAGAGACTTCTCTGAAGTGACCCTCACATTAGTTTAGGTGGACTAAATATGTCCAGTGTGTTTATAAAGGTTTGGATGCTTAGTGTGAGATAAGGATTTTTTATACTTTTAGTTACTGCAGCAGGAAGTAGAGTAGTATGTTGTTGATCCCTGTTCATTGGTCTGTCTTGTGTTTATCTGATAGATTACAGAATGTATTAAAGAAGATCCAGGTCCTCCCTGTCAGTAGCTTTCCATTGGGGTTGCTGGAGTCCTGTTGAACCTTAACCCCCCCCTCCTTTTTTTACCATATGTGTGAAATGATTAGCTTTCAACAAGACTTCAGGTTTTTACTGTGGTTCATGGTACGCTCTAAACTAATAAATATTGCCCTGTATAATGTAAATAAATGTAACTGTAATATGAATGATATTATTAAACCCCAGAAAGGGTTGCAGATATGGCCCTTGGCGAAGCTCTTTGTTCAAGGCATATTGTTCAATAATCTGAGTATACAGTAAAGTATACACCTTGAATGGGTGCCCAGAGTAATGATTTGTGATGAAGAATTACCTTGTGATATATTTTCTCCTGGTTGAATGCCACCAGGATGACTGAGATGAGGAGATTGAGCACTACATAAGACATGAACACAACACAGGAGCCAAAGAGTAATCCACCGAGCCAGGGGCTGCCGTTCAAGACCTGGAGAGGTGTATCAGTGAGACATGCACATAAGCGTAAGAAAAAAACACATCCGAGGGGGAAAGGAAAAGTCTTATTCATGCACTAGGATAATGTTGAGAGATTCTGCAACAATGAATACCTCTTATTCAAGTACTTTAGGAAATCTGTAAGGGTGAAGATCTCACCTCAGCATAGTTAAAGATACCAATCTGCAAACTGATGATGGTCAGGAGAGCATCTGTTAAAGTCCTGTAATGGCACAACTTCCAGCCATATAACACGTTGCTCTAGAAAGAGTTGGTGAAATAGTTATTGTTGGATATTATTAAATGATTTAATGTCATAACTATGTCATATATGATACACTTCATTCTTAAATCGCCATTTAAATGGTAAAATGGACTTGAGCTTGTATAGCGCTTTTCTAATCTTCTGACTACTCAAAGCACTTTTACACAGCAGGTCACGTCTACACATTCACTACCTGATGGCAGAGGTCCCTATGTAGAAAGACCAGAAGTAAGTAATCGGTAACTAATCCATGTGGCTGCAGGAATTGGGGATCTAATCCTCGACCTTTCGTTGGAGAGACAACCGACACTACCCAATAAGCCACAGCCGTCCAATTTAGGCCATAGAGGATTATGTTCAGCATCTTAGAAAAATTTAAATTGATGAATGTATTAAAGACAAGCTCCAATCATCACTACAGAACAACCCCAATTCCACAGGAGATTTTTTTATTCTGCAGTCATGTGGCTTGCCACTCTCAGGTAGGTTTTGATTTTGGTCGAAATGTGCAGTTCACTGAGATTTTTCAGAAGTATGTTGATCTTAAATAAAGCTTTCACTTCATTTATAATATTTTCATAATTTCATTTAGCAGTGAGTAGTGTTCACGCCCATGTTAAAGAACCGGAAACACTCTTTTCTTTGCTAAAAAGTAGAAAGTCATGGGGCAAGATAACGGGGCAAGATACTCACAGCAATGGAATACGCCAAGAACATGATCACAATGACCATCAGGAAACTAGAAATGTCACCCCAGGCCCTCTCCAGTGTGGCAGAGATCAGGTTCATCTTTGGGTTCAGTCTGAACAGGTGCCACAGTTTGATGGTGGAAAGCAGGACCAGTAAGGCGATCAGATACTGGAGCACCGTGTCTGCTGTGGCTGTCTCATAAAAACTGGCAAATCTGCAGACACAGAAAATACCTCAGCTATCACAGATTGAGGGTAAAGACTACCACCAAAAAACACTGTCAAATAATCCTAATGACTTCTCAATGCAAGTTTAGCATAAACAAGACACAAAACAAGCTTTGGGCTAAAGGCTAACATTATGCTAGTGCGCAGCAAGTGCTTGAGTGCATGCTTAAATTCTCCTGCAAACACTTTACACAAAAGATATTTGGATCTGATGGGAATACCAATGCCTTTTGCAAGTCTAGTCATAAGTATGAACATGGAACAGTTGACGAGATGATGAGTTATATATTGAGTCAAGAGAACCACCATTTATACTCAAAGGACTTTGAAAGTGTGTAACTAGTTTCATGGCAATCATATTTCAATCTTATTTCAATTAACCTGAAAAAGTAATGAAAAGCCAGGAGAGCGATCAATGATTGATTAACAGTAATCATCCAGGGACCATGTATGTCTCAGTGAAATTTCACATCAATGCATCTGATAGATATTTCAGTCTGAAAGTAGACAGACTGACACTTCCATCCACATGAGCACACAACACAGAGCAGAAGATGCTCTATGCGTAAGAACAAACAAGAAACTTAGTATATTATGTTTTAGTCTCACTGGTCTTTGTGGGTTTGGTAGTATGTCATATCGCGGTTTCCTAGCAGGGTCCTCTTGATATAAACTCCGAGGGCGCTCCAGCTCAGTAATATGATAGTCAGCTCAAATATGTTCCACTTGCTCCTGAAGTAAGCCCATTTCAGCTGCGTCATTAATTTGCCCTGTGCAGAAAAATGAAAGAAGAGTCATTTCCACGTGTCACCAAAGAGCCAGTAAGTGTCAAGCCACAAAACTATGGCCGTGCAAAAGTCCAAAAAACTGCAGTTCCTTGAGGGTGCATTTAAGGGTCAAAAAGCTTATCTCCATTAACTACCAAGGTAAAATGACAATTCTTACAGAATAATTAAACACGGCTTAAAATTATTTTGGTCTGAATAGCTCTATTCTTTATTTGTACACATTGTAAGGTGGATGACTTATTCTGTAACTCACTGTTCTAATTAAGCCTGCCAGTTATTCATACATTTGCATTAACTGGGGCGCAGCTGATTTGACTGACACATTGGTGGGTTGTAGCTGTTTCCCAGGAGGCTTAAGGCCGGCCTTCACTCCACTTCCTTGCCTGTGACTAGAATGGTCAAAAGTAAGGTAGAGATAACATTTCCAATATGTCGAACGCCAACGTTTGGTTACAAAATGGCAACTACTCTTCAGAGAATGGGTGATGTCACTGATTATGTTATTTACAGTCTATGATTACTGTGCATAACCCCCAATTCACACATATACCGTGCGTGCTGCGGTCTGTCAGCACCACGGTTTTGCCCTTGCAGACGGCTCGCGTTCATTCACACTGGATCCGTTTTCTGGAACGTCAGCGCAGCGGAGTGCACCCATGATCAGCTATACACACATCACAGGAGAACTACAAGATCCCGCGGGAATAAGGAGAGAATAACGTGCAAACAACATGTTACTTTGTCTTTCTAAAGATGGTTTAGTGTTCATTCGGTGCCTGTTTTGACATAATGTTGATAAAGTGATGGAAAATACGATCGCGAGTCCGTATATTGTGTTTTATTTTGAAAATTGACCAGATGCTCTGTGCGTTTCCTTGTCTGACTTCCTGTTTGGGCTGTCATATTCTGTCTAGCTTGACGCGTGCCTGCAGCGAAAATAGACTCGCAGAGTATTTGAAAAGGACCGCGGCTAGCACGGAGTATGTGTGAAGTGGGGGTAACTAAAGTAGCCTATTGTAACACAAATTATAAAAGGGAATAACATTAGTACTATGAAACCATGCCTGTAAACCTACCTAACCTTTTCAGCTAACCCCTAACCCGTAAGCTTTTATGTAACTTCCAGATGAATTTAACAAGTACACAATATCCTCTATTACTCTGTAATATAATTAATGCATCACATAACAAGAAGCAGTCATTTCAGTTCACATAAAACCAAAAGGTACACAAGACAATCTGTATCCCTACAAAAACAGTCTAAATGGGCTGTAAGGAAAGACACACAATTAAACCTTACCGTCTCAAAAATGACATTTAATAAACACCCGTGGACATGAACTAAAATGACTCTAAAGAAAGTGAAAATCCATGATCGAGATCTTAAGAGCTGAGCTAAAAATGTGTTAAAGAGAAAGGAACAGTGTTTCTGACCTGAAAATGGAAGAAAAGCACAAATTACATAAAAGATTTTGTTACATCATCAGATAATAATCATTGGGCAATTTCATGTCTTGATAATTATAGGGACAGATTAAAGGAGACATGAACTCTGTAGTCTAAAGGTGATTATAGGGGGGGGGGGGGGGGGGGGGGGGGGAGAAGAATGTTTTCTAGTTTTTAACAAATCTGCACCCTGACAGTTCTGTGGCCCTACAGCCCAATATGAAACAAACTGAGATGCACTGTGTGTTCTGACAACTTGTTATGAGAACCAGCATTTTTTTTAGCCTTGCCCACATGGACCAGCCTTTGCTCGGATCATGCATTGATTAGCCCTGGCCGCTCATGGCCCAGTGGCATGTTCCCTGGTATTTTCCTTCGACCCCTTGTGCTAGGTACTGACCACGGCCACTACCAACATCCCACAAGAGCTGCAGAGTTGGAAATGCTCTGACCTACTTTATGAATAAAAAAACCTTAAAGCTCCTATGAAGAGTGTTTAACTGGAAATGAAACAGACTGAAATTAACACTGATGCTTCTACAAAAGCAAATGAGACCATCACAGAAAAGAGTTATTCTTCATATCTAGTTATTTTTATATGTATATCACCATTGCCATGGGGTAGGTGTCATAAGATGTGAATAACTGAACAATGATGAAACAACCCTTTTTGAATTTTTCCATGCCAGGGATTCATTGTGAGTTGCATGTTAGCCATTTTAAATAAAGAAGTGTCAGATTTGTTTTTTAAAAACTACTTTACAGAATAAGGTCAGCAGAGACCCAAGATGAACCACTTTGTCCACAGGGGGCGCCAGAACCCACACAACCAGCAAGTTCCTCAAAAGAGCTTTACATAGCAGTTCTGAGACAGCTTTTACTTTTTAGTAAGTAAAAACAGCACATTTGATGAGTATGAGGAGCTTAAACACTGACTTTTTCAGTTGAATAAGCAAATGGTCGGATATTAAAAATCTTGTATATGAAGGATGCTCTTTCAAAAATGTGTTGAGAGTTGATGTGACTGACTTACACTTGAATGAGCCCTGTCTTGCCTATTATGATGTAAGTTTCAATTTGCAAACTCCCAGTAAATATAAAAAAACACTACTTGTCTCCTTTAGTATTTGAATTAAAATAGGCATGTATGCAATGAATAGCACTTTAACCACTTTCTTATATATATCTTAATATTACCTGTAGGAGCATATAATAGAGGATGAAAACCAAGTATATGATCTCAGCAGCCATAACAAAGATGTGCAGGGGACCGGTTGATTGGTAAAGACGGACACTCTGAAGCTCACTGTACAACTGAAATGCTCCTAAAAAACAAAATAGACACATTGATTAAAAAAACCGTACTGGGCATTGTATTGTGTATTTTTGTGAACGTACAGTAGTAAAAAATGGGTACAATTAGAGGCTAAAATTAAAGAGGAATTCTTTGATGCCATATATCTTTAATTATGGTCTCACATGTACTTCCTGGAGAGGGTGGTTACATTACATAAAATCATAAAAAAAATCCTCTTTACCATAGCTACATTTACATCTTCATTTTTGACAAAGCTTTAACTGAATAATGATTTAACAACGAGGGAACAATCTCACCTACGGCTGTGGTCTCCAGTAAGAGTGTGACGATACAGAAGAGGTTCACATTGGCGTTATAGATGGTGAACTCCACAAAGATTGCCCTTGTGTACATATCCAGCCATTTATCTCTGAACAGACCCTCAAGGGTGCTGTAGATGGAGCACACAGAATAGTTTAATTCTGGTTTCCCTTTTGTATCATTGTATTATTGAATTTTGACCAGTCTTTGTTGGAGACAAAAATAACTGTATCAAATTTCATCTTTATTAAGGTCAATACATTGATTGTGTTGATATATCTTAGTGTAAATAATCAACTTTAGGACTGCTACGAATTCCACTCCAGATAGAAAAATGACAAGCATGTTTGTGGTTCTTTCAACGATGCATCCCAGTTTGCTAAGATACATACCTGCTGGCATTTTGAACATCTGGGCCAAGCTCTGCTACAAAACCACCTCCCCTGTAGAACTCTATGTTCCCCCAGAAGGGATAAGCCCTTAGCTGACCCTGGGTCTGGTATTTCCATGGGCTGAGTGGGCTGTTAGAGACATTATCCCCAACTGAGTAGTTCCAGCCAGGGCCATAGGAGCCCATCTCCTCCACCTCCCATGAATATGGAGCATTGCAGTCTCGTACAATCCCAACCACAGAGTCAGCGGTCTGACAGGAGTTCTTCTGGACTCTCAATTGACGGAGACGAGCGTTACCCACCAATTTGGAGTTTCCATCTGTGATAAATCCTGAAAAAAAGCATTTTACAATGTTTTTTTTCCTCTCTCTCCAGCAATGCTGATTGTGAGTAGGTTTTTGGCGTGGGGTCTTGAAGTTTGGTTTTCATATTAAACAAGTTCACAAATCAGTTAAGTCAGGCAGAATATTTTTCATAGGATTCACCATTTTTATTTGTAACAATGTGGTCTGTTAGAATATTCACAGCTCTAGCCATTTGTTCTGATTGAACTTGATACTCTTATTATTTGCCAATGTTCTCGTCATCAGAACACACTCAAAGCCAAAAGACCAACATTTAACAAAGAATGGCAATTTTTTAAGATGAAGCACAATGATGGTAGCTTTAAACAGTATCAATGGGTTGACCAATATTTTGAACCATTATTGCTTGTATTTGATACATTTTTCAACCAGACAACAGTTTTGTTCTTTAAAAAAACACATCTATTTTACTTTGAATGTCAGTTGTTAGTTGTGAAAAACAGAATATGCTGAAGAAGACCAGCTCTATATAAAAAAAAAAAAGAAGAGGATACATAATAGTAAGAACACCTGTTTTTTTGTTGTTGCAGAAGTGAATGAAAGTTTAACTGAACTAGAATGTGGGTCTCTAATCAGGAGAGTGGTGGCTGGTCCATGGAGGGCGCTGGGGCCAAACTACTCCCCACAAAGAGAGAGAGAGACCTTCACTTTTTACTGGTTTTTAAGGTTAACATATATGTACGATTTTAAAAGGTCAAGGCCATAAGTATGTAGTTATTGAGTAAAAGTATAATTTGTAATAAAAGTGTTGTTTTTAAAGGAGTTTTGGATTGTTAACGTGTTTCCCGTCTTGTGCGCAAAATTTGCCTCCAAGGCTTCTATAGACTCTCATAAGTTGCACATTTGCATTAGCTCGTCTTCATTACAATAGATGGGAGGTTTGATGGGCACAGGAAAATGGATCCATGAATGCATTACACACCACCACACAAGAGAGGGCAGCAGAGGGATATGTCCCAAGAACTGAGACATTAAGAACAAATCGTACAGTGCCACAGGATCAGAGCATAGTCTGTTTATTGTGGTGCATATGGTGTTGTTTTTTAAAGTACAGTATGTGAATTTAAATAGATTGTTTTCTAAGTTAATGTTATTGCGATGCAATGTTAGCATCAAGCTAATGTACGAACACGATGTCCCCAGAACAAGCGTCCTACAAATACAGGGAACATTACATAATTTATCTGCAGCTTTGAAACAAAATCCATTGGTTATCAAGATTCTAACCACATGGACAAACCGAAACTTAGCTCTCATAAGGGTTTCATCTTTACCTGGATAAACTCCATAAAGGTTCTCTAGTAGAGATGTGTTTGCCCAAGTGAAGATTTGTCCAAGGCTCATACTGTCTGTGATCCCTCTGCTGAAGCTATGCCGGATGTGCCGGTTCAGGAAAAAAGCATTGGGATCCCTCTGTCCATACGCCACCAACAGCAGCATCCACATATACCCCATGTAGACTGAAAACAAATGGGCACATAATAGTTCTTAAAAGTCACCATGCCAACAGAGTGAATTCATGTTAAAGCAAAGTAGCAATTTGGCTCAGGACCAGGAGTAAAACATCTGGCCAATCTGAGTTAAGAAATATAACTTTGGTTTCAGGTCGATAGAGCAGAAACTTTCCAATGAACCTTTTCATTGGGCACATTTCCTTCAATTTGTCATGACTTACTGTTTAGTTTGTTTATTCTTAGTTGTTGCTTACTTTTGATTTCCTGTTTTATTTTGTCATTTGTATCCTTGTGATTCTCTGTTTTCTGTGTATTTTTCTGTTCATAATCCTGGGTTTAGTTTTCAGTGTTACCTGTTTTAGATGTTTTCCCCCCTGTGTATGATGTCTATAGTGTTTCTTCCTGCCTCTGTGTGTTTCCCTCCAGTCTTGATTGCCTTCATTGTCCGCACCTGTGTCCTGTTCGTCTCACCTGCGATTGATTACCCAGAGTCTATTTAGTCTCTTGTTGCTTCTGAGTTTCTAAGTGCCTTCACAATCTGACAGTACACAATCCCATTAGGAGGTGCACATGAAGTGACGGTTTTCATTTAATTTCGCACAGCATTGTGTGTACTAAAATACAACTAATTTCCTGAAAGGATGCATCCAAACCATACTGCACAAAATGCAGAAGTTCAGCACCCATGCTGAAATGTTCAGTCTACAGAGATGGACCCAAAAAATGCCCACTGATTGACCACGAGGGTTCAGTCTTTTGAAACCACTTACGTTACTCCATACTGAACTGTGGCTTATCGAGAAGGGCCTCTGTGTTTCTTCCCTGCTGTGTCAGTTCTTTGTCAGATTTTCTCCATGGTCATACGTCTTCTGTGTTTCCAGTGTTTTCCTTGTCTTTTTGCTAAAATAAATACTTTTTGTTTGCTACAATCGAGTCCACATCATTGCTCTTTTCCAAAATGTGATAGGAAAAAAAAACAGGAAACCAAGAAACCCAAGGATACAATTGACAAAAATTTAACAGGAAATCATGACTAAGTAAGAAGAAATAAAGAAACTAATCAAGAGTAAATCATGACACAGTGTTTTTGATCTGGTGGATATAATAATCTTTCACCTGAAAAACCTTTCTGTTAAACATACAAAACCTGCATTAGTGCTTACTCAAAATCTCTTTGATGAGGGCAAAGGCTTTTTGTTCCATAATCTGGTTCCTTTTCATCTTTTCAATGTCTGCAGGAGGAGGAGGCTCATAGAGACTGCCATCCCGTTGGACTGTTTGTTGGTCCTTACCATCACCTGAGCAAAGAGTTACAGTTTATAAATTGATGTAAAAACTACATTTGAGACCCAGAAAAAGTATTGTGAAAGAATTGCTCTTACCCTGGTTTCTGTCATTTTCTTCAAATGCCATATTTTGAAAATCTTCTTCATCTACTTTCTTTATTAAAAGTGCAAAGAAGATTGCAAGACATAGCACCTATTGTTAAAAAACAAACATTAGAGAATAAAGATGTATACTTTCCATATTCTCATACAATAGTAGGAAGTGTACAGAAGTTTTAACTATCTAAAAACTATCCAAGTGAGCCTTTTTACAGTTAAAATTGTGTTGAATATAATGAAATACAACATGTTCTGACCTTTAATGGCTGAATGATCAGGACACTCTGAAAAAAGGAGACTATCTGGGACACCAGCCAGTTCACAGAGCGTTCCTTTCCAAACTTTAATCCATACAGCATGGTGAAATAACCAGCTACAACACTAGTCCCAATCACAAGCAGCCAACCGATGAAAATAAACCACCAGGGTAGTCCTCCGTGACAGCAAACCTTTTTCTTTTTCTGACTCTCCTCCCCACCAGTGCTGTCTGCAGGGTTGAGCCTGCACAGGGGACAAATACAAGAAAAGTGCTCAATGAGTAGAGAGCATTTGCAGCAAAAGGCGGCCGACCTGAGAAAATGCACAACGTCCAGGATCTTTTTCTTTTCTTTTCGCTCTTCTTTGTGCGGACGCTCCGAGCGCTTCAGTTGAAAATATTTTCAGAAAGTTGCTGTTGACGTCAACAGCGCTCTTTCCCAAATGTATGATATTCCCCGTACTTTTTGCCTCCCACAGACCGTGTTTTATACCCACATCCTCTTTGCTCCGTGTCTGCTGGGGTCAAACCGATCTCATCTATAGTCTATAGATATAGCTGCCTTCCAGTGATTCTAAATTATCAAATGTACTTAAAATCTATAAAGGAAAAGTTATAATGTTTTTGAATGTTACACCTATAGTTCAGCAGCAATTTCTTGGAGAATGTAACTTCATTAACATGACGACACAAGGTTGTCATTTGTGGGCAGGGACCATTTTGAACACAATGTCTTTTATCATCTACTTTCCAAACTTGAAAGTCAAAGTTTCCAAAGTTAATAAGACACTGGTGGATTTGCATGTGTTAGCCCGTTATCACAGCAAGATAAAGCTGTTACTAATGAGTGACTTTTGTACCTCTTCTGGGTGGGTTCATATAGCTCCACACAGCTGAATTTGAAGAGTTGATCTTCAAGAGAGCCCTTCATGCCCCTGACTTGCTGCAGAGCCTGGTTGTAGCTGTTTGGGTTGGGGAAGCCAGAGGGTCCCAGCAGAGTCAGCTCTCTGTCAATGTGACACAGCTGCCGGTACAGATACTGGCTTTTGTTGCTCTTTTTCTGAATCCCCTCCTCGGTTGACACAGGATGCACAATAGCATTGCCCTCTGGAAGTGTACAAAATATAGGACTGTATATTTGGCAGTTTTTAGGAGGGTTAATACATGATGAATGCATAATCGTACACTTTTCTAAGGAAACAAGCGAAACTAATAGTTGCTGTGATTTATTCACAAAAATCTGACTGCTTGACTATTTGTTCTGGTTTTGGAGCATTTTCACTGGTATCTGCATCATTATATTTTAGCATCCCTGGTTAAATTGGAGTCTGATTGGGTCTTTCCATTAACTTCATCAACAAACACAAAAGCTCTAAAATCAGCTTCGTACAATAAAGTTTTATCCTGGTAAGTGAATTTGTTAACCTCTCATATACTTCATATACTTGAAGCAGGGCGGTCAGTATTCAATAGTGATGAACTAAGCTCTGAAATGTATGCATTCATTTCTTTAATCACAATTTATTGCTTTAATTAATCATTTTTTTTGCCCCTTTTAGGTACACAGTGGATAAGCCTTCTCAGCGTCTCCCTGTAGTCACAGTGATGGAGAAGAACGACACTGCTGCATCTTTGACCGGCTCATTTCACTCCCAGACAGTCAGAAGTAATATCCTCATGACATCAAGCATTTCAATGTTTCACTGTTTCTTTTAGCTGTTTTCATTTAGTTCCTTTTTCCATGGTTACTCTGTAAGTGTAACAATTACAATTTCTATTTTGAAATGTGAAAAAACGGAATTTAAAAGATGCAATTAAATATTGGATTATTTGCAATCATCTATTGAAATTTTGCGATTAATCGTGATAACATTTTCTACAATTTGACAGCCCTACTGACAAGGGTTACAACAAGCATTAAGTCATGTGTTTGTGTTTATTGCTAATTTTATTATTTATTTCCTGGTTTATGTTGTGTTTTTGTATTCACCGTTGTCTCTGATCATGCTCCTCATGTTCCTGCCTTGTGAGTCAGCCCCGCCCTGATTACCCTCACCTGTGTCTCATTGTTCCCTGATTGTCTGTGTATCTAATCCCAGCGTGTTCTCCCTCTTGTTGCCAGTACGTAGTGTCTCCCAGTGTACCTTTGTCCCAGCAATTAGTATTTAGCTCTTCGTGTATGACTCTCACCTGCTCTTTTGACCTTGCCTTTTTGCTTGACCCTCTTGATTTGTTGTTTATCTGTCGACCTGTGTAGTGAACCCCTGCCTAGATTAAAGGACTGTCTTTTGAACACTACCTCTGAGTCTGCGATTGCCTCCATATACTGTTTGTCATTGTGTCCCCTACTTTTAAGCTTCTTATTGAATGAAAAACATGTCTTGGTCTTTCTTCATAATTACATGAGAAAATAAAATGATCAAAACAAATTCACCAGATTCAGACATCTTCGGTATTTTTCTTGGACAAATTATCTTCCAAAATATGTCATACATTTTAGCAATACAGGTGATATATATTTTTAGTGGCGCTCAAGTGAACAGAATAGAACTAAAATCACTAAAATGTGCACAAAAGTCCCTCAGTGTGGAGGTCAAACTCTTTAAGACTGCTGAAGGAATTCTGAGAGAAAAGTAGAGCCGTTGTTTGCTTGGAAAGGTTATAGTGCTTCAGCTCTCTAACACATCAACCTCACACAGGAGCACTTAACCTTAACAAGACATAGTTGAATTCAATGTTCCTCTCCTCTCCTCAGAGCTTACAAACCTGTTGACTGAGGCTGGTTGAGATTGTTGATGTTCAGTTTTTTGGATTGGGTGTCATCACTGGTTTTGTTGTTCTGTTTGATGAAATCGTCCACCACAGAAAGGACAGCATTTAAATCAACTTGTTGCCCAGGCCCAATCTCAGGCTCTTTGCATGACATGTTGCTTTTTACTGTCTTAGACAGTGAAAGTGCAATTCTTGTAACATCCTGAGAATGAAAGGGTTAAATATTACAGTGTTTTTTTTTTCAACACATATACAATATTCAACGTATGACATTCTAACAAACTGTTTGAATTTAAGATTATCAACAGAGGTGGGCATAAAAAATGTAACTACGTTGACTTCCAGATCAGTTCATTGTGTTAATATTTAATAGAAGTTAGAATTAATGTTAATGTTAACCGGTATCATAAAAAAGATAGATTAGAGTTCTTCAGAAGCCACAATGACTCAGAAAACTCTTAAAAACAAATGTGTCTGTGGCAGAAATCTCACAGTAATAGAAACTTCTTTTCATTTATCAACGGCCCACCAGCAGAATAGGAGGTCAGCAAATAAGGTCAGCTGACTTTAGTTGGCAAAAGTAATTATGTGAATGGAAACCAAATATATGGAAAATCAATTCAATTCTGAGGATCTCATTGTTGAACAAATTACTTTTACACTAATTTTAGTTTGAAAAAAGCCCATCTTCTCTGTCTTTGCCTGTTTCACTTTTCAGAGTGCCCTCTGAGTCTGCCTTCTCACCCATAAACAATCGGGGATGGTGCAAGAAAGCCCCTTCTAGAGAGGGGCGTCGTCAGACACAGCTCATTTGCATTTAAAGCTACAGACACAGAAACAGCCTGCTCTGAGCAGGGCTGAGATAGAGGGGTCTATAGGCATGATCAAATACATGATCAGAGTGGATTTAGAACAAGAAACTTCATTGGCATGTTTTGATGAGCTCTGAGACTCATTTAAACTTTTTGAAAAGAAGGATAATATGTGAACTTTAAGCAATGTACCATCATAATTATTCTCTGCCATAATTATTAATTTCACTATGGGTGTTTTTTTCCTCATTATTTCATCTTATTATTCCTTTTTCTTCTTTGTATTAACACCTTATTAAGTCTGTTTTATCTGTTTAGCTGTATTGTTTTTGCTTGGACTGCTTTAAGTGTTTCTGTTTTTTTACATGTTGAATAAGGAGGGCCACTCGACAAGCCCCTCTGGGTTTCTTTGGCTTCTCCTGCACATTTATTTCTGAAGTTATGTTTGTTTTTACTGCCTAATCTTTACATACTGCTTGTTATTGTTCTTTAATGTGTTTTTTTTGTGCAATAAAATAAAAAAATTGAAATGTTCCGTTAATCATTTTCCAAATGAATGTCTACGTTAAAGATGAATAAAAACAACAGATGAAGTGACGCGTGCCCAGCTCTGAGTTTCAATAAGTTGTGTTGAACATGTGTCATAGTACATTGATAGTGTGTTTCAAAAAGCTGCACAGCACTTGAAAGAGATGAAGTGTTTACCTTGATCACAGCGTCTAAGGTGATGTTCACATTGGTAGGGACATTCTGTGAGAAAGAAAGCCGTTCAAGAGCAGCTGGTTTTCCAGCTTTATGCCGGCAACAAGATGTTTCCCGAGGACGTGTGCTTCTGAAGATGCTGACAATGAGGATATTCACTGGAAACATGATGAGGGAACTCTGAACTCCAATCATGAACTGTTGCCAGGTAAACTCAAAGTGGCCTAGAAAAAGAGGAAGAGAGAGAAGATTGTACAGGATGTGCACATCAACTTTCAAAGATACTGTTTAAACCTCCATTTTTCCTTTGATAGTAAGCTCTCAGGTCCTTCAATGCTTTTCCAGGAAAAAATTGTGAGTATATTTCCCTTTGTCTGTTCTTGAACTCTGGGAAACCCACAACTGGAGAATTGGAGTAGTGAAGAGACATTCTAAATTAGTTTTTGTTACACATGAATGCACACGGATAAAAAGCAAAGAAAAAAAACATGTATCAGAGGGCATACACCGATTACAACTGAGCATTGTAACCACGACGATCAAAATTCTGAATAATGTTTGTTAAGGCTGTATGGGTTGTGGAATAGTGTTCCTATGGTTTTATATGTTCTTACATGTTTATGTTGTGTTATGTTTATTCAGATCTTGCGCAATATGGGTAATGTGCAATATATGTGTAAGTGTTTTTTTTGCATTGGTATGTGCTCTTCTGTTTACATATGGATTGTGTTGGTATTGTTTTTATTTATTGATTCTATTGTGGAGGCAGCTGAATGTTTGCATTTCCCCAAGGGGGTAATTAAGTGTATCGTATCATACCTGACGCAGTTGTCATTTTAAAGCCCAGCGTCCACATATATTAAACAGCAAATTAATTCATGCTAGTTGTTAACGCCCAGGGGTCTCTTAGAGTGAAGTGTGTTCAGGCGCAAAGCTAGTGCGTTCCTATATCTTAAGCGTGCAGAATAGGACTGTGCCGTAGAACCCAACTGAGATCATTTTACTTATTCTTAATGGAACTGTGTTTTACCCAGGTCCAATGTCTGCTCAGAGGGATCTGTTGGGATGCCATAAAACATGAGGCTGGTCAGCATGGTGCAGAGCAGCAGGGAGAAACAGCAAGAAACTCTCTGGACACAAGTGAAAGTGCTGCTTGGTGGTCGACTGATCACAGAGTACCAGAGGTGTCCATCGCTAAAGTCCTTTGTTGTCTTCATGAAGAACAAATTACTATAGAAAATAAAACAGACAACAGGAATAGCACAGTGAAATCAAATAAAAAATACAACTCTCATGGACAACCTATTACCAATGGAATATTATCCCAATGTTTGATTTCTATCAGTCATTTTTATTTCTGCTAAACCTTCAACGTAACCTTTTGCTGATTCTTGAGTGCAAGATTCCACAGCCAGTCACCTTTAGTGATGCAACAATAATTGCCTTAAGGGTTACTTCACTACTGCTTCACTCTTTTCATCAGCAGTCATGAATTCTAAAAATGAAGTTGAAATACAAAGAAACAATTAAAGGCAGATAAGAGTTGTTTGTTTTAAGCAGTGCCCCTTTGTTTTGTTTTTTTACACGTTTCTTTCTCATCTCTGCACACTTGAATGTGTTGGTTTGATTTTTTTAAACTATGCTTGCTTTCTGTGAATAAAAGTGGAAGCTCAATTGGAATACACATCCTGCCTGCCAGTTTTTTGATACATCTCTTATTTCAAAAATTGAGCAGGCAGTTAAGGTAAAATCCAAACCAGCTATTGCATTTCATTTGCATTTAATCTGTGCTTTTATCAGGCAAATTCCGATGAAAAGACATGGGTCGAGTTTCACACTAAGCCTTTTGATACCAGCAGTGTTTGTGTGTATAACATTTTGCTACCAGGTTGCGTCAATATACCTTTAAATATAACCTTACCTGAACCTTTTCAGTTCAATCTCGGAGGCAACGGGGAAAACTTTATCCAGGAAACAATCTCCCATGTCGATGGCGAGCCAGGAGTTGCAAAGAAAATGCCACCTCTGCTCGGTCTGTAAATCCTGTACCACGACATTACCTACGTACCTGACAGACAAAGTCATAAAGTGATAGAGATTGTACAACAACTGCATTATATTATATCAGCATATGACAGGCCTTGAGAAAGTAACTAATCTAACTTTCGCATTCATTAAAGAAAAATATCTTCTCAGTCTTTAGATGCAATGAAACGACACCTGAATCGAATCCCTTTGTTAATCTCTTTTGAAAAGAACAGCACGTTATCGTCTGTAATGCCAATTTAATGATGAGAGAAGACATGCTGTGCTCACATTGTAATCAATGTTCACAGTGTTCTAGGTCAGATTTAAATCAGGTAGAAAAAACATCAATTTTTCACTGTGTTTATTTATTTATTCTTTGAATTTTCTTTATCTTAAAGGTAGAGTCAGTATCTTTGTTCGTTGCAGCTTGGTAACACAACATTCAAACTGGGCCCTTCCTCCTGGGCTCATTGCACCCACAAGCCCTCACTGACTGCAGGATGATGTTTGTTTACTGCCGTTACCTACACTGCAAGCGGCTACTGTATGCTAGCCCAAACTGACCACCGGTGTTTGGGCCAACAGAAAGCAGGCCAACTCACCGTCAGTGGGTGAAAGCCAACTGAAAGTTCAGCCTCATTTTGGCACAAGCTTTATCCGCGTGGTGTTTTCGCCTCATCATTATAGTTTCTATTCTTTGCTGTTACATCCATCAACGTCATATTCACCAGTTTGAATCGCGTCATATTAATTGTGTACACTCTTCATTGTGTCATTAGCTGGGGGAAACACACCAGTTCCCCACCCAGAAATGTCCCGAGTCAACCGAAACAAAGTAGAGCAAAATATCAAAATCCAGTCAGAGGACAGGGTCTCTGCAGACACAGTCACCACCACACATGTATGGAGGCCCATAAGATGATGATAATGATTGAGCGGTATTACTTTTGTCTATATTTAATTTCTTAGGAAAAAGCTACTGACGCTATCTTCAAAAGTCAACATGAAACTCACTGAATCGTTTGTGTGGACACAATTAGAAAAGGCTGTTCAGGCAGAATGGTGTTAATAATCTTTTCTGACACCTGACCTGAAGTAGGAGTGACATGAATATAAAAAGACTACTTGTATAGAAATAATCCTTCTCCTCTCTGAAAGTATTCTTTGCTTTCATAAGACTTAAAGAGAGAGTCAATATTACTTTCTGTCTGTTTCATCACCAGTTTAAAATAACCCCAACAAGAGCTTTAACCTACCAAGCAGGATGGCTCCCTGAGTTGTTGTGCCACAGTCTGATGCTTTGCAGGTCTCCCAGTGAAAAAGGAGTAGTGAGCAGAAACATATCCACCGCACCCCTCTCAAACACACATTTCTTTCGGTCGGTCAGATGATGTGGTTCACTGATTCCCTCCACACCAACGAGAGTTATTGCCACCTAGAACAGTTCACATCTCTGTCATTAAAATGGAAGAATCTGTTTTTGAAGGATGAAGCAGGGTTAGGGTTAATGATGAATCGTAATTGGACTTCAGCTTGCATAGTGTTTTGTTCACCGGAGGTCACACCTAACCATTCACACTGCATTCACACACTGATGGCAGAGGTTGCTATGTAAAGTGGCAATCAGTATTAACTAATCCCTTTCATACACATTCATACTTAAGGTTAGGTGTCTAGCCCAGGGATCATCCGACATGTGGCTGCAGGAGCTGGTGATTGAACCCTCGACCTTCTGGTTGAGAGACAACCGACTCAACCACTGATCCACAGCCACCCCTACCCCTCCTAGACTGTGGGCAAGGGATGAACACTAAATCTACAAAAAGAGAGACTTCAATTTTGAGTTATAACCAAACCTAGAACATCAGTGTTGCAACAGTCACCTTTGGCTATCCACCACATTTAAATCAGAAATGGCAGAATTGATGACTTACAATTACTATTTCATTCATGAAATGTCATCTGCCTAATTAAAGAGACTCTGTGTGATGGTCCTCGAAAGGGGGGTCAGCTATTACTCTGCAATTTTTAAAATGCCAAAAATAATAAATATTTTCCAAACAGTTAATCAACAATGTTTGTGATATTATCTCAGGCTGACAAGTCGATGGACACTTAAGAAAATGAGGACACTATCGACGTGGGTCTGGAATATGATTCTGCTACAAACAACATCATTTCAGGATCTTAAGGCAAACCAAGAAGACTGCACTTCAACTGATTTGCTCATTCATACATTATTCATTCCTGCAGATCTCTCAACCACCGTGAAAAATCAAATAATTGTTTTTTAAACATTGTTGATGATTTTTTTTTTTACTTTTAACTTTAGAGAGAGAGACAGTGGAGAGAGTCAGAAATCTAGAGAGAGAGAGTGGGGAATGAAATATCAAAAAAGGAGCCACAGGTTGGATTTGAACTTGGGCTGCCTGCTTGGAGGACTATGACCTCTGTACATGGGTTGCACACACATTAACCACTAAGCTTCTGGCGTTCCAACACTGGTGACTAATTTGTCATGCTTGTTAATGTAAATGTATTTACCTGAGAGGAAGTGGATGCTCCTCTGCGATGCCCAGTGCTCACACTCACCAGGTAGCGGTACTCGTCCATCGGCTCATTGTCCTCCAGCACAGTCACAGTAACCTGGCAACGATCAAACAGTATAAAGCACTTTTTTATGGTGTGATTACTTAATGTCTGAATAAACTTGATTGTAAGAGATAAACCATACCTTCACCGTGTCTTGAATGTCTTTTCGTCGCGCCCATACAACAGCCAATAAATATGCCACAAACAGCGCCCCGACGAAACAGACCACCACAGGATTCTCTCCAAAAGTCGCAAACAGTTCAGCAGTGCGGGACGGGTCCACAAGGTTCGGAGTGACGAAAAAAGAGCTCCCGAAGAAGGTGAGGTGGTTGCAGAGGCACTGGGTGACTAAATGCGTGCTATTAACACCGACCTTTGAAGACAACAACAAAACCTGTTAATAAAGCTTTGCCAACATATGACAGGCTATATTGATTTAATTGATGCACTTACCCTGCATCCAAAATTGCTCCAATCCAATGTTGACTCGTCCCAAAATTTGCATGAGCTAGTGATGGGTGTAATGGATAAACTGGCATCGATGGATTTTATACCTGGACCTACAATGGGCCTCACAACAAGATAGTGCTCTCCGGTGTTTCCTTTTAAACTCACTGGGTCAAGAAGCCAAGTGTATTTCTCCTCTGTAGAACGCACACAGAAAGGTAAAAAATTATAATGTAATGGCATTAGAGTTAAAACATACCTAATTCACCACTATGAGATTTATTACCTAGCGTTGTTCCCTGTAGAGGCATCTCTGTCATTGCAACATGATTTGTTTCAGTGGGGTAGTCTTTATAGCCGAGGAGAACTTTGAAGGGTAAAGGATCTTTTGAAGGCACCATCTTTAAAAACAACAAATAGCAGTAAAATTCTTATACCAAGAGAAACAAAAGACAACAATCATGGGTTAAACCATTGGTTCCCAAACGTTGCTCTGCCGGGCCCCTCTATGGCAGATGAAAATATTTTCAAGCCCCTGCATCCTTCACCATATCACATCAACCTTTATCAACATTAAACACACTGTCAGACTCGCTAATTGCTAACAAATTCCTATATTTCAAGAATTTTTCTTAGGCTGTAAAAAGTCTAGAAAAGCAACTACAGTGTGTGACAAAAAAAAAACGAACAGGTGGCTGTTAAAAGTGTTACTGTAACATGTAACTTCCAAAGTTTAGACGTTCGGTTTTGATTCATTTTCAGCCTTACATTTTCCTGGAAGTCCTCCCACTTCATTTGTCATGCTTTGCTAGCATTGAAAAATTGTGTGCATTGTTTTTGTTAAGCCTTATTGGGTTCTCTCATCTTAACTCCGGGCCCCCCCTATAGGATCCGCGGCCACCTTTGGGTAACACTGGTTTAAACGGAGCACAATAGTGATTGTATTCTAGTTGTTTTGGCACTATACTTTCTAAATATAGCTGCTTAAATGTACTAATACTGAAAAACAAACAACTTAATTACCAAAATAATTGGATACAGTTGGATGTTTTTATGAGACTGTCAGTGTTTTGAAGTTGAAATAACTGTCCTTGTTAAAGTAAACTACAACTGATATGCAATATGTGATGTAAGTGATCAGGACTTGGCCTTGTAGTGCTTGTTGATTAAAACATCTCACTGGACCTTTAACACCAGTGTGTTGTTGGCTGAAGGAACATTTATGACCGTTGTGCTGTAGTTCCCAAGGTCCAAAACAGACGTGTTGACCTGCTCTCCAACAGGCCTTGGCAAATAAATCTGTGACAAAATGGGAAAAACAAAACAAATATTGAAATATAACGTTCTTATTCAATGCGAATTAAGACTATTTTTTATTTTTTTTTGAGTAGATTGTAATCTAATAAAAGATATCCACACAAAGACAGGTATTTTCAGGCTCACTTCCAATATTGTACTAATTCACCTTACATAACACAATTAGCTTTTTCTGTAAGTAATTTCTTGAGGTAGTACATGAGGTATGCATGATTGAGAAGTTTGGTATTTCGCCATCATTTAACTACAGTGTAGACTTAAGTTCCCCGAAAGGATTTATTTTCTATTCTACAAGTCAATTTTCAGAATAAAAGCTGAGAAAGGAAAATGGTCTAGTGTCATTGAAATTCATAATGTGTCCTATCATAATACATATGGACAATATTAGAGGAAAAAATTAAACTTTTGTTCAATATCATTTTGAGATCGGTATATGCTTTCTGTTAGTATTCTTAAAAATGTCACAGTGAACATGATTAAATTGTAGATTTTAGGTTTTCCCTTTATTATTATAATGTTTTTAATAAATACACATAACGTGCTCATGTATCCAGTAGTAAAGCGTGTTTTTATTGACTCTGATGGTTTTCAAAGCAGCCTGCACAAGACAAATTATCTGTGATTTCAGCTGAACAGACAAGTGACCATACCAGGCTGCTTTTCCATATCCAGCAATGCTTTCAAAAACAGCAGTGTAAACAGAAACATGAATTCATGCTGAACTCCATAGACTCTCAGTCTGCGTTATAAGTAATCACGCTGTTGCAGTCCAGAGGAGAGATTCTCATCATTGGTGCTCCAGCTGAGTGTGTCGTCTATATGAACCTTGAGGTACTTGTACAAGCAGACCTTTGTGATTGTCTCATTCTAAATGTTCTCAAGCTGATGTTCACCAAGTCGCCTGGGATCAAACACCATCTCCTCAGTCTTTTTTAACATTTAAAGCAAGGAAGAAGGGCTGAATAAGAGTAAGTTTCCTATTTTATGATCTCTCTTGACTGTACAATTGTTGGATCAGATGAACCCAGAAAAATAAAAATCCAAGATGGACGACTGGAACAAGTTCACAGTTCTTTAGGCATAAACGTTTGATGAGTCACCACACCCTTAGAGTTTTACCAATAACTTTTAGAAAAAAAGGTCTCTTGCCTTTTATTTGATAGCCCAGTGAATAGAGTGGGAAATCAGGAGAGAGTGGGGAATGACATGTGGGAAAGGAGCCAGAGGTTGGACCTGAACCTTGGCTGCCCCTTTGGAGGACTATAGACTCAGTAAATGGGGCACGACCTAACCCCTTGGCCATTTGCGCCCTTGATGTGGATATTTTCGACAGATTATGGCCTCTTCCTGAGAGAGTAACAACATATCTGAGACCAACAAAATTTCAAGTTTTTCACCGGGCCTGATGCACCTGCCAAGCTTCATGACTTTTTGAACATGGTAAAGATTTGTGCTCATTTAATGAACAAAAACCCTTAGGATTAAAATGAAATCCTCGTACTCTCAGTACTTGTGCCCTAATTAGTGAGAAAATAACACAAATCCTGAAATTACTCATGCACCTGTTTGAACCAACATTATAATCTCTTTGACATGCACATGAGCATGCCTTTGTGAGAAACTCTCATGTTTAATCATACTTGACAACGTGACAACACCACTTCAGGTAGAAACAGCAGGTTGTGCGCATGCACCAAACCCACTCCATGTAGCATTCATTTTACTTCAACATTAACGCAGCCTTGAACAAATGAGTTTGGCCTACTAAAAAAAAATCACTTAAGTGCTTCATTCAATTAACAGAAATTAAGCGTTCACAATAGATTTGTGCCATATTAGATTTGACAGAATGTTCCTTCGATCTCCCTCAATGTCTTGTTAGCCTGAAGTCTGTTTTTCTTTTAGACTTTAGATCATGACCCTGAAGACCCTGAAGAGAACACGCTCTCTCTACAGGAGAGCACAGTATATAACATTTCTCAGAAGGTACACTGACCTCAATGTCATCATTCAGGCTCTCCACAGGGATTTTGGATCCATCTGTTGTTGTGAGGGATAAAGTGCCTATTAAGCCACTGATGTTCCCCCTCTCATTCCAGGAAAACGGGTTTTTATCTAAACTCAGCATCTGTAAATAAAGTTCAGGAGCATGAAAGGAGTTTAACCTCATTAGCAAAACTGACACCTTGCGAAATTAAGGAACACATATTAGGGAAAAGGCATGCACACGAGTTACTTTCAAGCTGCTGATTTGTTTCACAGATTGAGAGTTAATTTCTATTTTGTGACTTGAATTAATGCAAGTTGTTTTTGGCTGTGGCAATGTACAGAAAGAACTACCACAGTGACAGTGTTGTATTGTGACACTCACTCTGCAGCTTAGTGACTGCATATTTATGGGAAAGAAAAGACGTTAGAAAGATTTGGTGTTTATGAAAATGCAAAAAATATAGATAAGAAAATATATAAACCAATAAACGACAATTAAATGTCAAATTAATTAACTCAAAGTCATGCATCATCTCTGAGTTGCTGACTCTGATTTGATAATGCCTGCATGTAGGATAAGCTGTATAACACAGACATACACATCAGCTCTCCCACTGACTTACTCGAACATCCACTGGTTCATCTGAGGGTAACATATCGGAGGGGAGAGGTGGGAAATGAAACGAGCTGCAAGAACAGTTGGGAATATTTATGTGCTCTCTGTGCAAACGTCCTGGGGTCACTCTGAGGAAAAAGATATAAAGGGATTCTTATGTGTTAGACAGGTTTTTACTAGAATATAAAAAATGGCTGAACATACAAACAAACTAAAATGCTAAATGTGAGTTAAAAAACATAAGCTGTTTACATAGGCAGGTTTTTGTCAAACAGTTACATTTCCATAACCTTTTATCCCAGTATACCCTCAGCTTTCATGTTTTTGCAAAGAGTCCAATGAGAATCTCAATACTACGGTAATATCTGTCCAGTTACTGTACAATGTAGCCAATAGATTATCTTAGCTAGCCTGAAGACCATAAAAAGGCATACAAAGTAAGCCTTGGTTTGCCAAGTGTCTCATCCAACTCTTAGTCAACTTATGAAACGAAGCTTTCGGTCAATGTTTGTCAAAGCTGGTTGCTGAGACTTACCTGTCAACAAACACACTAATGTGATCATCTTGGATAATGGTTGGCCCTTCATTCAGATCTTTCAATGCTAACAGTGCACTCTGTGTATTCTCCAAAGCAAGTACAAGGGCATCAGATGTGTTTTTCTGCAAATGATAACACAAGTAATTTAGTGTGTGTGATAAGAGAGGATCTTTACTAACTTCCTTTACATACTTCTTCTTCTTCTTCTTGAGAATGTCATTGCCATTAAAACAAGAGAAGACTGGTGTATCACTGACCATGTTTCTGCTCACTAAACTCATTGACTCAACTTAAACCCTTGGTGACATTTTAGCCCATGTGGATGGTAAGATATAAAAAAATTTCCACAGGAATATTTCAATTCAAACCTTTATTTATTTTCGAAAGGACAATGAGGTTTCCCTCATTTCCAATGCCAATATGGTTTGCTTGTGAAATTAAAAACAAAAAATAAATCAGTAAGCTTCAGTCCATCTTTTTCACCATGAACCTTAGCATTCCGCAAAATAAGGTCCTCCTGAATCTGATGCATGAATTCATGAATACAAAGTCATAATCAATCATAACTATTGTAATAGTAAATGGATTTGAGCTTGTATAGCACTTTTCTAGTCTCCTGATAACTCAAAGTGCTTTGTACACCAAAGGTCACACCTACCCATTCACATACTGATGGTCGAGGCTGCTATTTAAAGTGGCCATCAGTATTAATTTATCCAATCCACACACATTCATACACCGCTGATGCAGCAGTGGGATGAACTTGGGGTTCAGTGTCTTGCCAAAGTAGTACTTCAACATCTCACTTTAAAATGAAGAAACATATATAAACGAGGCAGTGTAAACTATAAAGTGCCTGTCCTAATATGACCAAATAAGACAGCCAATTAGGTATTCTGAAACACTGAGTTTGAGGACTCTTAATAATCCTGGGTTGGGCGAAATTGCAGTTTACTGTCACTGATCAGCAAGTGAAATATTTAATCCCCTACAGGTGATTAGGGTGGCTGTGGCTCAATGAAGTTTCGATCCCCAGCTCCTACAGCCACATGTGTCCGTGCATGGGCAAGACACTGCACCCTGAATTGCTCGAGTCAGCGTTGTGTGAATGCGAAAGAATGGGATTAGTTAATACTGGTGGGCACTTCGCATAGCAGCCTCTGCCATCAGTATGTGAATATCGTTGAATGGATGAATGGGAAGTGTCGTGTAAAAGCAGCTTTGAATTTTCGAGAAGACTGGAAAAGTGCTATACAAGTCCAAGTCAATTTATCATTTACCAATGCTTCTCCAAAGAAGTAAATCCCATCAGCCTGGACTTTGAGGTGAAATACTCACATTGGAAGAAAAGTGTAGGATATTTCCAGCACCTTCCACAATGATGCTTGCTGCATCGTGTATTTCCTTTTTGTTTTCTTCAGTTTTGTTCAAGTCCATATGGAGGAGAGAAGAGCTGAGCTCAGCAAACAGTAACGAAGCCTCAACCTGGAGGTGTAGATTAAGTCTCACAATCACACAAATATACCGGGAAGTGTTATTCATAGCTTTCAGTCTTCTCTCTAGCACGCTTCAAAGTAGCAGCCACCTTTGAAAACACTGTTGAACATGAAGCATGTGATTTTTAGTTTTTTTTCTCTTCAAAATCATGTTTACATCACCTGACAACAAGAGAAAAACAGAGATATTAAGATAAATGGCAAGTTTTGGGCACTTGGAAACCTTATATAGTATATATAAGACACTGTTTCAATTGCAAGAAACAACAACGTACTTGCCCTTAAAGAGTTACCATGTTAACTCTATAGTCTATGCTTTCAACCAAATGTGTCTGTGGTTGTCAGACTAGAAGTTTCTTGCCTCTCTGTTTGGCTTTTCATTTAAAACATGTCTTAAACTGAACAAAGAAGTATTCCTTATGTCCTATTTGTCTGAAAGTCACTAATTAACATGGTCACTCTTTAAATCTTAACATCAGATCGTCACTGCAGTAATGTTTGCTTATACTAAGAGGATAATCCTTATACCACTGTAAGATGAAAGTCTAAAAAAGAGGGGTGAGCTTAATGTATTTCTGATGTGTCTCAGGGAATAATGCAGACACTTGCTATTTAACATTTGCTAACGATAGTGTTGGGCCATCCAGGCTTAAGACAGGCAAACAATGGACTTGGGCCTGCATCTCTTTGAGAAGCCTCATTTGAGTTATTCACTGGGATCACAAAGAGACCTAAAGGACTCCTACTCCCAGAATCCCCTGTAATACTTTAGAAAAAGGGGGACCCCTCTCTTCTCATTGGAGGGGACCTAAGGTAGACCCACCCATGAAGCAGGCCAGGCTACAAAACTCCAAGACTTCCATTGTTCTCTCTCTTTCCACACGCTGACTTCAAGTGTTCGGAGATACAAGTTTACCTCCTGTTTTTGCAGCACTCTTCTTTTGTTTTAAGTTTCGGCGCGCAGGTAATCCGCGGCCTAAGCATGGGCAGTGATCTGAATTCCGAGCTCGGATTGTCCAGTGAACGCATCTCAGTTTCTCGGAGAGCGTCAGACTATAAAAGATTATCTGAAAAACAAGGGTCTTATTCCGTCCTGCAACGAAAGGACATCAACGGACATCTTCCCACTCGATGGAGAACACATCGAAGCTGCTCTTGCCATAAGGGACCCTCGCCACCATCAAACGTCTCTGCACCAGAACGGACAAAAGATCTGTTCCATCACCGGACCCCCTTTCCCTTCACCGATCACGGGCAAAGCAATTCACAAGTGAGGCTTAATTAGGTCTGGGCAGAATTAGCTTTAGAGTGTGTTTACCAATTGTTTGATTGATGTGAAAACTGTAATTTTTCTCTTTGTTGGACCACCGCATCCCAAGTTATACCTGTTTAAACTCTTGTTGTTCCCGTTTCGGGCCGCCGCGTCCTATATGTGTTTAGCGTAACAGCGTTATAACCAGGGATTACTCTTTTGATCAGAAAGGCCCGTGTATATACCGTCTTAACTTGAACCCGGCCATTGGTTTCTTTTTGTGAATGAAGGGAATAACTCCGAGTTGTGGCGCGGGATTGAGACTGTGATCCAGCCTCTTAAGGCACGCCTTTCTCTCTTTCTTTTCTCCTTCTCTAACTAACGCACACAAACACCCATACCCACACACACACATACACACACGCCTTCCCGTGTAGACGCACATCTGGAGATTAACTCCACCACCGCGCCAGTACACACACAGTCTACACACTCACACATAGAGAACTTTACACTCGTTGCCATTCAAACGCCTCAGAGACACAGATTGTGCAGGGCCGAACTTAACTCTTCCTCTTTAGACAATAGACCACGCCAGGTCTTTGTTATGTGTGCGCCATCTTAAGGGCGACCACGTGAGTACGACGCCATCTTCCCCCCTCTCTCCCCCTCCTCTCTCCTCTCTCCTCACACACATCTACACTCTTACTCCTCTTCCACAAGCCTTGCTTGATAATGTTTGTTTGCTTAGATTGGTTTGTAATAGTTATTTGTTCAATTAAGTTCATTGCTCTTGGATTGATGTTGCTTTATTTAAATAAATTATGTTATAATTTAAGAGAGCAGTTGTTTGTGATTACTGGTGTATTTGCGTTGTGATATAAGCTGGGTGTGAGGGCTTTGTGTACGGATTTCACTCCTTCAATTTCTTAAATATAGTCATTAACTATTGATAATATTAGTAATTAAGTAACTAATTTGAGAAAGATTTTAGTGATATTTTGGTTATATTTCCCTGATTTCAGGGTGGTGCCCCCGAGTTGATTAAACATAGTTTAATGATATTATTATTTATTTTAATAATAATGAAATATAATTATTAAAGAATATAACCAAAGTTGACTAGATAAAACCCCAACAATAGTATCACGATCACTGTCAGCTGTCACTTTCAGTCAGTGTTCTGGGGCAGTTAAAGGCAGAAAAAATTTGAACAAGTTAAGACACTATTTTTTGGGGCCAGGATTAGGATAAGTCTGTTCTTTTGTACCCTAAAGAGACAGCAGAGTATCTATCAGCATACATTTCCTCATCTCAGGGTTTTCTTGCTTGACTGATAACTTCCCTGTAGCATGCAGCAGCAAAAGGCCTTTCTTGCCTGCCAGGTGGACGTTTCCATAAGTGTGTGAGGTCATGAGAAGCTATACCAGCAGTTATCAAGAACGAATCACACACTATATGTACAAGTCTCAACTATGGTGCTTTTTGTTCTTCAAAACTTAATGAAAGCTCCCACCAGTTTACTACAAATATGAATAATTGACCCCTTCTTTCTATAATTTGTGTGAGGCTCTCACTGTGTACTACCTTAGCAGAGGAGCTGAGTTCAGAGCCTTTCTGGCTGACAGCAGTAAGTCCTCTGGCCAGCACCTGAACCTCTCCTGGATGTTTGGATGAAGCTTCTTTTACTGTGGCAGTCATTGTGGCCAGCATCTTTTCACGAAGCTTACAGAGACAAACACATTCACACATATACATTTAGTAATAGTAGTAGTACGGACTGCCAGTGTGACTGCGCCCTAACACTTCCACTGCTCTACGCTGTTGTGCATATGAGGTGTTAAGGCTTAAAGGAGTAATTGCAGTACATCTTACCTCTGTGTGTTTAAGTGTTGAAGCTCTAATTAAACCCATGATCACATCTTGCTGCAATTAGTCGTTAATCTGCGGTATTTGTCATCTGTTTATAGTCCTTTAGTCACCAATTTAAGTGTTTTAGAAATTCATGTTCCAACATTTTTTATTTTCTTTGATCAGTCAAAACCAATATACAGACATTTTTTTATACATCTCCACATTTACTGTCAAATACTGTTTTTTTTTTTTTTTTTTTTACCTCTTGCCTCTCAGCTTTGTTTGATTCATCAGATTGACTGTTCAATTGGTTGGCTACAGAATTGAAGATCTGTCCCACAGTCTCTCCAGTTAGTTGACCTTGTTTCTTTAGCTGATCAACAACATTCTTCACTGTTGCTGAAAGACCGCCTCCTGAAGAAGAGCCAGAGGGTGGTGTGTAATCCTGCACCTGAGGAGAAGAAGAAATATACTTATGGTGGTGTAAAGAAAGATAGGACTATTTCCATTCAAATACCCATTTTTTAAGCTGCATCTACATGGATTCAGGGAGATCCTTGAGGGGCAAGGATCTTAAAGTTGATTAAATGTTACATGTTTTGCCTATTTAGGCCACATAAAATCTATTCTTTGGTTTGGATAATCTCTTATTTTTCCTTCAGTTGAATTTTGTGATGACTCTCCATTATTATGACCTTAGACACAGTTTCCCTGAGTGGTTGGGACCTTCTCTGTTCCCCGATGTGGCACCAGGGCTCACGGTTGGAGAGGGAGGACTTGAGTTGAAAAAAACATGAATGAAACAACTTTGAGCCTCCGAGCAAAACATAAACAAGCTGAAGAAAGCGCTGTCCCGTCCATGTGAACACAGAGCTAAGAACAACAAATCCAAAGGGAGTTTGGCTCCGCTCTCTTTTTAGGAAGTCAACTCCAGTATTATATATTTACATTAGGCATGTTTGATGTTACTATAGTATGAGAATAAAGTATTAGGAAATTCGTAAAAAAGAAGAAGACCAAGGGACCCAGGTAGCCTAGTGGTTAGTGTGCACGGCCTATTCAGGAGGCTATAGTCTTCTAAGCGGGCAACCCGGTTTCAAATCCGACCAGAGGCTCCTTTTCCACATGTCATTCCTCACCCTCTCTCCCAATTTCCTGCTCTATCCACTGTCCTGTTCCTATCTCTAAATAAAGGCATAAAAATTCCAAAAATAAACCTTTTTCAAACTCCTTTTTAAGCTTCTCTCTCTATTTTTCAATGAACAGTGATTCAAAAGTGATTATCGAGAGTTTTAAACATTTAGTTAACTGCAATAGAATATTGATAGATAGCTCTGATTTTTTAACAATGCATCACAATGGTGACTGATTTCCAGAGTTTTTCTTCATGCCATTCAGAATGTACCTTCTTATGCTGCCTGAATTCAGCAGCATTACTCAGTACTTACCTTTGCAGTTATGTTGGTACTGGCAACAAAGCTGCTATTTTTTGCAGTTGCTTTGATGATTAGGGTGTAGTTGGATGTCCTGTCTCCAGGGGGAAGAAAGACAGACTTCACCTCATTGTTCTTTGCACAACGCAGATGCTTCCCTGACAAAATTCAAACCATCAAATAATTAATTCCATAATCATATTGGAAAACGTTCTATGTAGATGAATCCCTTTACCTGAACCAGATTACTTACCATCTTGGGTCTTAAAACAATACTGACAGTTAGAGCAAGGCATTTCAGAATGGCAAGTTATCGTGAATGCATCAAGGGTTGTTCCACTTTCTGGAGAGATGCTACAATTAATGCCATTGTAACTGCTGGTCGCTGGAGATGATGTATCATCGGTGGTAGCAGTGATACTGGCCATCGTGGTGATTGTATTCGAAGCTGTGTTAGAGGTTGCTGAGGGAAAAGTGGTGGTGGCAATGTTGGTTGTGATAGCAGTGTTTTCTGAGTTAGCACTGTTGGTTGCTATCCTTGTGGTAGCAGCTACTCCAGCCGGGGGAACAGTGTTTTCTGAGTTAGCGCTGTTGGTTGCTATCCTTGTGGTAGCAGCTACTCCAGCAGGGGGAACAGTGTTTTCTGAGTTAGCGCTGTTGGTTGCTATCCTTGTGGTAGCAGCTACTCCAGCAGGGGGAACAGTGTTTTCTGAGTTCCCGCTGTTGGTTCCTATCGTTGTGGTAGCCGTGTTAGATGTTGGTATGGTTTTTGCTGGTATGGAAATTGTTGTGGTCTTAGCAGGGGCAATAGTATTACCAGGTGATTCAGTTTGAGGATCAGGAGCGTTTGTTGTTTGGTCATCACTGCCTTCATTTTGATCCGTCGTATCAGATGAAGATGAACTCTCCTGTGATGATCCTGTCTCTATGAAGTACTTTTTGTAATAATATTCTCCATCATCTTTGGTATGAAAAGAAAGGTACAGTAAAATAATGTGTTATTTACATATTGTAAACCTGTTGCAAAATCAGAATCAGAATATGGTTTTATTGCCAAATACATTTACACATACAAGGAATTTGTCTTGGTGTATTGGTGTAGAAACAGTTAACAAAGGAAAATAAAGTAAAAATAGCAAGAACTTAAATAATGAAATATAAGGAACAGTTACAAATAATATACTATTTAAAGGCAGAATATACAACTTTTTGATCCAGTAGATGTCACCCTTGAGCACCAGCATGAAACCAGATCTTTATTATGCTCGTATCTTCACACTGCATGGAAATTTACCTGAAATGACCGTGATCTAGAAACGCTTACGTGACATTCAATGAAGCAGTGAGTACAGTATGTTATTCTTCTTTTCTCTAGTCCCTCAATTAAACAACCTTTTTACGCCGGGGGATGAGCAGGCCGGCCGTCCCGACGATGTAAACAAAGTGAAGATAGGACTCGGAAAACTTGGAAAGCATCACAGACAGTGGGACTCGGGTGTCACACCCATTGTAGACAGTCATGACTCACAGAGTTATTTTCAGAGGATATACTTCGACAAAATCGACATGATAAATAGTTTATCCTTCAATGAATGATGCACATGACAAAAGAACATCATCATTAAGCCTTTGTGATTTCTTAACATTAATTATTAACTGATCTGGAAGCAATAACTGATTTAAGGACTTGCAGCAAGATAAATCCACAGAGCTCTGACTATTTAAAAAAAGTTGAAGTTGAACTCACCATCATATGTTATCACCACTGAGACACCTTTCTTCTTTGCCAGTTTAAGTCTGGCATAACTCACATCATATTCAGTCCCACCATCTTTTCTCCTCGTGAGTGGCCTTTCTTTTGCCTCTTTGTAACATTGTTTTGTCTCTCCCTGTAAATACTGTATATTTGCATGCAAGTTAATTTGGTCAATGGATACAGTATTTTTTACAATATTAAAGGGGCTATATGTAACTTTTCAAAAATACCCCTTTAAACAATATTCAGACTTACTGTCCAGTCCTTGTCTTTACCGGTGTCCTCAATGTGCCACACAACTTTCGGACACTGTGGTTGTCCTTCACAAGTCATTTTAATTTTAGCATCTTTGTTTTTCTTTATGGGGCTACAGCCTTTTGTGCAAGTGAGCCTATGGTTCAAAGGAAAGGGGAATTTGTTAACACATTACTGCAGCATGTCCTTTTACTGTAGTGATATGAAGCTTTATGTGTGATTTTGACTAACTGCTTCATAATGCAATAAAACATCCTTTAAAATGATTAAGCTGGCTGACTACACTGTCAAATGTCAATGTCAGCATTACATGGAAACAACAAGGAAATTGATTGCCATGAATAAATATATTAGTCATAATTTATATCAACTTAACCTAAAAAGTTATTCTTACATTTACGCAGCTTTTTGGTCAACACTGGCAAAGCTGGAGTAAAATGGGGCAGTAATTCACTGCAGTTTAAGAAATCCATGACTATTACTAACACCTCATATTTCCACCATGAAGAACCTGGTTCAGTGGTGGCCCGTAACAAGGACAGATTTCATTGTTTAGTCAAAATATACAAAGCTAACTTAGCTATCCCCACAGCAGAGCACTACAAGTAGGAGATTTTCTTTCTCTGGCTGGGATTTCCTTAATAGCAGCTGAGCCTTCATCCAGCTCACATTGATGCCCATTTGTTTTATGCAATCCAGGATTTAAAATCTCAAACTGTGAGTTAGGAGGACTGTGATAGTGAGTAGGCCGGCAACAACCTATATTTGGAATTTTATCTTTTTTCTTCCTCAAGTGTCAATCGTTTTTCCTATTTTGTAGCTAATGCAATGTTGTTAAAAATACATTATTGCAGCTGAGTTGCAACCTTTTGTTGTTTCTACTTGCTTCTAAAGAATGTGTGTAAGCTGTCCGCTGTCAGCATATGCATTATGCAAATCGACCTGGGCATGTCTTTCAATGTCTACATTACAATGACAACAACTGTTCATCAGGTTCTTTTAGCTAGCCTACAAAAACAAACGTCAGTCCTAGTTTAATTTGTTTCATTGATTTTCTTAAACCAATGACACTGTAATGTTGATTCAAGTTTACCTTAGTTTGGTAGGTTTATATTGTAAGAAAATGTCAGATACAGATAAGTTAGCCAGTCAGGTAAAGTGTAGAGGACACGGATGACAGTGTCAGGTTTAGTTGTCTGAGTGATCTGAGCTTATGGAATTAAGAACATTGAAGTACCTTAGCCAACTTGGAGCTTCTTTCTGAGGGGTAAATGTGATGCATATGGAGTCAGTTTCCTTCACCTTATTGTTGTTGTTGTCGATCACATTAAAATGATACTTATTAAACTGAAATGGATCTGGTAGGCAATTTCCTTGAACAATGTGCTCTACTCCATTGTAAGGCCCTTGACATTTACAAGGGTTTTCTGTAATAAACAGGGAAAGTGATCATAATCCAGCAAAAACAATTGGCATAATGACAGAAAAATTAATCCTGATAGTAATGTACGGTGGAGAGACAGCTTTCTTCAATATTTAGAATTTGGACTGCAATACCCATTTGAAAAACTAGGTGTCAGAGTAACATATTGGTCCTTTATTCAGGTGGCTTTACAGAAACATTAGCTTATTTAGCTGGTTAGCTACAGCTGGTAAAATCTGCTAGATGTCTTCTCAACTGACAAAATGTCACAAAATGAAGTGATGTTTTGTTTAACTTTGTCTGGAATCAAAGCCAATTAAAAAATAATAATTCATTAAATTTAATTGTTTTCCCTTTATGTTTTGTGAGAACTGAATGCTTGACAGGCATACTGCACCAGCAGCTACTTGTATGGTGAGGTTTAGTGAACCACTTTGCCTACTCTAGTACCACCTTTAGCTCAGGCAATCAAAAAAAGGGTCTCTTTATTGCTAACTTGATGAAACATATAGTGAACAAATGTTATACAAGTATGTAAAAAAAAAAAGATTTAAAAAAAAAAAGAGTAAGAAAACAAAATACTCACTGCATGTCCACTCGTAGCGTCTGTTTGCTGCATTTAGATTGAAGCCGCTTTCTACTGTGAGTACGATCTTTAGATCTATGTTAGGCACGGAACCTGTTGTTGTTGCAAGGAGTTTTTCTTTTTTTCCTCCATCTCTGACAACTCGAATGTGTTTCTTCCTCTGAAAATGAAGAACAAGATATACAATGATGCAGTGGACAGACAATGTAATATGAGAAGAATTAGCCAGACCATTCATAACTATAAGCAAAATGAAGACTGCTAGAAAAATGAAGTGAATTACAGTTATCACTACTGTTACATGTAAACAGATAATGGGTCACCAGTACCTTGTAGAATCTAAACAAATCTTCATTTAGTCTATTTCCACAGGGAGTGTACATATCCACATCCACTTCCAAAGAGGAGAAGACATTCCAGGCTCTGATTTTGACCTGCACAGATCCTGTTGTGAAATATACAGTCATGAAATATATATATATATATATTTAGTATTTTACATACTTTATTAATCCCTGAGGGAAGTTCTGGTTTTCCGCTCTGTTAATAAGAGACATGCACACACACAGGCCCGAAATACACACATGCACACATGCACACACAGGACCTGTGGACATGAACTAATGGAGAGATGTCAGAGTGGGGCTGCTACACACTGCTACGCTATGCAGGAAGCGCGCCAGAGCGGTCGGGGGTTCGGTACTATGCTCAAGGGCACATCGGCATCTGGCACCCCTCCAGAAACAGACCAACTTGCATATTATGGTCCGCACCGAAACTTGAACTGACAATCCTCTGGTTACCAACCCAAGTACCTACAAACTGAGCTACTGCCATCCAAATAATTGATGGTCGATATTAATAAAATCTCCATATTGCAACTTTTGGTCTGGTTTTCTTCTCTTTGTGTTTGGACCCAAGACAATAATTCTACACTTGACCACAGTTGTATTTCACCTCATAAACAGTCCCCATTTTACGACATGTCTTTCATACCGTTAATGGGGTTCTCCATATGAAAAATGTCCTTCCTTTTATTCATTTCTCTGGTGTAAGAGAATGAGCTGCTTTCTCCAGTCAGGAAGAAGAGGAGCGTCACAGGCGCTCCTTTCCCGAGTGAAACACTGATGGTTATTTGTGATGTGTCTCCACAGTTTGACTGCTTAGTCAACACAGATGCCTGCAGCCCGGCTACTTTCTCCAAC